>NC_043706.1:9685644-9757063 GCF_006229205.1 Suricata suricatta | reverse complement strand
TTTTGGCTATTGTTGACATTGCTGCTATGAACATTGGGGTACATGTGCTCCTATGCATCAGCATTTCTGTCTCTCTTGGGTAAATCCCCAGCAATGCTATTGCTGGGTCATAAGGGAGTTCTATGGATAGTTTTTTGAGGCTAATTTTCTAAGACAGGTGGACAAAGGAATTAAAGATGAACTGAGGACTCCTTCGCGGTTAAAGTTCTGTGATTTACTAACCACAAGCACTGTGTCTAAATAAGCACACCTCACTTTACTGCGCTCCACAGATGTGTGCTTTTTTTTTTTTTACAACTTGAGGATTTGCAGCAGCCCTGTGTTGAGCAAGACTATTGCTGCCACTTTGCTAACAGCATTTGCTCACTGCATGTCTCTGTGTCACATTTTGGTATATTTTAAATACTTCAAGTTTTTCACTATCATTATATTTGGGATGGTGATCTGTGATCGGTTTGATTTTACTAGTTGGTTTTACTACTGCAATTGTTCTGGGATTCTGTGAACTGCACTCATATAAGGCAGAGGACTTAACCAATAAATATTCTGTGTTCCAGCTGTTGCACTGACCAGCCCTTCCTCCATCTTTCTCCCTCTCTTCAGGCCTCTCTCTTCCCTGAGACATGAAGATATCGAAACAAGGCCAGTTAAGGACCCTACAATGGACTCTAAGTGTTCAAGTGAAGGAAAGAGTTACTTGTCTCTCACTTTAAATCAAAAGCTAGAAATAGTTAAGCTCAGGGAGGAAGGCATGTCAAAAGCCAAGATAGGCTGAAAACAGGCCTCTTGTGCCAAACAGAGAACTTGTGAATGCAAAGAAGTTCTTGAAGGAAATTAAAAGTGCCGCTCCAGTGAGCACACAAATGATAAGAAGGGGAAACAGCCTTTTTGCTGATAAGGAGAAAGTCTGAGTGGTCTGGATAGAAGATCAGACCAGCCACAACATTGCCTTAAGCCAAACCCTCATCCCGAGCAAGGCCCTGACTCTCTTCCATTCTATGAAGGCTGCGAGGGGCGAGGAAGCTGCAGAAGGAAAGTCTGAGGCCAGCAGAGGCTGGTCCATGAGGTTGGAGGGAAAGAAGCCGGCCCCATGACACGGGCAGGGCAGGGTGAAGCAGCAAGTGCTGATAGAGAAGCTGCAGCACTTTCTCCAGAAGATCCAGCTAAGGGAGTTGATGAAGGTGGCTACACCGAAAAACAAAACATTTTTTCATTTGTTGAATGTTTACTTATTTTTGAGAGGGGGGAGGCATTTGAGAAAGAGAGAGACACAGAAACTGAAGCAGGCTCCAGGCACTGAGCTGTCAGCACAGAGCCCCACACGGGGCTCAAATTCATGAACTGTGAGATCATGACCTGAGCGGAAGTCGGACACTGAACCGACTAAGCGACCCAGGCGCCCCACAAATTTTTAATCTAGATGATGAAATAGCCATCTACTGGAAGAAGATTCCACATAGGACTTTCATAGCTAGAGAGAAGTCAATGCCTGGCTTCGAAGCTTCAAAGGACAGACGGACTCTCTTGTTAGGGGCTAAAGCCACTGTTGACTTCAAGCTGAAGCCAGTGCTCATTCACCATTTCAAAAATCCTAGGGCCCTTCAGAAAGATGCTAGATCTCTTCTGTGCATGCTCTCTATAAATGGAACAATAAAGCCTGGATGATAGGACATTTGTTTACAACATGGTTTACTTAATATTTTAAGCCCACTGTTGAGACCTACTGCTCTGAGGGGGGGGGGCAGAATCCCTTTCAATAGATTACTGCTCTTTGACATTGCACCTGGTCATGCAAGAGCTCTGATGGAGACGGACAAAATAAATGTTGTTTTCATGCCTACTGACATAACATCCGCTCTGTAGCTCATGGATCAAGGAAGAATTTTGACTTTCAAGCCTTATTTAAGAATTACATTTTATAGTACTATAGCTTCTATAGACAGTGATTCCTCTGATGTATTGGGGCAGAGTAAATTGAAAACCTAAAAAGGATTCACCATTCTAGATTATATTAAGAATATTCACAATTCATGGGAAGAGGCCAAAATATCAACATGAACAGGAGTTTGGAAGAAGTGGATTTCCACCCTCATGGATGACTCTGAGGGGCTCAAGACTGCCATAGGGGACGTCACTGTAGATGTGGTGGAAGCAGCAAAAGAACTAGAAGTGGAGTCTGAAGATGTGACTGACTTGTGCAGTCTCATGATCAAACTTGGACAGGTGAAGAGGTGCTTCCAATGGATGCATGAAGACAATGTGTTCTTGAGATGGAAACTACTTCTGGTGACGATGCTGGGAAGATTATTGGAATGACAACAGAAGATTTAGAATATTACATGGACTTCATTGATAAGGCAGTGGCAGTGTTTGAGAGGATGGATTCCAATTCTGAAAAATGTTCTATGGGTAAAATGCTGTCAAACAGCACCACATGCTATGGAAAAAATGTTCGTAGAAGGAAGATCCCATGGATGTGGCGAACATCACTGTCTTATTTTAAGAAATGGCCACGGCCCCCCCCAGCCTCCAGCAACTGCCATGCTGATCTATTGACAGCCATCAACATGGAGACAATACTCTCCACCTGCAAAAAAAAACTGGGAACTGAAAGCTCAGATGATGGTTAGCATTATTTAGCAATAAAGAATTTTAAATTAAGGATGTACCTTAATTTTTTATTTAAAAAATTCTTTAACATTTATCTTTTTTTGGAGAGACAGAGACAGTGCGAGTGGGGGAAAGGACACAGAGAGAGGGAGACACAGAATCCGAAGCAGGCTCCAGGCTCTGAGCTGTCAGCACAGAGTCCGATGTGGGGCTTGAACCCACGAGCCGTGAGATCATGACCTGAGCTGAAGTTGGACACTTAACCAACAAAGCCACCCAGGCACTCCAAGGGTGTACCTTTTTTTCAACATAATGCTGTTTCACAATAAGTACAGTGTAAATGTAACTTTTATATGCACTGGGAAAACAAAAAATTCATTTTATTCGCTTTCCTGCAATCTTATAGTCATGGTCTGGAACTGAACCCACAATATCTCTGAGGTTGTCTGCACTAAATAAATGGATGAGAACGAATGCAATAAAACGCATGCATACTGTTGATGGAATAGACTCCAGTGTGCTGCTGGTCATTCTCCGAATCAGTTCTGCGTCCTTTCCTGGCCGGCTCTGGGCCCGAGGCTGACTCCCGGCCCATCGGCCCATCCCAGCACCAGCTGTAAATGGGAGGAGGCCAGGAGGGAAGGTGGGGCCGGTTTTCCTGGCTCCCTCCTGCGTTGCCATCGGGAGGACGGCTCCTTACTGGGCCCAGGTGACCCCTCCTCCCTCCAGGCCCAGGAATGGGAACAGCTTCTGGAAGTCTCCCCGTCCCTCTCCTCCCGCATCGAGGCCACAGCTGGTGAACTGAGCCTTCAGTACAGCCTCCTTAACTGCACCATTTGGGATGATGTGTCTCGGGTTGGAATCTTGTCCGGAATCTCCTCTTGTGTGTATGTGAGTTTGATAGTTTTTGTGTGTATACAGATTGTGTGCGCGTAACTGTCCATTCTTTTTTCTTTAAATTTCTTTTTTTGCAAATTGTTTTAAATTTGAAGCTTTCTTTGTTTTTAGATTATCCTTTGTAACTGACATTCTAACTTAAAATAGCTCATATCTATATTGTGGGGTATGTGTGTGTGTGTGTGTGTGTGTGTGCATGTGTGTGTGCGTGTGTGTGTGCGCGTGTGTGTGTGTTTGCCATCAAGGGAATACTTTTATTTGGGGCACCTAGCCGGCTCTGTTGGTGCGGCCTGGGACTCTTGATCTTGGATATGTGAGTTCAAGCCCCATGTTGGATGCAGAGATTACTTAAAAATAAAAATCCTAACAAAAACCCTTTCAACTGTATAAAAGCTGAAAACATTCAAACAACAAACAATATCTTAAACAAAACTTAAAAAAAATTTAAATAACAAAAAAATGAGTTGCAGAATTTAAACTCCCCTAAATTAATCTGTGAATTTAGAGCTAACCTAATTGAAATTTTATAATGTTCAAATGGAGTGGTCTTATTATTTAGTTTTTTCCCAGTTTAAAAAAACAATCAAAAGTCATTCACGAAAATATTAAATTTCTTGGACAGAGTTCTAATACAGGTTCATGTGTTTGAAAATGGCACACAAAAATGCTCATGCCATACAAAACTAGTCTTTATTGTTTTAAATCTCAGTGTTCGTGCCAAATTTTAATGATGGATAAAGTAATAGTGGACTTTTTATTTAAATCAAAATACAACATTCATATTATCTAATTCTAGAGTGTCCACTGATGTGAAAATAATGTACTCAAAAGAATTAAATGAGTCTTTATTTGAAAAATGCCATCTTAAAATTATGTTATATCTACTTGAATGAGAACGACTGTGGCAGCAATTAAATAACAGTAACTAAACCAAAAAGAGGTCAGTGAAAATTGCTGTGAAGACAGAAAACACCTGCAGACATTGTGCGGTGGCCATGGGTGACCGGGACCCGGCTGCTGTGGGCTGAGTCCCACCTGCAGGTGACCCTGGATTCCTGAGCCCCCAGCACGTGACCCTCCTCTTTCCTGGGGAAGCCTGATGGCCCAGGGGACCCTGGGACACTTGCGGGCCTCTGTGGGCTGTCGGGGGAGCAGCAGGAGCACAGAAGGCACTTGGGAAAGGCTGGAAGTTGGACGTGGCATTGGCCAGTGTCTGCCTGCGGTGATCACTTTCTCTCTCGGCTCCTTGAGGTTTCTCCTAGTCAACACAGCTGCTGCCTGGCTTTCTTGAGCTCTTTCCTCATGGAAGAGGATTTATTTATTGGCGAGGGGGGGGGGGGAGATAGGGCAGAGAGAGAGAGAGAGAGAGAGAGAGAGAGAGAGAGAGAGAGAGAGAGAGAGAGAGAATCCCAAGCAGGCTCCACACTGTCAGTGCAGAGCCTGATGCAGGGCTCAAGCTCATGAACCACAAAATCATGGCTTGAGCCGAAACCAAGAGTCAGGTGTTCAACAGAGCCACCCAGGCACCCCAAGGATCTCTTTCGACAGAAGGAAGTGTTTCTCTCCATTCTTTGCCCGTGTCTTCGGCCATCTTCCTGTAGAGCCTGGGAACCTGATTTGTGCAGTTCATGTTTCTACATACGTTGGGAAGTTTCTTCTCCATTTCCAAGTCAGAATCATCAATGACACTCTTCAGATCAACTACTGACCAATGGATGGGGTGATTGCCATCTTCTCTTTTGCTGGACTCCCCTCTCTCTAAGGAGATCAGAGAAGGGGAGGGTCTTCAGCAGGTTTTCAGCAATTGATATTAACCAGCTGAGTCTCCCCTTCAAGACCTGCTCCAGCGCTGTGTTCAGCTCCTCCGTCCTTCTCTTGCTCCTTTTCCTGGACTCTTGGCTTCCGTGTTCAATTTCTTGTTTGGGTGGTTCTGGACTCCGTTCAAGTCATCCATTATTTCCTCCTGAAGTTGTCCTGCATCCTTCTCTGAGGCCTTGAAGATGGGTTTTCGTCAGTTGCTTGGGAAGTTTATGATAGGTCAGCTCTTCTGTGCCTGTTTCAGGAAGCTGACCGTGTCTTGAAGTGACGTCCTGCTCAGGTTTGTTTTCACTGCCAACAGGCACCAGGTTAGTAACGAGAGAGGACCGGCCTCCACGTGGGTGCCTGACGGCCTCATCGGCCTGTGTCCCTGTCTGATATTCTCGCCATGTTCTCCACAGACCTCATCGCAGGCAGAACACCTTCGGCCTAGAGCCTTCACACTTAGCGCGCATCATCTCTTTACTGCCAAAGCCAGCACCGAGTACAGACCAGGATCTCCCAGGGAAATGCACAGACACCTGGGACACAGCTCCAGCTTTCAGAAATCACCGCAGGGCGCACCCCCTACCCCCCCCCAGGTGCTCCAGGACCAGCCGGAAAGTGGATCGGGTGGTGGCAGGCCTCCGAGGCTGCTTAACACTCCACAGCTCTGCCTCTGAGTGCCAGCATTCATCAGGTCTCAACCGGTGGCTCAGAACCCTGGGGAATGTTCTGCCTGTCGGATAAACAAGTGCCTGACAACCAGGGCAGATCAGTTGGGCGGGGGGAAGGGGAGGCCAGCCAGGAGCTAGAAAGCAGTTCTCCCTGACTGCCCTGAAATAGAGAGTGATGTCACACAGGCACTGGAGGAAGGGCAAAGGACTGATTGCAGCTTGGAGCCCCCCTACTCTGGGCCCACCTGGCCCTACAGCAAACCCAGGGGGTCAGAGCAGGGCCAGGCCATGTCCCTTTCTTTGCACAAGAGCGAGTTAGGGCAGAACAGTGGGACCCCTCTTTCTGTCCCTGGTGAGGATCATTTTCCTGATTTAAAGTTTTCTTCTGCTGCAGGAAGCCTGGTGCTGCCCACAAGATCCCGGCATCCCACCCCTCTGAGGCTCCTTCTCTCCTTTGTACGTGGTCAGCGTGGGCAGGCAGGGGCCCGGGCTGACGGATGTCCCCAGAGGTATGCACTAAGAGACCTGGATTCCAACCCTAACGACTCAGGAGAAATCCCGACAGGCAGGACTTAGGATTTCATGGACTTTCTGGAGCGCCAGTAAGTCCCTGTTCAACCCAAGTGCTCCTGGGAGGGGTGACTCTGCTCCAGAGGACAGAGTGACCAGGTTCCTTCCCTCATGTGGCCCTCCAGCTTCAGCCCAGGCCTCCCACGACAGCCTAGGGGAGGGTGTCCAGTCGTCTTCAGAAGCGGGCCTCTGGGGAGCGGGCGGATCCTTCTTTGGGCTCAGTTTACCACTTTTATTTCACTAAACCACATCTCACTCTCCGGTGTCTCTCGGGCAGACCTCACTCACAGCCTCCTTGTCCATCCCTCTCAGCCCCTGTCATGAGCAACTTGTCCCCGGTCCCTTTACTGAGAGGGACACAGGACAGCTGTCAACTGAGGCCTGTCCAGGGGTCCTGGGGGGCTCTGGCCAGGCATGGGTGGCCAAACGCCCTAGTGAGAGTGGCTTTATTTCTTCTTCTTCTTCTATTTTTTAAAATAAATGTTTATTCATTTTTGAGAAAGAGAGGGTAGGGGGTGAGGCAGAGAGAGAGGGAGACACAGAATCTGAAGCAGGCTCCGGGCTCTGAGCTGTCAGCAGAGATCATGACCTGAGCCAAAGTTGGACACTCAACCAACTGAGCCACCCCGGGTGCCCCCACCAACACTTCTTCGTTCTAACTGGGCTATTTTGAAGAGAAGTTCTGGGTTTGAAGGAAAACAGTACAAACAGAGCTCAACCAGCAGCACTTCTGTCTGTGACCCTATCAAACCCCTGCATTTCACCACATACCTCCCTCCTGTTTGCTTTCTGAGGTTCCTCTGGTCAATTCCGCTGGTCCTGTTGGATTGAGAAAACAATTTATCAGTTATTACTTTTTCAAACAGTGCTCTATACTTAAGAGTAATCATAACAAGGCAATTTATTCCAAATTTATTCCAAAATGCTAAGAATCTGCGTGGCGCCTAAATTACATGTTACAGAGAAAAGCACCAGTTTGGGAAGGACCCACATAACTAAAAGAGACGTCCTTTGCTTTTCTCTTTTTTTACCCAATTATGTTTTCTTCTTCATTTTTTTCCTTCCTCTGATTCATTTGTCTCCTATACAGGCTCTTTGCCTTTAAAGAAAACTCCAATAGTGGGCAGCTACTGAAAGCAATCACACCTAACGTGAGCTATCAAGGGGTATTTGAAAGAAAAGTAATTTCTGACTGGGAATACCAGCCAACGCAAAGGTAAAGAAGCTGTCTGTGTGCGCACGCGCGTGTGTGTGTATGGTGTATATGCGGTATGTATTTGTGTGGTGTGTGCATGCTGGGGGTGTGGTGCATGTGGTGGCGTGTGGTGTGTATCTGTGTGGTATACATCTGTGTGGTATGTGTGGTGTGTATGGTGTGGCGGTGTGTGGTATGTGTAGGGGAGTGTAGTGTGTGGTGTGTGTATACGGTATGTGAGGGGAGAGTATGAGTTGTGTATTTGTATGGTGTGTGTATGATGTGTGTGTGTGTGTGTGGTATATATTTGTGTGGTGTGTGGGTATGTATGGTATGTGTATGGTGTGCATGTGTGTGTGTGTGTGTGTGGTGTGTGTGTGTGGTGTGTATTTATGTGGTGTGTGCATGATATGTGTGTGGTGAAGGCGTGTATGGTGTGTGTGTGGTATGTGTGTGTGGTGTGGGGGAGTGGTTTGGGGTGGATGTGGTGTGTATTTGTGTGTGTGCGTGTGTGTGTGTATGGTATGCATGTGTGTGTGTGTGTGTGTGGTATGCATGTGTGTGTGTGTGTGTATGGTATGCATGTGTGTGTGTGTATGCTATGCATGTGTGTGCGTGTGTGTGTGTGTGGTATGCATGCATGTGTGTGTGTGTGTATGGTATGCATGTGTGTGTGCGTGTGTGCGTGTGTGTGTGTGCGTGTGTGTGGTATGCATGCATGTGTGTGTGTGTGTGTGTATGCTATGCATGTGTGTGTGTGTGTGTGTGTGTGTGTATGTGTGTACTGCCCATGGCAGTGTTTATGCATCACCTTGGAATCTGGGCTTCAGGAGCATTCTTAGACATCATCTGCTTCTTAAATTTTCAAGCAGACATGACCCCAACAAGGACTAAATAACTGAAGATGACTTCTATTATAAAGGCAGGACAATTACACAGATTAAACACCTTTGAAGAAAAATAAGCAGGTACTGTAAAGAAGAATGAGCTTAACCCACTTTAGAAACTGTAAAGCAAAAAGCAAAAAGAAAGAAACTGTCAAGCACTAGACAAACACAACATATTGGTGTTACTGATAAATAATTACTTGTATTTTTATTTGGCTTTGCACATGCAGTATTCTGTGCAATTTAAGTAGGATTATTGGGAAGTCAGTTCGAGAGAGAAACTAAAAGAAAAAGTTACTTGTCTCCTTCTGCATTTGTCCCAAATAGTTCAAATTTGGAGTGTTTATTTCCCTTCTGATGATCGTCTGTATTTGCGTATTCGGACATTGAGATATAGACTTCTATTCTGCTTAGAAAAATTCTTTTTGTTGTTGTTTTTTGTTTTTTTGTTTTTTAACATAATTTACTGTCAAGCTGGCTTACTTGTATTGGTCACACTAGGCAACGAATTTAACTGAATAATGAATTAACCAGCTGGCAACCATATCTGGGTGAATTTCAGCACATTTTCAACTAAGAGGGATGAAAGAGGTATGAGAGACCACTTGGGAATCCTTAATAATAACAGTCTACATTTAGGTAAAGGAAGTTTGATGTGAACTTTCAGAGAAAGCACTCAAAATCTTGCAATGTTTTCTGGAAGAAAGGACAAGAGGTGGAAGCCAGGATTTGGGTTATTTTGAGTAGCCATCCAATACCTTAAGACTGATCCTTCCAGAAATCGCTTGGTTTGCAAAATTGTCAAGGGGCTAAATGACTTCATCAACCTTTCTCATTTTTATCTGCAGTCAACCTGAGCTTATTATCAAACCACTCAAGGGACGGCCCCTGATGAAACAGAACATTCCACTGGGAACCACGTGCGTGGCCTTCCCTCCTGGGAGGGGGCTAGTCACAGGCGCTGCAGTATCCCTTCATCACCTTCAACCTCTATCGGCAGAAACTTAAAAGCCATTTTGAACATCATCTCATTATTCCTTCAGTCTTGAACTAGGAGTTGATTACCCTTAATTTACGAGGGGACACTAAACTGAGAAGCAATTGCATTTCTCTAATGTCGCATACGAAGTACTCTGTGTGGGGCTAGGAACAGAATTCAAACCTTCGGGTCATAATTTATGGAGTCTCTTCCCACCTTTGAAAAATAATGAGGTCTTATTGACAAACAAAAATCCTTTCGTGCACATGTAAAATCCTCTTTCCTAAATCAAAGGTGGCTGTTTTTTTTTTTTGAGAGAAAAAATAAATTCAGGTGTTCAAATATAGCAGCGGTTTTATTTTATGTGTTGACTTTTTTAGTTAGAAAGCTCCCCTGTTTAGTAGGAGCCCAAACGAATGAGTACATTCCTCAAAGAGACAAACTAAGGTAACCCTGATTGTTTTGTTGACTTTGCTAAAGGCAATGGCCCAAAGCATTAGTAATTAAAACCCATTTAAAATTAATTTAATTTCAGGAGGTCCACAAACCCATAAAATCAGACACACACAAGATTAACAGCTACAGATGCATTTTTGAAACCAATGGTTTTCAAAGTGAAAAGGCAGACGGCGAAGGAAGGAGAGCTCAGCAGAAAGACAGGGAGCAGGGAGAGAGCCAGAAGAGAGAAAGGGCCTTTATGGGCCTGAGAGGTGGCCTTTCGAGCCCCAGCCCCCGTTTCAAAGACAGGATTCCTCACTTTTTCAAGTTTCAAGTTGCAGAACCATCATTCTGTTTCTCCCCAGAACGGAGCCAAACTGGACTGAGACATTTAGAAATGGTTTCTCTGGCCAAACGTTCTATTTGTATACATTTGTCAAAGCAAATCAGAGCTGCCACCGACTAATCTTAAGTGCACAGAAATTGAGCGACTACTTTCTGCCGTGACGTGTGACTCAAGCTTTGCATTCATGGAACCGCCAACCGTTGCTCAGAACGTTAAGACACAGGCTTTTGGATCTTCGAGCGTGGGTGTGTGGGGAAGCAGTGGATATATACAAATGCAGGGCCAATTCTTATTTAAAAGGAAAAATGTGGAAACAGACTGTCCAGATGTGGACAAGAACACCAGTGACAGTAAGTTGCAAGTGTAGCAAGTTGGCATATAAGAGCTAGCGGCGGGGTCTGAGTGTGGGGTGCAAAGAAACTAAAGATAAAAGGGCCTTTCTCTACCTGTCTCTTTCTCTTGCCAAATATACTCTTCTAATCACCGAATGACCCAGCACCAAATATAAAATTGCCTAAAAAGGCAGACCACTTACAGACTCCCCCATTCCTGAGAAAGACTCTAGAAATGACCGGATTCTACATCTGCTTACATATGGTGAGTCAGCTCCCTGTTCCTGGCAGTGATCTTCATTACTTCTAGTCAGCTCACCTGCATCTGAGATAGACTATTGTCGGCACAGACTGATTCTTAGAAAGGTCTTCTAACTCCTAATTCTGCTCTCTTGAGCAAGAGAGGATACAATATTTTGCTCCACCATCTGCAAGAAATGGGGTAGTAGTGAGCCCTGGAGCTCTGGAGTCAGACGGGCATAGCTTCACACCCATACCCAGGGGACAGGTGTGTGGATATAGGTAGGTTACTCGAAGACTCTAAGCATCAGTTTCCTTACCTGTGAAATGGAATAACAAAGGTTTCCCACTTCATAGGTGTTTAGTAAGGATTATTAAAATAAATCACCTAGAACAATGCCTACCATATAATAAAGGCTTAGATAAGTTAATGGTTATCATGGTGTGAAAGGCATAGACTTTGGAGTCAGATGGTCTTGAGGTCAGAGCCCAGCACCAATGTTAAGTTGCTGTCCACAGGCTCATGTATGTCCATGAGCTTCAGTTTTTTGACATGTCTGCCTCAAAGGGATTTCATAATGATTTAATGAAAAAAAAAAGAAAGTATTGAGTATAATGTCTGTCCTTAATTTTTTCATCATCATTATGGTCATCCATGCCCTCTTTAATGTCCTCCTTAAAACATGGTGCTAGGAACTAATGCAATATTCCCAAAGCTGTGAGAAACAAGACAGAGAATAGTGTGAAGACAGTCTCCTTTCACCGAAACATGATATATTTATTACTGTGGCAGTCTAATGTTATATTTGCTTCCTCTCTTTCAGCCCCTCAGAAATAAGAGTATAAGAGGGAAAATACAGGCTCAGGGATCCACTGGATATATCCCAGTCATTAAAAGTAAGTCATTAAGGGGGTACCTGGGGGCTCAGTCGGTTAATAGTCTGAGTCCTCCTCAGGTCATGATCTCACAATTTGTGGGTTCGAGCCCTGTGTCGAGCTCTGTGCTGACAGCTCAGAGCCTGGAGTCTACTTCAGATTCTGTGTCTCCCTCTCCCTCTGACCCTCCACTCCCCCTTGAAAATTAATAAACATTAAAAATTTTTCAAAGTAAATCAATGAAAACAACATACTTCAAATAGGAATGTGATTGGTAAAGGTAGGTCACATAACCATTCTGTTTGGAGAAAGGCAGACGTGATTCATTTCTCTACTCCATTAACTGATCTACAATGTGCACTTGTCAAGTGCTTTCAGACTCCATCAGGTAGGGCCCCGCCCTTCCAGATCTCTTGGTTTAGTGGCATCTGGCCTCCTAAGAGTTGCTCAGTTGAATCCCATTTCTCATCTTAAAATGGCCTCTAGGTGATTCATTCTACATAGTCATCCATATTCCCCAGAAAGGTACAACAATCTGTAAGGATGCAGGGCTGAACCAAACTGACTCTATGACAGGTTTCAAGTTTCCCTCTGACCTTGGAGGCCTAGGTGTCAGTTTCTCAGAATCATTAGACAATAGAAGGGCACACATTGCCCAAGGAAGGAGGGACCACCCTTGTAACACCCAATCAGGAAAGGCCAGCTAACACCCTTAACATTTCTAAGGGCAGGCCTAAAGATAGAAGCTATAGATAATCACTTATTGCTTAAGGCTAGTTACACCCTACGTGAGGGTCCTGGGTCCGCTCTGTAATTGGTTAACACTCTAAATGTTGTGACTGGGTCCCGCCAAAAGTAACGAACACTCTGGACAATGTGTAGGGTTAAAGTTACTGCCAATATTGATAGGCGATAGTGATTGGGTCACTGTACCTGTGTCACAATTTCCTGTAACTCCCCCTTCCCAAACCCATAAAGGCCCCGCCCCGCCTTTGTTCGGGGCTCTCAGCACGGGTCTACTGCGTTGGTGAAGTCTGTGAGCCCGAGCTTATAAGCCCGTAATAATAATAAAGCCCTTTGCTTTTTGCATGCGTGACTCAGTCTCCCTGGCAGTTTCTGGTTTTTGGGGACATAATGAAAACTTGGGCATAACAAATCCACTTCTTCAAAATCCGGATTGAAATCAGATCGAAATGACAAAGCACCTCCATCAAGATGGCACCAGGTAAAGGGAGACCACACTCTCAGTCCCAATGTAACTGACTCATGTACAGATCATTTGGACTTTCTGTTCATCTACAGAGTGAGGGAACCACCATAAGTAATCTATAAAGAGTCCAGGGGCGCCTGGGTGGCTCAGTCGGTTAAGCGTCCAACTTCAGTTCAGGTCATGAGCTTGTGTTTTATGAATTCAAGCCCTGCATCAGGCTCTGTGCTGACAGCTCAGAACCTGGAGCCTGCTTTGGATGGATTCTGGGTCTCCCTCTGTCTCTGCCCCTCCCCCACACTCGCTCACTCTCTCTAAAAAATAACAAACATTAAAAAAAGAGTCTTTTCTAGCTGTCTAGTTCTAAAATTGTAAAATTGCATTGTTCTATGATTAACAATTTCCTGTGGCACAAGCGATCCAAGGCTATACATGTCACCAGCACGGTCTCTCTTGGGTCAGTCATAGGAGAAGCTCTCAGTGTGCATTCTTTTTCAAGAGGAAATTCCTCAGGTCCTAAAACCAAAGTGACCCTCAAAAAAGTTCTTGCAGCACACACACTGTTCCTTTTCCCACCGGCTCTCTCCTCTATCTACCTTTATTTCCTCCAAGTTACAGAAACATATCACGTTTATGTATTTACACCATGTGATTCCTAGGAGGTTGGACTCCTACCTGATCCCAGAGGGCAAATGTTCATTGGTCTTGGCCAACCATCATCATTTCAATCCCTCTGCCAGCAACGGGTTCAGGAATGGGCAACATGCTGCAATTCTGGAGAACCACCTTTGAGACATGTAACATGAGGAGAAATCTATAGATTTCTGCATAGCAGAGCAGAAAAATGGAAAATACCCAGGTCCTTCTTGACATTGTTGAGTTGCTGAGTTAATGAATCTGGGAATCGCTTACCTCTAGCCTACTTGTTATCTGAACTATATTTAAAAAAAAAAAAAAGGGTCCATCAGCAAAACTAAAAGGCAACTGACAGAATGGGAGAAGATATTTGTGAATGACAGTATCAGATAAAGGGTTAGTATCCAAAAGCTATGAAGAGCCTATCAAACTCAACACCCAAAAAACAAATAATCCACTGAAGAAATGGGCTAAAGACATGAACAGACACTTCTCTAAAGAAGACATCCAGATGGCCAACAGACATATGAAACGATGCTCAACATCAATCCTCATCAGGGAAATACAAATCAAAACCACAGTGAGATACCACCTCATACCCATCAGAATATCTAACATTAACAACTTGGGCAACAAGAGATGTTGGCAAGGATGCAGAGAAAGAGGATCTCTTTGGCACTGCTGCTGGGAATGCAAACCGGTGCGGCCACTCTGGAAAACATTATAGGGATTCCTCAAAAAATTAAAAATAGAACTACCCTACGACCCAGCAATTGCACTACTAGGTATTTATCCAAGGGATACAGGTGTGCTGTTTCCAAGGGGCACATGCACCCCAGTGTTTATAGCAGTGTTATCAACAAGAGCCAAATTATGGAAAGAGCCCAAGTGTCCATCAATGGATTAATGGTTGAAGAAGCTGTGGTATATAATATACATTAGAGTATTACTTGGCAATCAACAAGAATGAAATCTTGCCACTTGCAACTACGTGGGTGGAACTAGAGGGTACTATGCTAAGTGAAATTAGTCAAAGAAACACAAATATCATATGACTTCACTCACATGAGGACTTCAAGATACAACACAGATGAACACGAGGGAAGGGAAGCAAAAATAATATAAAAACAGGGAGGGGGACAAAAACATAAGACTCGTAAATATGGAGAACAAACAGAGAATTACTAGAGGGGTTGTGGGGGAGGGATGGGCTAAATGGGTGGGGGGCAGTAGGGAATCTGCTCCTGAAATCATTGCTGCACTATAGGCTAACTAACTTGGATGTAAATTAAAAAAAATAAATTTAAACAAAAGTTCTTGTTTAACCCTGTGCTTCCCAAACTACAATGCACATACAAATAACTCACATCTCTCGTTAAATTGCACATTCTGATCCAGAAGGCGTGGGCTGGAGCTGTGGACCCCACAATTCCAGCGAGCTCCCAGGTGACGCTGATGCTGCCAGCCCTAAGCCCCAACTTTGAGTAAGAAGGGCTTCGGTCATGTTAGAGAGATTTTTCTGCTCTTTGCTATTTGTAGCTGAAATCATCCCAAATGACACAATCAACCCTCAATCTGGCATCCTCGCTCATCACCCCCTACCTGTGTTGATGAAACCCAGTTGAGGACCTGGAAAGTTTAATAGTCATTCCAGCTGATGTGAACCTGCAATTCATGTTTTGACTCAGTTCCACACATTTCAATACCCCACTATCACCAGCACCTTCTCATTCTTTTCTGCCTTAAAGCAGGCATTCACTGCCGGGGCCCCCAGGGTGTGACTGGGAGGCGCCTGTCAATGCGGGTGCCTTCGCCCTGCCCCACGCAGAGAGCTTGCCAGTGCACCTGGCCCAAAGGTGAGGCAGCTGCATGCACGTCGGTTCCTTCCTCGCCATCTCCAGCTCTAAGGAGAAATGCTTGAGCGCTTTTGCAAATCAAAACCTTTTCATCCAGAATTTGGTGATTCACCCTGAATGGCGTCTTCTTGGAAAGTCTGTAATGTGCTATTGTGTAAGACGGGTAAAATTGGCCTGTCTCTTTGACAACACTCCTCTTCCCATGGCTCGGGGCTGGGCTGGGGGGAGGTGAAAGAGTCACAATAAAAGGCGTCCTTCACACACAGCTGCCCTCCCGGCTGGTGCGGTGTACCTGCGTGGGCGGGGCTGTCTGCACCGCACACCCTTGGTATTACTGCCCCTTTGTTCACTGCATAGCCTCTGGATGAGAATTCGGTTTCTGCAGGTATGAAGATGGTGCTTGTTTTTAACAAGGTAAATTTACAAAGCTTCCATACTAAAAAAAAAAAAAAAAGTGTGGGGGAGTCAGACATTCAAAGGCCATGCCAAATTTGCTTTTCCCCAAAGCAGAGAGAGACAAAGGAAATCTCCAGCACGCCTCCCAGACACAAAGAACATGTGTTTACCCTCCAAATTCAAGCTGAGTGAACTCACCTCATTATCCTGGGAGCTGGTCACTAATTCTACCCAGCTAACAAAAACACCTAAAGCAAAACAATGCGAAACAAAACAAAACACCAAAAACAAAAACCTCCAGTCCCATTCGAACAGTGTGGTATTATCTTTGGGGTCTGCTAACATTTCTATTAGTGTCACACAACTGTACACTTTCATGTACATTATCTTATCTAATCTTTTCAACAACTCTGTCAAGTAGGTGTTCAGATTAGGGAGGGAAAAGTCCAGAATCTGAAATGTGCATATTGAACCCAAAAGATTTTTACAAGAGGAAACGGTAAAGCTGCTTTGGGAGACTATGTTAAATGGTGCTAGAACAATTTAAGAGCATTCATACATTTTTTTTGCTCACGCAGCTGACGCAGACCTCTCCTGGCTCCTGCCACAGTGGTGCAGTCGTGGTCTTTGGGGACAGGACTCATGGTCACAAGTTTCCTGAAACCCCGACTCCCTGGATTGATAGCCCACAGCCCCATGGCTGGGGCAAGACTGTCAGGGCTGGTGGCCACGGAGAAGCCAAGTCCACTGTGGCTCCTTTGGGTTAATTCCTGCTATTTTTAAATGGAGAAATTTCATGTAAAAATGTTTTTTTTTAGTTCTCCAACGAAGTCAGAAGATCTATCTAGCTAAAGTCATGGGACTATAACTTGACCGCTAAGTAGTGAGGGCCCTTTATTCAAGGCGGGCTCCAGTTAGCACACTGAAGCTCTCCCTGCTGTCTCCAACATGGCGTCCAATGTCACTACCAAATACATCTCTCTCTATGCCCAGCTTCCTCAACCTCGGAACTCCTGGCATCTGGGGTTGCATAGTTCTTGGTTGGTGGTGGGGGGAGGAGGGCACGTGGGTTGCTGTCCTAAACACTGTAAGATGTTTAACAGCATCCCTGGCCTCTACTCACTAGATGCCAGCAGTAAGTACGCTCCACACCAGTTAGCATAACCAAAACTGTCTCCGGATACAGCCAGATGGCCTCTGAGGGGGAAACGGCCTCTGATTGAGAACCACTGCTTTACATCCACCTAAACGTCTTCATTCATTTAAGATCCTAGGCAGGCCGCCACCCACATTAGAGTCGGGATCTCCTGCTACCCACAAGCACCATCCCGTCCCCCATGTCACCAACGATGGAAGGTCTGCAGGTCACGCTGATTTCCTTCAACACGGAGCGTCAGTCTGGATGAGGCAGTACATCAAGTGTCAGTCATTTAGATCCTGGACTTTGCAGATCCTTCCTTAAGGGCGACTTTTCACAGGAAAGAGGATAAGAGGAACATGAAACGTCTGGTTCAGAAGGAAGGTTGATACGGCGATTGTAAGAAGGGAGGGAACCGAGAAAGGACCAAATGTGCTACATCGTTTCCTTAAGCGCCAGCCCAGCAGGCGCCCCCAGAAACAAAGCTTTATGAGGATCACCTGTGCTCACGCTGAGCCCTGCTGCTTTGAATGAGCAGGAGACTAGCCGTTCACAAGTCCACCCCCTCCCACCTTGCTTAATGATGCACCTCATCATATTCTGATGAAATCTGGATGCAATCAACATTCTTGTTTTAACTAGTTGTTCTGGCAAGGGGTCTTTCTCCAAGCTCCATTTCTCACGTTGGCAACATGTCTAAGAAAAACATACCCATTTGCCAGCTCCCCTCACTGTCCGCCCTAATTAGAGGGGATGTTGCTGCTCCTTTCAAAATGGCTGTAGAGGGCAAAGGGACGCTGGAAGGAGGGTGGCCTTCTGTAGGGGCAGATGCTCCAAGGGTCCTCTTGGCAGGGACGCCAGGATCTGAGGAGAGTCACTTCCAGAACTTTGGGGTGGGACAAAGCCAACTTTACAAGTTGTTTATAACTGAGTAACCGCAACAACTTCATACAAGAAAACCTTTGAAGCGGGGCACCTGGGCGGCTCAGTCAGGTAAGTGTTCAACTTTGGCTCAGGTCATAATCTCATGGCTCAAGGGTTCAAGCCCCGCATCCAGCTCTGTGCTGATAGCTCTCTGGATGTGGCTAAAGCAGTACTCAGAGGAAATGTATAGAATTAAAAGAATATACTAAATAACAAGAAGGCTGAAATGAATAAACTCAGAAAACTATGAACCATACAAAAATCATTTTTTAAAGTAGAAGGAATTGGTAATATCTTAATAAAAGTATTAATAATAAAATATCAAATAATAAAATTATCAAGGTAATAAAAATGAAATAAAATTTATTTTATTAAAAATAAAAATAAGAACTGGGACACCTGGGAGGCTCAGTCAGTTAAGCCACAACTCTTGATTTCAGCTCAGATCATGATCTCACAGTCGGTGAGTTCCAGCCCCACATCAGGCTCTGCACTGACTTGCAGAGCTTGCTTAGGATTGTCTCTCTTCCTCTCTCTCTGCCCCTCCCCTGATCATGTTCTCATTCTCTCTTCCAAATAAACATTAAAAAAATTTTTAATAAAAATAAAAATCAATAAAATAAACTATTTTTGACAAGTATGATCAATAAAAAGAGACCAAAGTCATAAATAAATGGCATCAGGTGTGAAAAGGGGCACATATGTATAGTTACAGATGAGAGATTTTTAAGTCCTAAGACACGAGAGACCCTCTCTGCGCTGGGTCAGTCAAACACATCTTGCTTATTTCTGCACAGAAAAAGACAAGTGCTTCTCCACTACTACTCTATGCATATCCCTGGTATAAAACCTATTCTGGCGTATATTTTTCATTTGTCTCACCCACTAGCCCCAGCCCTCCTTTAGGGAAGGGGATAGATCCTTTTTTATTTCAGAACCCTAGCTTTTGGCATGCCTGGCATACAGTTAGTGCACAATAAATGTCTGAGAAATGAGTGAATTCTGGGAAAAGAAACAGGCTGAGGAAATGGCTGAATATACGATGAGGAAGTTTTGAAGAAACTGGGGTATCAGATCCCCCAAAGAGATCATTCCGGAACACACCACAGCTGCCTTCTACAGCATCACTTGTCATGGGGAGGAAGGGTTCAATTTTTCTGTAGAGAAGACCCAGGGAATAGAACTTAGACCAGTGGACACAAGAGAGACAAATCAGACCCAAAATGGAGGAAGAGCCGATTGGATTATTTGACTTTATTAAGATGCCTTCTTTCCCAGAAAGTTTCTCTTTAAGTTATTTTCAGGTAAGAGGTATGTCTTACTTTTTTCAAATTAATCATACAGTTCTCAGCCTTTCTTCCCAGATAGCATCCCGACCTCACCCCCAAAGCACCTGTACACAGCACAGTGTGCTACGCAGTGGATGGCCACAGTATTCCAGGGAGCAGCCTCCTTTTGGCCAGCGTGGGGTGCTAGCCCGCACACCTCCATCATATCTCCGCCAGATTGCCAGTTTCCGGAATAAACCTCGTTGGTATGAAGCCCGATCTCGCGAGGCTAAATATTCCACTGAGCTGCCTGCCAGACGCCGCTAGCATCAACATTCTGTTCCTCGTTCCGAACTGCAGTTTAAAACCAATCGGGCTTTCCCCCAAATATCATGCCACCTGTTTAAGTCCTCCTTTCCTCCATGCCCGGCATGAACATATTTCTCCAGAAATTTGAATTAATGAGTTTTCTTCATCAGCCTTGTTAAATGCAGAGATTAGGCTGGCTTTTTAACCTGATCACAGCTCACCGGCTATCTGCGAAGCATCTTTGTTCTTCAGGCAAACAAACTCTTGATATGCTCACCTGAAGTTATATTTTCTATGAATACCACTTTCAGACAAGGAACGCAATGACTAAAATTGCATCTGATATTTGTAATTACTTAGGTCTATACCTGCGGTGAATTGGTGTCACACTAGAGGAAATGCAAATGACTTTAAATCCAGGTGGAGGAGTATTCTCCGAGGGTGTTTATTGAAAACCCTACAGCACAGTAAACCTCACAGCTTAGAGAATTAGCCAAAGGTAGGGAGCTGAAAATTTTTTAGTTGCTCAAATTAAAGATACTGTTGTGGGCGCGCACGCCTTTATACATTTATAATGTAAATATATATGAGCACATAGCACACGCTCATTGTCTAGCACAATCACAGCTAACCCCCTGCAGCATGGCCCTCAGACTGTTTTCTTGGAATACCGATCCGGCTGGCATATCCATCTCCTCTCTCCCCAGCGTGGCTCCTCACAGCGCCAGATCTTTTGGGAGTACATGAAATATGCAACAAATGTGTCTGTCAACCCCCTTGCTTTCCTATCGGAAGCTCCAAATCATTAGAATTGACGTTAGTTAATAGGAGCTTATTTTAGTAGGCCAACTTAAATGGCATACCAAACTCCCAACTGTGTATGGGCTGAAAAAATGATGGGCTTTCCGGTGCTGCCTTTGCCATGGGTATGTTCCTTGATGCGGAGCCCTCTTACCCACCCTAGGGGCTCGTGGTGAACATCATGCACACTCCTTACAGAAATTACAGGCAAGTCCATGGTTTGTCCCAAACTCTGTGCTCAACTCCCAGAGAGTTATTTGAAAACGTGCTGCTCACTCTTCAGTTTTAATGAAGGAGAAGGTAAGAGAAGGAATGGGGGGGGGGGGGGGGGCAGCAGGAGGATGCTATATTTTTCTTCTGTAAGTAGAGTGATCTGTATCTCATTCCTATTTTAAGTTTTTGATTTGTGGAGTACTCTGGTTTCCCTTGGAATGTGTGTTTCTTTTTAAAAAAAATTTTATGTTTATTTATTTTGAGAGGGAGGGAGAGAGAGCAAGTGAGCAAAAGTGAGCACCAGGGAGGGGCAGAGAGAAAGGGAGAGAGAAAAGAATCCACTGAGACGTGGGACTCGATCTCACAAACTGTGAGATCATGACCTGAGCTGAAATCAAGAATCGACTGCTTAACTGACTAAGCCACCCTGGCACTCCTGGAATTTGTGTTTCTAATCACTTCGCTGTTCCCACTCACACATACACACACACACTTTTGCAGAGTATCTGCTGTTTTGTACCATTGTTTTACTAGTGACAACACTTGGGCATAGTATGAGGTAGGTAGATTTACTGATAGGAAAATGACAAATTGACAAAGAGAAGAGATAGGTAGGTAGGTAGGTAGGTAGGTAGGTAGGTAGATAGATAGATAGATAGATAGATAGATAGATAGATAGCAGATAGATAGATAGATAGCAGATAGATAGATAGATAGATAGATAGATAGATAGATAGCAGATAGATAGATAGATAGCAGATAGATAGCAGATAGATAGATAGATAGATAGCAGATAGATAGATAGCAGATAGATAGCAGATAGATAGATAGATAGATAGATAGATAGATAGATAGATAGCAGATAGATAACCATAAACCTGCCCCTAGAGTTAAGCCCTTAAAAGCTAATGATTCCCTAAAAATTTGGCTGGCAGAGAAGACAGACATAATATATAAAGTGGCCTGTACTTTCATCAGAAAGTGACCATTATATTTCTCTGATATTCTTTTCAGCTGCCCAACAACTGAGTCTCCTTCCTGGAAATTAGACACCTTTTGCCACATGAATCTTCACAGGAGGCAGAGTTCATCTCCTCCTCTACAGAAAGGCCACTTGGCTGCTACCCCCACCAAACTGGCTGCCCTTGCGGACTCATCACCTCATCAGCCAATCAGACGCCACCACCCAAGACACTGGACCGGGTGGCCATGATGGAAAGATGCGGGGGTGGTGGCCAGTGTGAGCTCCCGGTTCAGTCCCTCGACACCAAGGCACTGAAGGCGGCGCCAGCTGGGGCTCGCACTGCCCGGCCGAGGCAGCTGCCTCATCCTCCCCAGGACACGTCTCTAACTCCTGCCAAACTACCAGCCATACATCTCCAGCCTTCCTGAAACTTCCTTAAGGCAACCAATAGCCTTTTCTTTTCACCTTATGGGATTTCTTTTCCTTTACTGCAAAGATCCATCAATGCAATGCAGGTGCAGAGTTTAAAAATTAAAGAGAAGTGAAAGGTGTTTGAAGAAAAACAAGTCGCCCCTGCTTGCTCTCTCAGCCCCTCACTGCGCAGCTACGCTCCCCGGAGGGCATCGCTTTCCACCTCTTTTGTCTATTTCCTCTGGAGTTTAACCCCATATTCCTCAGTAATTACCCTGCTAGTCCTGGACATCATCCGTTGACGTCTTCTTCTGCTGGAGAAGGAGTGGCTTCCACTCTCCTCCACTTGTCCTCACCAAAACCTCCAAATAAAGTCACCGAAGGATTCTGTTTAACCCACCATAGAGTGTTCACAGTATAAGGTCCAGAGAAAGGCCATATAGGGCATTCTGATGCTCTTTCTCTTACACCATCAATTTTTATCACACTTTTTGAGACTTGCATGGTTTTCTACATACCAGTCATTGATATTGTTTCAAATGTTTGATTTACAGGAATTTTAGGAGGTTCCCCCCCATGCATTATGATAGCTGAGTCTACTAATGCCTTCTTCCCCCCTCCTGCCCCCCGCCCTGGGGTCTGATGTTTATCTGGCTGTTCTTTTGCCCGTTGGAAGCTTTCCTCTGATGTTTGCGGGTCCTTGGCTGTCTCTTCATAGAGTGAAGCCCTAAAACCGGTGGGAAATCCAGTGTGCACGGAAGGGCCCACACCCCTGCAGTTGTGAATGGGGCCGGCAGTGGGGGCAAGCCCACTGTTTACTGGTGAACTCTTAAGTTAACGGAAGTATTTGTTTCTGTCTGCAGCTGTTCAAAGTTTCCAGAGTAGAATCCCACCAGTCTCTCTCATTGGGCATAAACCTAGCTGCTGGCTTTCAGGAAAAGAAGCAGGACACCCCACCACAGCCAGCTTCATGAACTATGGGGCCCAGAACAAAACATGTGAGACCCCTTGTTTCAAAAGCAGGAAAAATGCCATCAATGTTCCTAAAATACAAAGTTTTCTTCTGCAATCTCTCAATTTGTCTTGGAGGTTTTTCAGTTACTATTTAAAGTGGCTCCAAATTTTAAAAAATTAAAAATTTAAATTATTAGTATTTTTACTGCTCATCTTTATATCAGGCAATGCCAGTTTTAAATGCAAATATAAGTGCGTTAAACTCTGAAGCAGAATCACTGGAATTACACAATTTTTATTTCCTATGCTTGTATTTGCATAAATGTGTATAGAGATTTCATTTGTAACCAACACAATGAAAATGCTCCCCCCCCAAAAATATTGTTTTCATTTCACATCTTGATATGCTCATATTCTACCAAATTCTCCACCTTCCGGATGAGTAAGTTAGGACAGAAAAGAAGGGTACTTGTCTCTCTGCTTCGATACTTTGTTTTCATTGTAGGTGGTCTGGCAAACACGGAAGGAACAGGGATCAGAAAGGACATGGTCAGGTTCCTTGGCGGTCGTGTTTCTTACAGTGCAACTGCCCTTTGTACTGAAAGTTCTGATTTGAGCAGAAAGCCTGGTCCCCTGGGGCCATCAGTGCTCACCATGTGCTCGCATTCAGTCTTGCTAAACTACCACGCGTCTGGGCCCACTGACCCTCTGTGCCCACGGGCATCGCAAACACTGTGCTCGAATGGGACAGCCAGGGACCATGGACATGCGCATCACATTTATGCTCCATCATCCCATTGAACCTCACTTGCAAGACACAGGTTCGAGGATAAAATGATGAAGGCTTCCAGGGCAGCAGCACTGTCAGGCGAGCACAGGGCCATTTTATGAGCCCTGGGCCCTGTGACAGGAGAGCCCCGTGCTCCATGCATCATCATTCAGACTTTTACTCAAAACCATTTTTTTCCCAACTCAGGGCCTCCCCCTCGCCTATGATGGTGGCTAGGTTCTCCGAGTCTGCAAGCTCTCCTGTTCAGTTTGTTCAGAGAACAAAGCTCTTCTATGTTCAAGAACTATTCCTGGCACATAACACAGATCCTCGAGGCAGGTGGGGAGCAGGTTCACAATTGATGCGGGTCTCAGTGGCACAAACATGAAGAGAAAGTTGGGTAGGCTCCTATAGCCTGAGTGGGGCCAAGTGGTGTGGGCAGGAGACTGGGCAGAAGGGGATATGAAATACCAGACCAGTTACTGTCCATCAGGGCTTGGAAAAGTAATTGACACATCAGTTTATTTAACTGAAGATTATTCCATCCATTAAGTGACATTTTGCATTTTAAAAACGTCTCTGTTAAGTCTGACACTGAAACTTCGTGATTTCCCCAAAGTGTTTTTGTTTGGAAACTAATGCATTCTGGGGTTTTCAGACCTGGCATTCTTGTGCTGGCACTCCCCAAATGTAGCTATAGATATGTTCTTTAACCTCTCTGAGCTTTGCTTTTCTCTTCTGTAAATAATGGAGGTAACAATATCTAGCCTCAGATCACTGCTACAATGATAAAATAAAGGTTGAAATTATAACATAGTACCTCACACATTCTTGATACACAATGAATATCAGTTTTCTGCCTCACTTTTGATATTATAGAAAAATCTCTTTCAAAGATGTATCAGTGAACCAAATATAACCTGGGAATGATAAGAGGACCAACAAAGATTTCTTATCCCCCATGGACAACAGAACATAAGTGATATAGAAATACACAGTTTTCCTTATTATACTAATGACTTTGCATTTATATGTGGGGTTAAATGATCATGGAAAACTTTCATTTGAACATGGCACACATGTAAATTTGATTGGATTTGGGCAAGTAGAAGCAATTCATCTTTGGCGTTTTTTAATGAGCTTCTTTTTAAAGATACTCCTTCTGTTTCTAATTGGATGTTTCTAATTGTTTTTCTTTCTAGCAACCATTAGTTATCTATCTTCTTAGCTTAAGGTATGCTTCAGGTGGCTTTGATTATGCTCTTTGTAGTTATCCCGTTTTAGGTCACCAATCAATGGCCATCATGGGACTCTGCTGTAGCCCATGCATGACCCATGTCCACAGTGGGTACCCGCAAGCATGTCATCTGTGCTAGCATGCTGGATGCATCACAGATCCCCCCTTCAGCAACTATGTTTTTCGTGTCCACATTAATGATTGCCAGGATGTTAAAGAAACTACCCAAGAACCTGTATGTGTCTTTGTGACTAGCCCAAGATTTACAGCCAACCAGGGTTCTGAAGCCCTATACTTGTCCCACTTCCTGTTTGATCAGAAGAATAAAGCCCTGGAGAAATGTCACGAAGATACAGTGCATATTGAACACAATGTAAAATGTAAAGGAAGGTAACAACACAAACTTAAACCAGCACATGATTAAAGGCCAGGTCGTCCACAGAGTAAGCGACGTGAGAAAGATCGTTCTGGGTGGTTAGTGTTTGCCGGGGAAGGCCGGGATTTGGCGGGGTAAAGAAGCGGCCATTGCGAGTCAGGAGAAAATTATCTCATAGGCAAAGGCCTAATGATTCTCAAAGTTAAAAGTAATCTTATGATACATATACTTTATACACAATGAGTTTTGGTTTTGTGCTTTGCTTTTGCTAGATAACAATTTCTTATAGAAATGATGGCTTCAAGTGCAAAGAGGAAGTCGGATGAAAACACTTGACTCTCGGTGGAAAACATGAGAAAGTTCACTCTGCTCTTGTCTTCCTCCATCTGCTCTGCAGGAAAATAAATGCCCTTGGTACCGCTACACAGCTTCTTCAAGAGAATTTGGGAAAGGGAGAGGAAAACTTTCCAGATGCTCCCAGCTTCAGAAGGCAGTAAGGAAATGTATATCATGCCTTGCCTGGGAAACAGGATATAATAAAAAACCTAAGAGGATCTCCAGGAAACAGCCCAACCAGAAAGACCCAGAAAACCATGATGCAAATTAGAATCTCTCTGTTTAACTTTTGACAACAAGGATATTTCAGAGTTTTCCCATGATCACCTGCAAAACATGACCATCTTTCCATAGATTCTTAGACCACCGACTGACCTTAAAGATAGAAGTGACCAGCTATGAGTCTGAGAGTACTGGAAATGCTTCCCCTACCACTTGCAACTGTAGTTCTATCATCGGAAATTCCTGTCTTTGGGGTTAGATGTGTTTTAATCCGTAAGAGCCCACAATAAAACTTTAATGCTCTTTGGAGGGCCATCTCATGTTGATATCGGCTAACATTCAAAGCACTCCACTGGCCTCTTAAATGAGAGCATAAATTCAGACAAGTCTCAAAGTTGACTGAGAACCAGATGAACAAAAGTCCCCAAAGGAAACAAGGGAAAACGATCAAGATAACCAATGCCTCTCCTTCCTCTACGCTCCCTAGAGATGGCTGTCAATGGACTGCTTCTTAAAAAACAAAAACACAGACTCACTTCACTTCCAGCAGATAGGCTTACCTGCCAATCCTTCCCGAAGGTATCTGGTTCAACAGTGACTCCATTTCAGTAACAAACCATCCAATAATCGTGTTGTTACCACTCACTCCACAGCAGAAAGAAACTGGGCCACAGAGAAATACCTGCCCAGAACTGCATGGATCATCAGACGCAAGGCAAGAACAGGTGCACAATTCCAACCCACTGAGCCAGAATCTCCCCAGAGTATGGGAAGAGGGACAGGATACCTTTCCAGTCCTGTGACTCGCCTTCTTGGCACACTGGTTTTACAGAGGTATATGGCTCTCATTGTGTGTACACAAGAGTACAAGAGTAGAAGAAGTAGTCTTTTTTCTCTTCACGGTAAACAAAAACAGTCATGCCTACATCAATGCAAAGTAACTGCACACATTTTTTCCAGTCTGTGGATCTGTGCTTAGGAACTGCCATCTACCAACAGCAGTTGGGTGATTTTTTTTTTTAATGGACGGGCACAGATGACCTTGTATTCGACTCCCTGGAACTGACAGTATTTTCTTTGGTTGAGGACAAAATGGAAACCTATGCTTGCTTTCTGAGACACAGGAGCTCTATTTTGAGAAGGAATCAGACACCTATGGACATAACAGTGTTCTCAAGCAAACCTGAGTCAGAAAAGCCCTTTCTTAAATCCTCAATTTTAGCCAAAAATAAACTTCTCTAAGGTTTTAAGTCGGCAGGAAATGTGTGATGTACCTCTTCCTTCCAGCGTCCCTGGAAGAAAAGAGAAAAGACTAAGTGGGTAGCTGCCTGGCAGAGGATATTCATGAAAATCAGGATGAAAATCAGAATGGAAGATGGATGCATGAAGAAGGTTGAGGGAATTAGGATTCCTCCATCAGAAAATGGCAGCCAATGGGGTGAATTAATTTTTGGGTATGTAGGGGATAAATACCTGCAAGATGCCATCTGATTTGCTCTAATAAGGACAGAGCAAATTATGACATCTGGATTGGTGTCCCTGTAACAAAATGATGCAGTGAGGAAAGTGTAGTCCGAAGTTAAATCAAGACTTGTCTGATCTCTCTCCCAACCAACATGCTAATATACTGGGTACCAGATACTCTAAAGAAGATGAAACAGTCCCCACAGGCAGACTTTACAAAACAATTTTTTTACTTTTTAAAAAATGTTTATCTTATATATATATATATAGAGAGAGAGAGAGACAGAGTGCAAGTAGGGGAGGGTCAGAAAGAGAGGGGGGGAGACATAGAATCCGAAGCAGGCTCCAGGCTCTGAGCTGTCAGCACAGAGCTCAATGTGGGGCTCAAACCCACCAACCATGAGATCATAACCTGAGCTGAAGTCAGATGCTTAACTGACTGAGCCACCCAGGTGGCCCTACAAAAAAAATTTCTGAGAATTAGCCCTGTAACTCCTGAACCTTTTCACTTGCCGTGAAAATATAAAAGGATGGACATAGGAGAGAGAAAAAGAGAGATGGTGTGGAGAACAGTATTAGTTATGCCTTGAGTCTGAGCACCCAGAAAGGAGTGGAAGGGAAGAATGGGCCTCCTCTGTCATCTCAGTGGGCTTCCTTGGAACCATCTGAAGATCTGGAAATGAATTTTCCTCTGTCAGAAGACACGGAGGATTTGCTCCTGCCTCACCCTGAAAAAGCAGAAACATTCCAAGGAGAATGGATGGAGGTGATATTGGGACCGGTCTTCATTTGTTAGTAAGCGGTATGCAAATTATCCCTTAGCTAAAGGGGTTTGCATAGGGGTCCAAGGAGCAAGATGCCAGAAATTAAATCCATCAGAACCACATCCTGACTTCTATTTTGTTACAAAGATTTTTAAAAATAAGACCTCTTGGCTCTAAAAAGTAAAAGAAAATTGAAAGACAAAAAAAAAAGGAAATAACTTGATTGTTCTTATATTTGTTCAGAGCAAGTCGAGAGAGAAAAAATCAGGCATAAGCTTTAATATAAGGTGCCATCCTACTGATAGAGAAATTAAGACTTTTGATGCAAACCCAGCTGTCAGACAGGTAGAAGATATGATCTAGCTCTTGAGAAAAGAGAATGTTCCTGGAACAGATGGGAGCGCCTCTGAGCTTTATAAAGCATTAACTAGCTGTTTAAATAAGTCCTTAGCAGATGTTTTCAATGTAATTTTGGAGGTGAAATAGAAAAAAAACCAAGTCCAAGGCACAAGGGGAATTGATATCACAAATAAGAGACATTCTTGAATTCAGAGAGCAATTGATGGTCAAAAGTTTTTCTTTTTTTAAAAAAACTAGCCACAGTATTTGTAAAATGGGAGCGCATTACCAAAATCTGCAATTAAAACAATGCATATTGCAGTATTAGCCTTTCAGGGAGGTAAAGAGATGTATTTAAAGCCAAGGATGGTTTACTGTGGAAGCGACATGATACGTACAATGCCCCATCAGAGACCGAAAAGGCAAGCACACATGCATATCTGCATGGTGATAGAGGTTTGTTTTTGTACCGGTACCCCGTATATAATGAATACATTTATTAGGGATGAGATAAAGCACAGAGGGAGAAAGGAAAAGACGCTCCTAGGTCTGTGTTGAAGGTATTGTGTGAATGTGATGAAGATGTATAAAAAAGAAAAGGGTATGTTGCACAAAAATTAAAGTGAGCGGTGAGTTTTCTCCCAAGATGGCCCCCATACACCCATACTTAGGTAATTCAGCAAACAATTCTCAGGTGCCTCTCTGTGCCAGCCAGTGGACGAGGTGACACACCGGGAGATAAAGAACACCCAGTCCCTACTCGCCAAGTGGCTGTTCTTCCCTGAAGGCTGCTCTTCTCACTAGTGGTACCTGCTCTTTCACTTACCTACAATGCTTACCTACAATGCTTCTCCACCCATACCTTTACCTACCAACTTGTAGAGATGGTGGAGAGGAAATTAAAGACGGAGAGCTAGAGGGACTCAAACTCCGCACAAGAGAGAGGCTGGAGCGGAAGATATATAAGACCATCACTCTGCGGGGATGAAGACCCATGGATCTGACCACTGGGTGCATTCACCCCAACAAATGACTGTGTGCCATCATTAAGTGGGGGAAGCAGAGGATAAATGGAAAGGGAGGAGAAAGACAGCATCCATGCCTGTCAAAGCCAGGCACGTGTGTTGAGAAATGAAAAGACATGGGAATGTAAAGCAGAAAGAAAGAATTAACCCATTTATAGTCATTTTTGACAGAATGAGGCACCATTCATTCAAGGCACCATTAAATCCAGCACGGTGGTTTAGAGCAGGTTTTTGCCCCTAACTAACCCAGGATGAAAGCTGAGGCTTTGCCAGTCATGAGATGTGTAACTTCTAAGGCTTGGTTTCCTCATTTGCAAAGTGGGAATAAAAACAGCATCCACAAAGGGTTGCTGTAAGAACTCAAGATAATGCACACAAAATACGTTAATCATGGCACAAGACTTACAAGCACTCAACAGATGTTTTCTATCATTACCATGTCCGTCACTGAGCCTGCTTACAACTTTTTCACTTTATTGTGTAGCTGCATCTGCCCTTCTGACCTCTCAGGGTATCTTGTTTGCAAGGCACTGCACCGTTTATCACGAGCACATTCAACAAGTCCTTGTGGAGCATCTAGTCTCTGGCAGACACGGTGCTGGGGGCAGGGGTGTTCAGCAGGGGGTGAGACAGGTCTGCTTCCTGTCCTCACAGAGTTCGAAGTTTGGGAGAAGAATGACCCTAGAAATGGATGTTATTGGCAACATTCTTGTCATCTGAAGATTTCAGAAGAGTCCTTCCAAGACTGTCTGCAGGTCAAATAACTCATAAAATGGAAAAGAAAATCTCGCCTACAGGAAAGCTAGAAGGGGAAAAATGAGCCTGGGGACGGTGAGCCTGAGATAAGATGAGCCACTTGCCCTGCACTGGGTCTTCGGGATTAAGGTAATTCTGATGAGCAGAAACCCTGCTGTTCCATACTCGATTTCTCTGGTGGTTCTGCTCTTCTTCACCGTCGATGCTCACTGCTACCATGCCAGTTCCTGCCTCATCGTTGGTGAGCTCCTGACATCTGCACTCAGATCCTGAACTCATTCCTCCAATCACCCCCGACAGCCTTAAAAGGCTTTTCCAATCATCGCTTCCCAACTGCAAACTCAACAGCACTCTCCCGCTGCCCGCAGGGTAAGAGCGGATGGCTTTCCATGGCAAACAAAACTGGTTGTGAACCAAATTCTTCTTAGACGTCTGGTCCTGCCATTTTCTCGACCGAAATTTTTACCCTGTTTTAATTACTTCAAGATTTCAAAATGACAATATCATCCCTCCCCTCTGTTTTTCTACATGCTGGCCCCTCAGCCCAGAGTGCCCTGTCCTCTGTTGGGTTCCCTAGTATGATCCTGGCTCCTTAGGCCTTGGTTTTAGGAATCTTTAATGCTTTGTCACATTTTTTGTTTTCTGTGTCTGTCTCTGCAGTGGCTGGCAAGTTTAATGTCTTATATTTTGGTATCCCCACATCTGTAACATTGCCTAACTCAAAATAGGTGCTCCATGGGGAAAAGTATCTATTTTTTTCATGCATTTTATCTTATTTGACATTCACAGAAGCTGTCTTTTGGAAGCTAAGTGAGACTGGCAGCGCCAGTTTGGGAGTTTTTGCCTTATTGTCAAATGACAAAACCAATATTAAAGAATATTCAGAAGTGGTGGTCCAGATAAGTAGAAATAATACAAGTTGTTTCTTAAATTCTTGTATTGCCTTCACATTCTCCCTTCTACCAGCCCATGTGACCTCTGAGTATAGGGATGTGAAGCAACAGAAATGGACTGAATAATAAATAATACAGCGAGAAAGCAAAAGATGGGAAGATGTAAAGCAGTTAATGAATTAGATCACCACCCTGTATTGTTAGTCACTTTTCAAAAAACCGACTCCTAAAGAAGAATTTTCTACATTGTTTTCCAGTCTGAAACCAAACCAAAAAAATGTCTTTCATACTTTCTGATCTGTCTACTTTTGTTCTTTTATTGTTTGTAATTCTCAACTTTAAATTTCTAAAATGACAACCGATATTCAACTCAGTTCTATAACAAACCTTCAACCCAAGTAGAATGTTGCCTATAGGACTGACGCCTGGCGATACTTGGAGGACCCGAAAAGGGAAACAATATTGCTTGAAGCCACATCAGCTCTCAAGACAGTGTCACTGGTCACGGGGAAAGAGGCAAATTCACGAGTAGCATTGTGGGAGTTAATGAATGGCTGGCCAGATGGTGCCTGTCAGAAGGTGTTGACTCTTCAGACAACGGGACTGTTTCCTGGGAGTAAATGAGAAGTGCAGCAGAAACGGACTGCATCTCAATCACACAGAAGCAGACAGACCCACTGCTAATGAAAATAATCCCAGAGCCAGGCATATTTTTCCTCTTTTGATTTTGTTTGTTTGTTTCACATGGGAGACACGGAGGAGTATCTAGCTGAAGATACAGTTTTCTTGTTAAGTTATTCTATGGAGAAAATATGAAAAGCTGTATAGAAATGGCATATTCTTAATTAGGAAATATCAAAACACAACAAGGAAAAATTTTTAAATAAAGGCATACTAGCCTGGAATTGATGCAGACATTCCAACAATGATGGCAGGACCTGCTTGGAAAGAAATAAAATTGAAACCCAAAGATCTGCAGAGATCATTGAAAAATGGTCACATGACAGAGCCCGCTAAGGGCGTGTCAACATCTCACATTTATGACATAAACCATTTCTAGCAACTTGACCATTTTTATTTAAAAAAAATTGTAATGTTTATTTATTTTTGAGAGGGAGAGAGACAGAGTGTAAGCAGAGGAGGGGCAGAGAGAGAGGGAGACACACAATCTGAAGCAGGCTCCAGGCTCTGAGCTGTCAATACAGAGCCCGACTAAGGGGTTGAACTCACAGACTGCGAGACCATGACCTGAGCTGAAGTCAGGTGCTTAACCAACAGGCGCCCTTGACCATTTTCATTTGTTGCTTTATTCAACTGGTGATATTTTCCCATTACATGCTATTGACATCTTTGACAGGCAAACCCTGTTACTCAGTGCTAACCTTTTAGCAGATATAAGCAGTAGAAAACTTCATTGACTTTTTGTTGTTACCAGATAAAATTACCTGAATGTATACATCTGCCGGCTATGTTACTGGTAGGTATTGCATAAGGTCCTCTAAATAAACACTGTCACCGAACTCTGGGGAGGCAGTTTGATCTAAGTGAAGAAGTCAGAAGACTGGAGGATTTGCTTCAGCTACGTGACCTTGGGCAATTGTTTAACCCCTCCTTGCCTCAGTTTCCTGTTGTAATGCAGATTATATGACAGGATTGTAAAGAACCTGGCATAAAGTTAACCCTTATATTGATTGCTTCTCTTTCTTGACTATAAAGAACACTCAACTGAGTTCATTCATTCATTTCATTTTTATTTTTCCATTCTCCTTATTACAAACCCTGTGTTTGCCTTTGACCTTGCATCTATCCTCAACAGCCCTCTAGAACTTCATAGATATATCCAGAAATATGTCTTGTCTGTTACCTAATAGGAGGCAAAGACTATATGAGTACATGGTTATTTTGCTACTAGAGTCAAACCCCCTTGACAGAGGTCAGTGTAATGGGATTTTCCATTACAATTTCCTCCATGTTGGGGATTGAGGATTTCCTGGGGGTAGACATTTCGTGCAGAGAGTTGAAACGATGCAGTCAGTAGCAATAGTTGAAGTGCCCATAGTCCAGGTCGTGACCAAAATATGTGTTATTTCTTTCTCTTTCAAACATGATTTTTTTAATCTGTTGGTGGTGAGACTTGCATCAGATTACATACATATACACATTTCTCATTACATGGGGTTAGGCTTTCAGTCAGCCTCCATCTCCTCCTGCATGAGAGATTAAAGCAACTATCAAGATGTGGACCCAGGTTTTTTTTCTTTCTTTGGTCAGGATAACAATGGCATATTTTTATCTCCAATAGACTCAACAATGAAATATAATAAATAACAGAATGAGGGAGAGTTTGACAATTTATACATGTGTATTCTAAAATGAAAAGGAAACAAAGAGAATACTGACCTCAGGAGAGAACACTAAAAATGTTCAGCACATCATGGCAGAACGTGATCAGCATGGCTCAGAACACAGAGGTGATACTGACATTGTGCACAGGATTGAGTTCAGCCAACCTGGAATATGATGTGCATTGACTGCCATTGAACCAAAGACTTTAAAAACGTATCTCAGAAACATCTTCAGCTTTTAAAACTTAACTTAATTTTAACCCAAGATATTCAATCATGGGGCAAATATCCTGAATGTTAATTCTGAGAGACTAGAATTCTAAATTTATTGAGTTGAGTCATGTCCATGCTTTGTGAATACACAGTTAAGCTAAAAAGCAATAACATTTCTACATCTGTGGGTCTTGTCACTCCTCTCTCAGTACTATCTTTTTTTATATGTCTCATAGTATCATCAGAGTCACAAACAGCATTCAGACCCACATATGCTCAGCCTTCCTGATTACTTTCATACTGACAGTGACGCACGGATACCTGCAGGCTGGTGTCCTTTTAGCTCTAACCTATTCGATCTGTCTCATGTCCATGAGAACCATTTACAGAACTAGATGTGCTTCACTCACAATAACTTGTAGATCATCTCTGACTAGTGACTTAGGAATGCCTACTTGCATTTTGCTTGTGAGATGATCATCACAAACATACACGGTTTCTTCTACCTTAAGCTGTCAAATATACATGTGTGAAGTAGAAGTTGAATTTTAACATGACCTCCTTCCCTAAAGATCCATGAGTTTCCCATTTCAAGTTCAGAGCTGGGATTAGCTTCCTCTCGAATCCCAGTGTCTCATTAGGGAAATAACTTTTCTCCACTGGGCTAAAAAAGACTGAGGATTGATACAGTACTTGCTCATTTGAGCCAAACCCACTTTAGTTTCATAGATTTGTGCTCAATAGCATTTCTGCCTCAGTTCTCTCTTGCTTTGCATTTACAGACCCAAGTAAAGAACTGAATACTGATAGATTATGATGTCAGCCAGGATATTATTGGGCCAGGTTATACGAATACACGGAAGTTACCAAAGTCAGAGAAATCCATTCACCATGGATCATCAAATGAAGCTGAGCAGTTTAGAAACTGGAATTTCTGGGCTCCTGTCCCACCAGTAGAGCCACTTATAATTAGGTAAAGTAAATGTTTAACTTCTAAGTCCAGTGACCTAAGAGTAAATGTCCCTGCCACCCAGCTGGTCCTCATCCTCCCAAAAATATCTTCCCAAATTGCTTAAGAATTTTTTAAATTCCTTTCACATGGAGCAACATTATTCATTTCTAAATGCCAGTAGGAGAAGCCGTATGTTTACTTAATATTCCATGAAAGTATGGATATCCTTATAGGGGGCATGTGTCCTTTAGGAAAATGCACACCGTTAGAATTTAGCATGAGAAGAATAATCTCCTATGAGGAAGATTGGCTGCTTGAGCTTGATTCTCCCTCACTCCCCTCCCCCATCACCAGAGCTTTACCACTTGGGGTTCTTGCTTGGTTTTGGTTACCACAGCCACCCCCAGGGATGGCATGCTCTCCCTCTAATACTCTGGGTCATGCATTGACTAATGCCTCCTAGCATCTCTTAGCAAAGCAGATACTGGCTGGAATACTCAAATACAATGGTGGCAGAAGGAGGGGAAATGGAGAGAACGAGGGAAGGAAGAAGAGAGGGAATTAGCACTATGTGACTCCAGTCGGGGAGTTTTCCATGTCTGGAAGCTATTTAATCCTCACATCAATCATACAGGGAAGACATTATTATTCACACATCGCAAGCGGTACAAGACCCAGAGAGACTTGCCCAATACCTCTCCTTGGTAAATGACAGAGCTGGGATCCACACCCAGATGTGCACGACCTTACGGAGTATGCGTGGCTCACATCCAGGGAGGGCTTGCTCCTTCAGAGTACCAAAGGATCCCCACAACTTTTCTGTTAAGTCTCTTGGGTTTCCTAACTCCTCATACCAAATCCATCTCTATAGGGACAGTGCCAGCCCTTCCAAAGGAAACCACATCGCCAATATACAACTGACTTCATGCGTAAGCCCAAGAGAAACATCCTGTAGCACTGGATTTGACTCTTTGGTTCCTGGCTGTCTAGCTTGAGACACCCCTTTTCAGGTGACTGGTTGGCCCTCAAATCCAGTAGGTCTCTGGACCCACAAAGCAACAGGAACCTCATAACCATAAAATCTCACATGCATCTTCCATACAAGAGTTACATACAGATAAGTAGGGACTATTTCTCCTATAGGCAACAGTACCATATTCTTTTCTGAAGAAGGCCCTAAGTGCAGGAAGGAGGAAGAGTGAGGATTTCTATTAAGACCCTGCTCATTTCTGAAGGCTCACCGCAGATTCATGGGGATTTTTCTGATGTCTGCATGGGATCCAAATTTGCCTATTTTCTAATTTTATAACATTTTGTTTCTACCTCTATTATTGCCCTAAGGATATGCTGTTTTGTGGCATAGTTAGTTGTTGACAGCCCTCCACCCCAAGAAAAGTGGAAGTGCCTGATCTCATGCAATTCTTGAGGCCCCTTAGAACTGGGAACAGTAATCATGTTAATGGTAACGACCACCATTTACTGAGCACTTACCCTTGAGTGTTCCCATCCACACAACCCTCGAGATAAAGAATATTTATCCTCTCTTTTGTGGATGTAGAAACCAATGTTTTAAACAGTTAAAGTCTCCCCGCAAAGTCTCACACCAATATATGGATTCAATCCCACATCTGACTAATTCCCAGAGGATATGCTTTTTTTTCCTTTTTCCAGGGACCACTAAATAAGTGTTTACTGAAAGAATGAGGATAGTAAAACTTCACCTGTTTCTCAATTTTGGTTTGTAAATGACCCAAACTAAATCAGACAGGCAAAGAGTTTTGCTGTTGTTTTTAAGATCCCATAAGGCCCTGCATAAGTGAGCCCAGTTTCAGACTCGTATTTCCAAGATGCATCCGTAGTTCATAAAAACGTATGCATGTTAAGAATATAAAAACAGAGATAAGAAGCTAAGACAAGGTAGAGGTGGTCATAAAGTATAAAATCCTAGTTATAGAAATAAGTCCTGGGGACGTAAAGCACGGCAGGGTGACTATAGTTAGCAATACTGTATGGTGTATTTGAAAGTTGGGAGGAGAACAGATCTTAAAAGTTCTTACCATAACACACACAGATTGTGACTATGTGTGCTGATGCATGTTAACTGGACACATTGTGATCACTTCACAATATATACATATGTCAAATCATTGTCTTATAAAAAGGAATATAATGCTACATGTCAGTTATATCTCAGTAAAAAAGACTATGTATCTGAAGATAGGACTTTTTGTTTTTATCTTTGCCTTGGTTTAGGTGGTGTTTCTACCAAGGATACTTCTACCTCTCGGCAAGCTGGCTGACTCATTACTACTCCATGAGGATCAGTCCCTCTGTCAACTTCTACAGATATTCTGTGGGTCCTCAAATCCTTTGAGGGATAAAACAAAACAAAGATCTACATTAGTATGTATTAAGCAATGCGAATTCAGTACTATCATTTTTTAATAGAATTAAAAGTCTGTAAGAGACTGAGTAGTCTTCAGGTTATTTTCTGTGAGAAAGAAATAACTTCATTCCTCGCTGAATCATGTTTCATGGTATTGTGCACAAAATCTGCTTGCCAGAGGTCAGTGCTGTGAATAGTAAATGACTTCTGTGCTAGGATATTTAGATTTATCCCAGCTTTCGGATACAAAGTCTGCCCCTGCTCCACTGAGTCCAAGGCAAGTCCTGGCGATCATGTTAATCAGACATGAACAGATGAACAATGAGGGATATGAAATTACCATTACTGATGGTGATGAAATTAGAAAGAAAGGAGGAGAAAGATAAGAGAGTCGCACAAACACACACGGGCACACACTTAGGAGAGGAGAATGGGAAAAGAAAGGAAAACAGATGTTCTGTTTACTGGATTGCACACAGCAGTTGGTGGCACAGAGCCACCAAAATGATGGCCCAACAGCACTATCAGTCTCAATAGACGTTATAAGACTAATTTTTTTTTTGCTCATTTGATTCTTCAACTAATCAAATTAGCTTGTTCTAATAAACTACTGTAGATTATTCATTATTAACGGTGTTAGGCTCTTGTGGAGTAAAACCAGGAAATGCTAAAAGCTAGCTCTTTTCCTTCAGCTTCCTACAGTCTCCACTGCACACTTGTGAATGTCTACTGGGTGCCAGCCACTGCTCCCACTTCTCTGTCCCACTAGACCAAGAAATCTTTGAGTGTAGGAGCAGACGACCACGCAAGAAAACCAATATGATGTCGCATCATCAGCTTTTCAAATCAGAAGGTGGCCTTTGGGAAGGTTTCCCAGAAGGGATATGGGTTGAGATCTTCATTAATGAGTAAAAGCTACATACTTGAAGCAACACGTGCATGAGACAGTATGCCACATGTAGCCAACAGTAAAAGAATCCACATGGTGGAACAGAGTTTTTAAGGAAATGGAAGTTGAGGCCAGCTGGAAAGGAGGGTGGGGAGTGGGCATAAAGGGTCCCAGATGCTATGGTCTGGAACTTGAACAAAATACATGTGCAGAAAAATATAACCAAGAGCATAAAGGAGTAAAGAAACATGAATAATGATTAGAAACTAAGCCATCAGAGGATGCATCTTGAAGACTGAATAACAGAGAAATGAGAAGACCACCTTGGCAGACAAAACCACCATCCCTGATGCCCCTTTAGCTTGATTGCCTCCCACCACAAAGACAAAAATCAGGAGACAGGCTTTCTAGCTCCCTTTAGCGGTATGTCTGGACACGTGACCAGTGATCCTGATCAGGCCAATGAGCATAAGATAATGACTCCTGGGGCTTCTCTAGATGCACAAACCAGCAAACTGTGCTACATTTCCAAAGATTTTTTTCCTCCCTAATTAAAGGAAAGACCCACCAACCAAGCTTCCCCTCACTCTCCTACCACGACCTGTTCTCTGCCTTTGAAAAGGCCTCATAACCTTGAGAATCTTTAAGAGCCATATAAAAATCATGGCAGAAAGCCATCTCCTAAACTGAGATCAATCACATCAAATAAATCATTCCTGCTTGAAGTGTCTCTTCCAGTGAACAGACCATCACTAGCCATCCAATTACAGTTTCTTTCCTAAGGTAAGTAAACAAACTTTCACTTTGCTACATCACCGGGTTCCACCAAGTTAGAAAACCCAAACAGCAGAAAGGCAGAGACACAGTGGCTACAGTGAAACCCTGACGGATTTGCCTTCAGATGGCCATACGATACAATTCAACCGCATGAGCACTAGACAGAAAGGCAGATTCTGGTATACGCTTTGTCTTCAATTAGATGAAGTGGTCAGATTAACCACAAAATGAGGACACCAATTGGAAATCATGACCTGGAACCAGATTCATTCCCTGGGGCTGAAGATACAACCTGGACTGTGGGCACAAAGAAACCTATGGGTAAGTGTCCAGGAGAAGTTTAGGACACTACTGTGTTCTTCTCCTGCTTTATTTTATTTATTTACGTATGTATGTATTGGTTTAAATTCAAGTTAGTTTACATACAGTGCAGTATTGGCTTCAGGAGCAGAACCCAGCGATTCATCACATACATACAATACCCAGTGCTCGTCCCAACAAGTGCCCTCCTCAGTGCCCATCACCCATCTGGCCCATCATCTCTCCCACTTCCCCTCTAGCAACCCCAGTTTGTTCTGTACAGAGAACTCTTACGAAGAGTCTCTCATGGAATTTAAGAAACACAACAGATGAATAGCGAGGAAGGGAAGGAAAAATAAGATAAAACCGTAAGAGACTGTTCTGCTGTATTTTATGCCCTCCTTTCTAGATGGTGGTTTCTGCATCTGGGTCACAGAGCCGCCATGACCCATCTCGTGAACAGCCGGGGATAATAAGGATGGTCAGCAAGGCAGCACATGGGCCCCAAGAGCTAATCAGAGATGCTTGCCGTAACCAGGTTTGAGTCAGAGTAATGCTAACAGGAAGTGTGATGCTTGAGTTTGTTAAATGTAAGTTCCTACAGCTGAGACTGGTCTTAAAGACAGAGGGGCTGTGTGCCTTCTCCTGGGGGACAGGGGGTACAGCAGGGGGCCTGTGTGGAAAAGATGGCTACTCACCAGGAGGCAGGCAGGACCTGATAGGACTGTTTTTATTTGGTAAAATGAAGACCTGGATCTCTAAGTTTACTCATTCCTGATTGTCCTTCAACTAGTCTAACATTCCAACGCAGTGATTTGCCAAAAAGTAGAGCTATCTACAATAGGGATTTTTCTGTACTTATATTTATGGAGGGACCCTTAGAAGTAAGCTTACCACCACCACCCCCATCACCACCACAAAATAGATTCCAATGTGTCAGACCCCTGGGGAGACACTGAATCAGACAGAGCTTAATTGGGGTGCCTGGGTGGCTCAGTGGGCTGAGTGTCCGGCTTCAGCTCCGGTCATGATCTCGCGGTTCGTGGGTTCAAGCTCCGCGTCAGGCTCTGTGCTGACAGCTCAGAGCCTGGAGCCTGTTTTCAGATTCTGTGTCTCCCTCTCTCTCTGACCCTCCCCTGCTCACGCTGTCTCTCTCTCTCTCTCTCAAAAATAAATAAAACATTAAAAAATAATGAAAAAATAAAAAAAGAGCTTAATTAAAAACAAACACAATTAATTAGCTCCAGACCAGTTCATTTTATACATTACCAGAAAAGATCCATAAGCCCGATGTTAATAACGATGAGTAACAAAGTCATACTACACCAATATCACCCTAAGTTTGAAAACCCATTTTGTATACCCTCCTTGCATGGTCGCAAGCTCTATGGTTTACTTTTTGTATGACTGCTAATTGTTACATAGTTCTCTGCTGGGGTTTCCAATCCCTTAACGCGTCCCTTAGAAATTCTTAGTTTCGCAGCTTCTGAAATGACAACAGAGCTAAAACAGGAGGAAATACAGTATTAAACCCCTACCGTTGTAATTCTATATAGCTTACTCAGAATGGAAACATTGCGTTTATCCACTTGCATATCAACTCCAGCCTGTGCAGGAATATCAGTTGCTTCCCATAGCTGCTTTCCTCTTTGTTTTTCTAGGAGTGAAGGCATGACAATGGTGCATGCTGATGAGGCAGTATCTGCTCCCCCCAACACACAGAGGGATTGTACTAATCACTGAACTTCAATCTGTCTCAGAAACAGGTATTTTTTTTTTTTGAGTAGAAGATTTGACAGCAGGTGTAAAGTTTTCTATTAATAAAACAAATTGACAAATCAATACAAGATTTTATTTAGAACAAATGTATTTTAATGTTTATTTTGACAAGGCTACGGTACGCTATCATCACTGATTCTGATTAACACATGGGTACCAAATGAGATGCCAGAATCCGGAATGCATTAGCTCAGTTAGCCTTTTTCAAGGGCTTAAATTTTGATAATCAGAATATAATAATTTAAGTGCCCTTTTAAAATGTCAATGTCTGATCCACAGGTATGATATATGCTAGAAAATATGCATTCTAAACAGAGCACAGGATAAAATCTCAGTACACTGAGAGCCTCTATCTGCTGCACGGAGGAAGGTGAACTAAGGAAACAGGTCTAAGCTCCGGCACGACATGACTGTAATGAGGAGCAAGGGGTCAGTTTAAGGAAGACAGTGACCACAGCTGCTGCCGTAAAGGCCAGGACACTAGCCCTGTCCTCCATACTCAAGGCTGATAAGGCGTGTGGGAGGCCGCTGGCCTTGTGATGGCAAGAACGGAGGTGGTGCTTTCTACTCACAAGCAAGACAGAATCCTTTGACTTCTGGTTGCAGCCATGATTATCAGAATCTGGATCTTGCTTCTGTTTCAAAAGGTTCAGCCTATTTTTCATGTGATTGCTTTATGGCCTGACATTTCCCCATGGCTTTTGAGATCTCGGGCTGCACATCAAAAGTGTAGTCACTTATCTAAATGTTTTCAGAACTATCTGAAAAATGCTAGGACCACAAACTAATGGGCAACTTTATTCCTAATTGAAAGAAGTGCTAAACGAATAGAAGATAAGCTTGAAAAAGACATGTCCCACCCCCACTCGACCCCCACTCCATCCTATAAAAATATGTTACCTATTGAGAGATCCTCACACATGCTGAGTAAAAGTCCTTTGTTGATGACATTCAAAGCCTGATTCTAAAATTCACATGGAAATACCAAGAACCTAGCATAGCCCAAACAATTTTGCAAAACAACAGTTAGAGACATAATATGTCCTGATTTCAACATGTTCCAAAAAGAACTATAGTAATCAAGATAGTGGGTTATGGTGTCTAGATAGAAAATTAATTCAATGGATGGCATGGAGAATCCAGAAATAGCCTACATATATATGGCTAATTGGTTTGGGGTTTTTTTTGTTTGTTTCTTTGTTTACAAATATGCCAGAGCAAATTCTGTGGGAAGTAAAAAGTTTTTAAATAACTGATGCAAGACAAAAGCTGAAAAAAGTGAAGCATGACTTTGACTCAATACTATACCCAGAAATTAATTTTTTTTAAGATTGTAGTTTTTTAAGCAATCTCTACACCCAATGTGGGGCTCAAACTCATGATCCCAAGGTCAAGAGTCTCATGCTCTACCAACTGAGTCAGCCAGGTGCCCCCAGAAATTTATCTTAAAAACGATCATAAATTAAAATATAAAACCTAAAATTATCCACCTTCTGGAAGAAAATATGGAGGAAAATCTTACTGCATTTGGATGAGGGAAATTTTTTTAAGTTTACTTATTTTTGAGAGAGAGATACAGAGCACAAGCAGGGGAGGGGCAGAGACAGAGAGTGAGACACAGAATCTAAAGCACGCTCCAGGCCCCAAGCTGTCAGCACTGAGCCCAATGCAGGGCTTGAACTCACGAGCTGAGAGATCATGATCTGAGCCAAAGTTGGACGCTTACTCCACTGAGCCACCCAGGCGCCCATAGGCAAATATCTTTTTAACTAGGATCCAAGAAGAAAAAAAAAATGATTAAATAGACTTCATCACAAAAATTTTTTTAAATGCTACAATTTGCTATTAAAAACGGACTGTTAAGAAAATCAAAAGGTAGGCTACAGATTGAAGAAAAAAGGATATGCAAAACCAATACCTGGTACACATATAAACATATCTGAACTCATATGCAGACTGTGTTACAAACTCTTGTAATTCCATAAGAAAAGCAAACAATCCAATTAAAGAAAAGCAAAAGGATTTTAAAGAAGACATAAGGATGACAAAATAAGCACATGACAAATTTTCAACATTGTGAGTCATTAGAAAAAAATGGTAATTGGAACCACTAGATGTCACAAGAATGGCCAAAATTTAAAAAAAATAACGTATCATAAGAGTAGAAGATGCCAAGTGTTGGCAAAGATGTGGAGCAACTAGCCCTTTATTCATCGCTGGTGGGAATGCAAAGTAGAATTGCCACTTGGAGAAATAAGTGGGTGGTCCTTTGTCAAGTTAAGTAGACACGTACAATATGGCCCAGCAAGTCCACTTCTAAGTGCTCATCCAAGGGAAATGGAAGCATGGGTCCCTGTAGAAATCTGTACTCAAGTTCAGAGCGCTCTATTCAGTTCATAGTTGTCCAAAAACTTGAAAGAAGTCAACTGCTCATCAACCGGAGTAAGGATAAACTAGCAGTGGTGTGTTCACACAATGAAACGCTCTTCAGTGACAAACAGGTGCATGTGGACAGACACATCAGCACCACAGATGCTCTCAGGAGGCTTGGGTGAAGTGCGAGATGCAGATGCAGATGCAAATGATTATATGATTGCATTAATATGAAACTCTTGAAAAGCCTGACTAAAGTGATCAGGATTGCTAGAGGTCAAAGAAACAGGAAAGAGGAAATTAACTACAAAGAAGCACAAGGAGACGTTTAGAGGTAATGGAGATGTTCCCTATCATGATCCTTGTGTGGTTATAGGGCTGTATATGCTTGTCAAAACTCATTCCATTACATACTTAAGTTGAAATTTATTGAATATAAATTAGACCACAATAAAGCTGCCCCACCCCCTGGGGGAAAAAAAAGGCTGTAATCAGCCCTGGTGTGTCATACTGGATAAGCAGGTGAGACGCTAAGGCTATACAATACGCATAGTATGGGTTCTTCTAAAAGGGACCTTGTGGAGATACTGGTCCTAATCGATACCCAATCCCGCTTTATATTTTGTGCCTATTGGCCTCTTTGAAACAGTGATCAGCAGTGAATTAAGAAACTGCTACTTACAGGGGCCCTGGGTGGCTCAGTCAGTTAAGCCTCTGACTTCGGCTCAGGTCATGATCTCACCATACGTGAGTTCAACCCCCGCATCAGGCTCTGTGCTGGCAGCTCAGAGCCTGGAGCCTGCTTCGGATTCTGTGTCTCCTTCTCTCTCTCTGCCCCTCCCCTGCTCATGCTCTGTCTCTCTCTCTCTCTCTCTCTCAAAAGTAAAACAAACATTTAAAAAAGTTTTTTTAAAAAAGAAACTGGTACTTATAGTTTATTATAGCAAACAAATTGATCAACACAATTTGGCCAAAAGGTTACAGACATATATAAACAACAAGAAGGAACAGCAAGTGAATGTTTGAAACATACAGCAAAGCAGACACATCGTCTATCCATGTATTTATAATGTCTGATGGGCCAAATGTCTATGAGTATCAGAAAATTCAATGTGAGTCCCTATTTGCAAACAGATGCTATGGTACTTATGACTATACAAAACTGAATGGCAGATGGAAAGTACAATAATAAAAGCTATTTTAAAAGGACACAAAATGACATGTACATATCTTAATGATTTTTTTAACATGCACAGGAAATCAAAAGACATACCTAAAAATATTGACTCTGATTATCCATGAAGGGGTTATTGATTTATTTTTAATCATATTTTATAATTTGCAAATTTTTATGAGAAGTACTACTTTCCTAATAGTGTCTTCAGGCATACAGAAAGGAATGCAATCAACACCCCCTTTCCAGGCAAGGGCTTACCAGCAAATTTATCATGACAGGTAATTTGTTCTGTATTACATAGAGTGTTTACCTGTTCTGTTTTTCTTACTATTGGAGAAGTTTGCAAAACTGTTCCCTCGACTCGCAGGTAATGCTGACCTCCGAATAGCTCAGCTTCCGCAAGAGTCGGGTCATTTAAGCAGGACGACAATGCCTAGGAACACTACCTGGCTAGGTAACGCAACAACTTAATGTCAGCCGTGCTCAGGAATGGGAACTGTCTCCTCGCAAACGGTTCTCCAAAGGCCATAGTCAGTCTGACACAGATAGTTTCCTATGACAGCAAGCCCATTAGGATATTTTTAATAGGAGTTAAAGGTACAAAACCAGAGAAGTCATTTTCTTGAAAGTAACTACAGAACAAGACATTATCTGTCATCAAAGCGTATGAAATGTGTTGAAAAACTTACAGAGAAAACTGATGCTGTGGGAAATTTCAAGTACATTTCATATTGACAACCCAAAATATGAGAAAAATGTCTAGTGCATGTTTTGGGGGAATGTTCATGCAAGATAACAGACTTTGAATGTAAACGAGTACCTAGAAAACATTTCTGAATTGCTTAAAAGGATCTGTTCTTCTAAAAATGTATGGATTTGTGAAGTAACTACCAATACATATCGGAGGGAATAGAGTTAGTGACCAGGGCGACAAAGCTCTGCATTGCTCCAAAGGCATTCTACTTTTACTCACAAAAATACAAAAAATGAAAAAAAGTAAAAACTTTTTGCAACGGCAAATACACTCTACAGGATCAAACTCAATCACCAGACATTACGCATTATATAACAAAGTCATTAGGACCTCTACCTGAAACACAAGTCATTGCTTTATCAAAGAGATAACAAGAGTGCCTGGGTGGCTCAGTCAGTTAAGTATCTGACCAGCTCAGGTCATGATCTCACAGCTCCAGAAGTTCGAGCCCCACATCAGACTTTGTGCTGACGGCTCAGAGCCTGGAGCCTGCTTCAAATTCTGTGTCTCCCTCTCTCTCTGCCCCTTCCCCACTCCCACTCTGTTTCTCTCTCTTAAAAATAAACATTTAAAAGAAGAGATAACAAGAATATCCAATATTTGGCAAATTCTTAGCATATGCCAATAACTAGTTTAAAAATTACTGTTACATATTAGCTCATAGAGTTTTGCACTTAGAAATAGTATTTTTCAATCTGACTTTTCCTGGAAATATTAAATTGTATGACTGATTGGCCCTGTAACTATCTGTCCTAAAGTCATACCAAAAGTATTTAAATTAAGTTCAGATACTATAAGAAGTGTATGTACTTTTTTAAAGTAAATTCCACCCCCCATGTGGGGCTCAAGCTCAAGACCCCGAGATAAAGGATTACATATTCTACCAACTGATCCAGCCAGGCACCCCAACGTAGCTACTTTTCTTTTTTATGATTGTTTGTTTGTTTTTCAGAGACAGAGGGCAAAGAGAAAGAGAGACAGAGAATCCCAAGCAGGCTCCACACTGTCAGTGCAGAGTCCAACATGGGGCTCGAACTCAGGAACCATGAGATAATGGACTGAGCCAAAACCAAGAGTTGGACATTTACCCAACTGAGCCACTGAGGCACCTCTGTAGCTGCCTTTTTTTAAAAAATGTTTTTAATGTATTATTTATTATTGAGACAGAGAGAAACAAAGCATGAGTGGGGGCAGGTCAGAGAGAGAGAGTCACAGAATCGGAAGCAGGCTCCAGGCTCCGAGCTAGCTGTCAGCACAGAGCCCGACTTGGGGCTCAAACCCGTGGACTGTGAGATCATGACCTGAGCCAAAGCCAGACACTCAACTGACTAAGCCACCCAGGCGCCCCGTAGCTGCCTTTCTTAAGTGTGGCTCTCATGGAGCAAATGAACTCTTTCAGACAAAGTTCCTGTAAATTCCAAGGGAAAGACTCTTCTCCCCCAGTCCTACTCAAATCCTACCTGACGTTTTTCTGACTGATCATTGCTCTACGTTATGTAGCACAGTTTGCCAAATTATTTATAACTGCCTATTATCTGCATTATTTACTCTATGCATTGTCAGCCAGTAGTGTCTGTCTAGCAAAGGTCTATCTGCTTCATTTGAATGCAGTGTCACCTCCAAAGCTCGGGCCGGTTTTAATTTACCTTTTTTCTCCCGGAGCCCAGAACAGTGCTAGGGACACTGTAGGTGGTTCAGTTGCTTTGAGCCGGAAGTCCATTAAGCGCTAATGCTTAGAAAGAATTTCCCTCACCTCGGGATGCAGTCTAATAACCTTGGGAGAGTCTCAGGTGTGAGGTGATATTAAAGTGCTAGACTGCCTGCATAAGCAATTAACAGAAGGCAGGCAGGACTCAGCCCATTTGCGGAGGAAGTTCAAAGGAGGCATCTTTAGCAGGCCGAAACCGGATTCCGAGCACGGTGCTCCAGGAGCTTCCTGCCCGCCCTGCTAAAAGCAAATGGAATGAAGACGCGTCCACGTGCGCCCGTCCCCGCAGCATGCTCAGGCCCTACTCTGGCTCATTACTGACTGCATGACTTCAGGCCTCTCCTTCGACCTCCCCCAGCCTCGTCTGCCCCTTCTGTAATTGTGAAATGACCTCAGAGGTCTTAATGAGGCGATATAAATATGGCGCTTTCTCTCCTAGCCAGCCCTCAATCAATGACAGCTATTATTATTACCTCTCAGTAGACCGTTGGTAGAGCAAAGCAGAGTGGATGTTTTGCTTAGCAGCAGACAGTTCAGCAGATAGTAACAAAGGGAGCAGAAGGCTCAGACTGGGACTGAACAGGGGCAATGATGGCCAACTCCTTTCACCTGGGAATCTGTAGGGCACACCTACCGAAGACTTACTATTGGCAAAAAGGGGCATCCTACAGGGTCCTCTTCCAGAAGCTCCAAGTAGACGTGAGCCCCACAGGTAGTGGTCCAGGTTCAACCGCAGCCGCAGTGACCTTGAACCTTCCACCCACGATTACAGGCCAGGAGATCCCCTCCACGCTCCTGGTGGTGCTTAGCCTCAGCCTTGGGGTGGATGGGGCCCAGGCTGCTGGCTGCCACAGCCGCATAGCGACGGCTTCCTCAGCGAGGCACATCTGTCATCACCACGCTGGCCTTCCTCAAAGTATGACTTGATGATCGGAGAAAGCAGGAGACTCACAAAAATATACTTTGGACATATAAGCCCTTCTTATTTTCTCAAGACAGTACTTGAGAAATATTTAAGAGATGTGTCTCTCAGACCCCGTGGGGATCTTGGACACGACACCAGACTCAGCTTGTCTGGAAAATGGCATCGTAAGTCCATCTCACTCGATTGGTGTGAGATAAGAAAATGCAGACACTACCACAGCCTCCTGCAAATTGCAAGGCTAGCAAAAAAATGGACATTAATGAATTAAATGTTTCTCTTAAGAAAATAGCTCAAGTTTCTATCTGAGGAATATTGAGAGAACCAGAAACCCATCTATTTTGATACAGACAACAATCAGCACCGTGGTTGCTCTCTCTCGCCCTGCCTGGATGAATCTTTGGCTCTTTCTCTCTCTGCTCTGATGCATTCTTCTTTTAACTTAGTTACAGCGTTGAACCCAATGTTTTGCCATTTTTGGCCCCTCCTTTTTCTTTAGGCTGTTTCTTTCTTTCTTTTAATTTTTAAAAATATTTATTTATTTTTGAAAGAAAGAGTGTGAATGGGTGAGGTGCAGAGAGAGAGGGAGACACAGAATCTGAAGCAGGCTCCAGGTTCTGAGCTGTCAGCACAGAACCCAGTGTGGGGCTCGAACTTATGAACTGTGAGATCATGACCTGAGCTTAAGTCAGATGCTTAACCAACTGAGCCACCCAGGTGCCCTGAGGCTGTTCCTTTTCTAACAGGTTCTCCACACCCTATAGTACCACCTCCCTTAGGAATTAGGGAGACTAAAGGATCCCTCAGGGGACCGAGTTCGTGCTGAGCTTGCCTCAGCCTGCTCACTCCCAGGTCTGCCCTGGCTGTGGCCAAGGCATCACTCAGTCCCTGGCCCCCCTGGAGATTAGGGTTCCAGGGTTCACAGCGGGTCATTGCGCGCACGCATTCTTTCAATCTCTGTACAAATTAAAATACAGCAGGTACTGTTGCTGCCGACCTCCATGCAAAAACATTCTGCCCATGCTGACCAAGGAAGTCAAGTCCATTAGAGCTACTGGTGCTCAGCCTTCTTTCCAAGACAAAGATTCATAAATGCCAGGTTACTGTAAACAGCAAGCAGGTTGTTTTTAAATGGATTCTCTTTCATTCTTAGATCTATTTGGCCTTTGAATATGAGCAAATTAATATGGTCTTTGACATCAGAAGAGTGAAAACAAGGCACTGAGAAACAAGGCACTGAGTGGAAGAAGATTTGAATAGAACCAAATCAGAAAATGTGGATCCATCCTGCTCTGTCTCTCCCCATATTCAACACCCCCAAAACCATACATGCTTCTCTACAATAATATCCCAATGAAAAAAGTTATTTAAAAGATGCTTAGATATAGAGCATTAGAGTACAATAAAACATTAATTTATAATGTATATATAGTATATATAATGTATAACACATATGCACACACACACACACACACACACATAATATATAAGAATGTCTTATTAGGAGGCAACACAGCATAGTTGTTAAGACCTTGGTTTGGGTTTGAATCCTGACTGGTCTTCTCAGTATCTGGGGACCTTAATGAAAGTCTTTTAACATTTCTGAGGTAGTGGTAGTTGAATAGGGACATGAAATTCCAATAATGTGAGTAATTCTTTTGCTATACCCTTCCATGGACTGCCCAGTGCCAATTCAGAGAACTCCCTGAAGATTCCGTTCCGCTAAAACAGCCTCCAGTACCGCAATCTGTATCAGTGTTTCTGTTGATGGGAATGCAAACTGGTGCAGCCACTCTGGAGAACAGGATGGAGTTAAAAATAGAACTACCCAACCACCCAGCAATTGCAGTACTAGGTATTTGCCCAAAGAATGCAAAAGTACTAATTTGAAGTGTTACATGCACCCTGATGTTTATAGCAACACTATCAACAGTAGCCAAACTATGGAAAGAGCCCAAATGTCCATTGACCGGTGAATGGACAAAGAAGATGCGGTATACATATATAATAAAATACCACTCAGTGATGAAAAAGAATGAAATCCTGCCATTTGCAACGATATGGATGGAGTTAGAGAGTATTATGCTAAGTGAAATAAGTCAGTCAGAGAAAGACAAATACCATATGATTTCATTCATATATGGAATTTAAAAAACAAAACAGATGAACATAGGGGAAGAAAAAAGAGAGAGAGGGAAACAAACCATAAGAGACTCTTAACTATAGAGAACAAATTGAGGGTTGATGGAGAGAGGTTGGGGAGGATGGGCTAGACGGGAGATGGGCATTAAGAAGGGCACTTGTTGGTATGAGCACTGTTACATGTAAGTGATGAATCACTAAACTCAAACCAATTTTAGCATGTATGTTAACTAACAAGAATTTAAATAAAAACTTGAAAAAAAATCTGTATCAGTGTTTTAAGCACAGAAGAAGAACCAGTTAGAGATAGATGACAAATAGATAAATAGATAAGTAGGTGATAGATACACAGCGAGTTATTACAGAAAATCGGTTTCCAATTGTGAGAACTGCGTAAGCAAGTCAGAACTCACAGGCCAGGCCACCAGGAAGAATCATGAGCAAAATGAAACTCCATGGGCCAGAGCTACCATCCACAGACAGAGTTTCTTCTTCTGTAAGGGAAACCTCAGCCCTGATTTTAAGGTCTTCCAACTGATGTAGTCAGGCCCACCCAGATTATCCACAGAATTGCCTTTACTTAAGGTCAGGTGATTAGAGTGGCTAATTACATATGCAAAATATGTTCACAGCAAGACTTTGACTAGTGTTTGAATCACTCTGCTAATGTAGACGGGATTGTAGTCTGCTCAAGTTGACACATGAAAACATTATCACAGATGTTTTAAAAACCAAATAGCAGGGTGCCTCGGTGGCTCAGACGGTTAAGCCTCTGACTTCAGCTCAGGTCATGATCTCACCATATGTGAGTTCAAGCCCTGCATCGGGCTCTGCGCTGATATCTCAAAGCCTGGAGCCTGCTTCCAATTCTGGTCGCCATCTCTCTCTGCCCTCCCCTCTCATGCTCTGTCTCTCTCTGTCCCAAAAAATAAATAAAGAACATTAAAAAAATGTATAAAAAAAAACAAATAGCTAGATATCCACCTAAAATTAAAAATCAAAAATTGCAAGCCTCTGCATTGAAAACTACAAAATCACTAGGAGAGGTATGTTAAAAGATGTAAAGAAATGAAAGGTTATACCATGTTCATAAATCGAAAGTCTCAATATTATAAAGCTAACAGTGTCCCCCAAATTCAGTAATAAATAAATACAATTGTAATTAAACCCACAGATTTATATATATATGTTGAAATTGAGAATGACGTCTAAGATTTATCTTAAAGTACAAAAAGCCAAAAATCACCAAAACAATCTTCATCAACAACAGCAAAAAGCTGGATAATTTACACTCCTGATATCAAACCCATTATACTGCTATATTGATTACGACAATATAAACTTCCATAAAAACAGAGTAGTAGATCAAGAGAACACTAGAGAATCCAGAATCTGAAACCTACATATGAGGTCATTTGACTTATGACCAAGGGGGCCACTCATTGCAATGTTGTGGGGGAAATTATAGAATTTTCTACAAATGGTTCTGGGTCAATTGGACGGTCACAAAACAAAGTAAATCTTTATTCCTGCCTCATAATATACACATGCAAAAGTCTGCCCCGTGGAGACTGTAGATCTAAATGTGAAAGGTAAAACAATAAAGCTTTGAGAAGAAACTATAGGAGAATAACTTCATGACATTGTAGGAAGCAAAAATTTCACAAATAGGACCTGAGCACTAACTATAATGTTTAAGAAGAATTTCTATTCGTCAAAGGAATAGAATGCAGAAACAGACCCAGACAACATGTAGTCAAATGATTTGGGCAAATATGCCATGATACTTCAATGGCGAAAGGAAAATGTTTGTTTAACTTTATTTTTAAGCAACCTCTACACCCAATGCCGGGCTCAAACCCACAACTCTGAGATCAGGAGTTGCACACTCCACTGACTGAGCCAGCCAGGTGCCTCAGAAAACATTTTTAATAAATGTGCTTATATCACGAATCATCATCTGAAGAAAGAAACGATCGTCTGCCTCTACTTCAAATTCTATTAAAACAGCAGTAACAACAAAACTAAAACTATGTCAAGGTTAAAGCGTAAGCGCTGATAAAGGCCTACGTCTTGATCTGAATGGTCGTTACAGGGTTGTACGTGTGTTGTGAAAATCTTCCAAGCGTACACTATCCTTTTCTACGTGTATACTACACTTGTATTTTCAAAATACTATATGAGTGCCTGGGTGGCTCAGTCGGTTAAGCGTCTGACTCTTGATTTCCGCTCTGGTCATGATCTCACGGTTTGTGGGATGGATCCCTGTGTCAGGTTCTGCACTGATGGTATGAAACCTGCTTAGGATTCTCTCTCTCTCTCTCTCTCTCTCTCTCTCTCCCCCTCTCTGCACCTCCCCCACTTGCATGCACTCTCTCTCCCTCAAAATAAACATTTAAAAAATACCATATACGTGTGTGTATGGATAGATAGATGACAATACATTGGTAGAGAGATAGATAGTTTGTTACTTTGAGCCCCAAGCCACGCACCATCTGGAATCCACCCCTAGTTCACACAGCTAGAAGTTATCCCCTCTACTTTTAACCTGGACAGTACATATCTGTGTGATAGATGGGCTGCTATGACAAATACACCACAGACGGAGCGGCTTATAAATGAAAATGTCTTTCTTACAGTTCTGGAAGCTGGAAGGTGCTAGAATGGTCTGATTGTAGTGAAGGCCCTCTTCTGAGCTGCAGGCTGCTGACTTCTTCTGGATTCCACGTGGTGGAAGAGGGGAGGGAGACCTCTGCGGCTCCTTTTATATGGGCACGAATCCCATAATGAGCACTCCACACTCAGGCCTCATCACTTCCCATGCCCCCCACTTCCTAACACCATCTCCTGCGGTACTAAGTATCCAACTTATGAATCTGGTAAGGGGGAAACAAACACTCTATTACAATTTGTAACACTTTTATGGTACATCCTACCTTTTCCCCTGTAGTAACATTATCAAGTACAGATTTTATCTCCTCTACTAGTTTGTAAATGTTTCCATCAGAGTGTAATAGTGTTTGGGCATAGCACCTGCTCAGAAAGTACACGTTGAAGGAGTGAAGCTTTAAGTTCATTTAAAACAAGCTTGAAATTCTAAGGTTTTTTTAAAGCAGTCATCATACCATTGAAACATTTATGATTAACTGAATTGCTGACAATGCACAGTGTGAATTAATTGCAGGCATAAGTTCTATTGTAAAAATTACTTAATATGTGTCATGGATACATTTCAGTAAAGTGATATACTGGTATAATTTTTTAAAAGTTTAAAATCAATATATATATTTTTAAGGTTATTATTTATTTTGAGAGAAAGAAAGCACAAGCAGGGCAGGGGCAGAGAGATAGGGTGAGAGAGAATCCCAAGCAGGCTCTACACTAACCCTGCAGGGCCCAATGCAGGGCTCAAACTCACAAACCAGGAGATCGTGACCTGAGCCAAAGCTAAGAGTTGGATGCTTAGCCAACTGAGCAACCCAGGTGCCCCAATATATTTTAATCTTTAATTAAAATGTGGAATCGAACATGAAACAGTAGTCTCTACTGGTGCGTAAAGAGGCCTTAGGATCTAGCGATCGATACATTTACTAGATACGTGTACTGCAGAATGTCCACATTCAAGTGGGATTATTTTTTACCTTCCACTTTCCTCACCAGACTGGGGGCCTCACAAGGACAGGGACCACGTCTTACTCATCCTTGCATTTCTAACACCAATTCCACATATTTACTTTAAGTATACACATAGTACTCACAAATTATATATAAGCTCAGATTTTTGACAGATAAATAATTAAAACTCACTGTATTACTCGAAATTGAGATCCTCATTTGAGCCTAGTCCAGCTTTGAACTCATGTACAGCCTCACAAAGTAAGAAGATATTTCTTTTCCTTTTTCATCCCCACCCTTTCTACCTACACCAAAAGCCAAGATGGCATCAATACTGCCACAGAAACAATAGGTAATCTCTATGTTTAATCCTCTTCTTATCAATTACTTTCTCTTCTTACCACACAAGAGATTACACATGCAGTGTTACAAAACAAAAATGACACCTCTTCTGGAAAGACTTGTATCGTTGGACTGTTCCATGTCCTGATATGTTGAACATGAATATTCAAGATTAACCAGGGTTAACAGACTCCACATAAGTGCCATGTCCATCATTAACCCTGTCCTTTTGATTATTAATCTCTCTAAGTAGTTCAGCATTGCAAATATACTTTCTTTCAAATAAACTACCATTGGCTGATAGGGATATTTTGGGATCCTGTATTGAGAAAGATCCCGAGGTTACCTTCCCTCTCAGCAGGACAGAGGGCTAAAATCAGTTAGTAAGGGAGGACAGATAAGTGCTGTGTATTCTCCGTTATTTGCCATCCCTTTTCCATGGCCTTAATGATTTAACCCCAATAAGAAACTTGAAATAGTCATTCTCTTATGCATTAGTTCTTCTACCCATTCAAGCTATACTTAGTGAGCACTGACCGCGACTTCCCTAAGAGCCAAGATTAGAGAACTAGCTGAGTGTTCTAGAACATGCACTCATAGGGCCTTTTAAATCACATATTCTTTTTGTGGTCTGAACAATCACTTTGGCAGTTGTTGCTGAGTGCTATTTCAGAGCGCATCCCTTTGTGAAATAAAAACTAGCATCCTTTAAACATGTTATTTCATTCGAAGGTGCGCTCTTTTCTTTGTAAGAAGAACCACTAGAGAGCAGAAGGCTTTGAGTCCCCGTGGCCCTCAGTTGGAAGGCATGCCATGCAGAGTAAACCCTAAGATGTGGGTAGTTTATTTGAAAACCTGGTACATTTTACCAGCCGAGAGTTGGTTACTGCTCCCTGAAGCCAAACTTATTTTCATTTTCTTGTTCTATTTTCCATGCAACTTCCCACTGAAAGAAACAACAAGAAATCTTATTTCCTGGGGCCATGTCAGGCTCTCAGGAAAGAACGTTGGGATTGGTAAGTCTAGTCCCACACCCCTTAGGTCAAATGACATCACTGCTCTCATCTAAATTTGGCCAATTTTGACTTGTAAATTTCACATTTCTCACTATTTTTCTGGGCCCTGTCTTGAGGTTCACTGAAAATCTTTTTTCTTCAAGTTGATAATTTTAAACTATTGCCTAATTATTTCCTAATAAGACATCATCCCCTAAGTGTTTCTTAAGGAATTGGTTAACCCTTGCAATGACTGCTCTACCAAACATTTGTAAATGTAATTAATTCATTTTCCTGATTTCATAGGTGTGATATCACATGTACAAATGATTATATACAAACCTGCTTCCTGGCGGGGAGCACCATGTGTTAGCACAGCAATCTATTACACCACACACACATTACTCATTAACACAAATGGACATCATGTGCATGAAGCCCTACTCATTAATTAGAAGACTAAAGCCCCTCGTGTATAAATAAATCACATACCCAGCTATAGAAAGGCACTTATTTTTATCTTTAAATTTATAGCATAGTGCATGTCTGTCTAACGCACGCAAGCTGACTGTTCTATAATATCTTATTGTAGCAAAGATTTGGAGATGCTGGGAACAAGCTCCAGATCCTAAATCTGACCATTCCAAGCCCAAAATAGTGTGGACCTACATCAGAGATACTCTGGGTTCAGATGTAGACCATCGCAATAAAGCAAATATTGCAATAAAGTGAGTTGGACTCCTTTTTTTGTTTCCCAGTATATATAGAAGTTATGTTTACACTATACTGCGGTCAATTAAGTTTGCAATATTATGTTTAAAACATCAATGTACATAGCTTCATTAAAAATACTCTATTTCTATGATAACCATTATCTGAATTTTTTAGCAAGTCCTAATCTTTTGGGCGGGGGGATGGAGGGGAGGGATCCTGTCTCAGTAGTGATGGCCGTGGCCATTTCTTAAAGCAAGACCACAATGAAGTCTACTGCATCAATGGACTTTTCCTTTCTGGAACAAATTCTCTGTAGCACGTGACGCTGTGTGTTAGCACTTCACCAACAGTAGAACTCCCTTCAGAATTGGAATTCATCCTCTCCAACTCTGCTGTTGCTTGATCAACTAAGTTTATGGAATCTTCTACACCCCTTGATGTCATTTCAACCACATGCACAGCATCGTCACCAAGAATGGATTCCACCTCAGGAAACTGCTTCCGTTGCTCCTCCATAAGAAGCACATCCTCATCCATTAAAGTTTGATCATGAGGCTGTGGTAATTCAGGCTTGTCCTGAGGCTCCACTTCTGACTCTAGTTCTCCGGCTGTTTCCACCATATTTGCAGTGCTCTCCTCCACTGGAGTCATGAGCCCCTCAAAGTCATCCATGAGGGTTGGAATCCACTTCTTCCAAAGTCCTGTTCATGTTGATATTTTGACCTCTTCCTGTGAATCATGAAAGTTCTCAATGACAAATTGAAGATTTTCAATTTCCTTTTGCCAGATCCATCAGAGGAATCACGGAAAACTTTAGCTTTACAAAATGTATTTCTTAAAGCATAAGGCTGGGAAGTCAAAATGACTCCTTGATCCACAGGCTGCAGAACGGATGGCGTATCAGCAGACATGAAAACAACGTTCATCTCATGGTCTACCTCCATCAGAGCTCTTGGGTCAACAGGCATATTGTAAATGAATAGTAATATTTTGAAAGAACATTTTTCCCCTGAGCAGTAGGTCTCAACATTGGGCTTAAAGTATTTAGTAAACCATGTTGTAAACAGATGCACTGTCATCTCAGCCTTGTTCCATTTACAGAGCTCAGGCAGAGTAGACCTGGCCTCAGTCTTAAGGGAGCTAGGATTTTGGGAATGGTAAATGAGCAATGGCTTCAGCTTCAACTCAGTAGCTGCATTAGTTCCTAACTAGAGAGTCAGGCTGTCCTTTGAAGCTTTGAAGCCAGGCATGGACTTCTCCACTCCAGCGAAAAGTCCTAGATGGCATCTCCTTGCAATAGAGCACTGTTTTATCGACATTGAAAACCTGTTGTTCAGTGCAGCCACCTTCATCAACTCCCTCGGCTGGATCTTCTGGAGAGCGTGCTGCAGCTTCTCTAGCCCTGCACTTGCATGTTATGGAGACGGCTTCTTTCCCTAAACGTCATGAATGAACCTTTGCTGGCTTCAAATTTTCCTTCTGCAGCTTCCTCCCCTCTCTGAGATTTCACACAACTGGAGAGAGTTAGGGCCTTGTTCTGGATGAGGCTTTGCTGAAGGGAATATTGGGGCTGGTTTGATCTTCTGTCCAGACCACTCGAACTTTCTCCATATCGGCAATAAGGCTGTCTCCTCGTCACATCATGTGTGTGCTCACTGGAGCAGCACTTTGGATTTCCTTCAAGAACTTTTCCTTCTGCATTCACCACTTGGCTAACTTTTTGGCGTAAGAGACCTAGCTCTTGGCCTATCTTGGCTTTTGACACGCCTTCCTCACTGAGCTTAATCATGTCTAGCTTTTGACTTAAATTGAGAGAAATAGGACTATGCCTTTCACTCAAACACTGGAGACCATTATAGGGTTATTAGCTAGCCTCATTGCAAAAGTCCTGTGTCTCAAGGAATAGGGAGGCCCAAGGAAGGAAAGAGAGGTAGAGAAACTGTCGGTTGGTGAAACGGGCTAAAGACGCACAACATCTGTCAGTTAAGTTCACGACCTTATCTCACCATGGCCCTGGATCACAGATGATCCTGACACACATAATAATAATGAAAAAGCCCGAAATGCTGAGAGAATTACCAAAATGTGGCACAAAGACACAACGTAAGCAAATCCTGTTGGAAGTGTGGTGCCAATAAACTTGCTTGACACAGGATTGCCATCCACATTCCTCGTGTAGAACGAAACAAAAACACACAGACACTAAAACAAACAAAACAAAAAAACCCACAAAAACCCAAAAACAAAAAGCTCCCAACATCTGCAAAGCACAATACAGTGCAGTGCAACAAAACCAGCCATGGCCATAGTGTGAGATCTATTCGCCACTTGGTCATTAGCGTTCCCTCCCAAAAGACACGTGGTTAAAGTGGGCAAATATTTTGCAGGCTGATAGTAATGCACATAGATTCTACTCATAGGGACAACTTCGGGTAGACATTTAGGGGAGGGAAAAAGGGCTCTCCACCTTGAAATCCCACCTGTTTATTTCTGCTGGAAATGGTAAGCTGCCACCAGTCTTCTGCATTCTGAGTTCCTCAGCTGTAGATGGGGTAATAACAGCACCTACCTCATCAGGCTATGGGGAGGACACCTGGAATAAGGGACATGACGTGCCTGCCAAGACACACCACAGCAGGACAGAAACTAGAAAAGGAAGCTAAGATGTCCTGCCAATTAATTTAAAGCATGGAAATCATGATAATGAGGCCCTACTATGTGTCAGATGCTTTACCGGATGCTTTTACTGTATCCCATGCAAGCCTCATTCTCATGCTTCCCACTGTATATATAAAACAGTGTTACAGTTCATAGCCTTCTGGCCCAGAGAGGTTAGGCAGCTCGCAGTAGGTCACACAGCTTCTGGTGTCAGGATTCTGTGATTGAGGTCTATGTTCTGTCCCCGATCAAAAAAAGCTCAAGAGTAAACGCAGGAGAACTTCGGCTCTAGAAGAGTAGCCAGAACCCCATAAATTGCCATGGCATCTTTCTTGTAGCTTCTCCGAGAATTTTTATAGACAATAGTTTTCTAAAACTGGGAACCATTTTTAACAATATCATTGAGTATAGCTACTTCGGGGGAAGAAACTAGAATATTAAGCATTTTGAGAATGAAATAACGGGCGTCAGGGTAACTTTAGGGCTGTGCACACTATCTACGCTCAAACTTGCCTGGCTTCCCCCGTGAGGGGCAGAGACACCCAGTCAAATTCTGCTAGAGGTGTGTCAAACTTTCCTAGTGCAATGGCAGAATGTCTAACCTAGTTTTAAAACAGAAATGAAGAAAAAGAGTGGCTTTGGAATACAAACTCCAAAAGAATATGCGTGCTTTCATCCGCATTTACACAGAGATTTTTCAAATGTTTACTTGTAATATGATTAGTGTTTGAAAAGATTTATCTCGTATAAAAATAGTTTTAAAGTTGTGGAAAAATGTTTTAAATAAATAAGAGGCTCTGAGAACCATCTAGCGTTTACAACATTGTTAAGTACTGATTGAAGTGTCGTTTCAGTAATGCTTTTAAAATTTCCTGCATAAAACAGTGCTCTTGCATGTCTCCGTGCACAGTTTCTCTCCTGCAAACAGTATGTGTGCTTGCCTCCTAACAAAGATGAATACCTCGAACAAGGGGCTGGTATTAGCATTTCTTCAGCAAATGGTAAAAATTCATTATGATCTTCTTGCTTAATCTACCCCTACATAATCCACTTTGCATTTGGACCCAAGAAAATAGTGTAAGAATTTCCATGGCAGGGGGTGGGGAGAGACAGTCGCATTTCATTGTAAGTCAGAGAGATTTTTCTATACATCAACTGCTACCCTTCCCGAATGTAAAAATTAATAGGAGGCACATTCTTTAAAACTTTACAGTTTGAAAACACCAATCATCTACATGCAATTATATGGAGGGCATTAACATTTTCTATTTTTTTTTCAAATTCAATTCTCATATTCTTTGGTTTTGTATTTGTTCCCACTCAGGACACCTAAGATTCTGAAATGTTGGCATTCTGAAACATAGCCATTAGGAGAGTTGTTACATATTTAATTTCATGCTCCACTCAGCATAAAGCAGTTGGGGGATGACAGACCAAGGCAAATTAAGTGGCTTCTTAGATAATTTCCTGCTTAATTGAAAGCAGGTAGCTTTTTAAAAGTAATAATTAGCATTTGTTTCAAATGATTATAAGGCTATTTCTTTTTTTAATACATGGTCGTAGGATAGCTAGTGCAAGCACAGTGGGTCGGGAGATGCCCCTAAAATCTAAGGGACATGAATGTGACTTGGTGCTGACAGCAAATAATTAGGAGCACCCCATGGAGGCGTGTGGATGTGGAGACATGGGGCAGAGTGGGGGGAAAAGATACACACACATACATACACAAATATATATATATACATATATACGTATATATAATCTATTTATTGGACATGTATAAAAGATTGAATTTCCTCTCTACCATTCTGCTTAGCTCTTAGCATTGGTTTAATGTTAGCAAGTGGTCTATGACCATGCTGGTGTCCCAGTTCATACCTACAGGTGGCTGTTCCCATTACAGCATGAAACTGGCCATCAGCTGTGTTACACGCTCACTTCTGGAGACACTGTGCCCACAGTGAGTGTGAGCACGCCAATGAGGACACACGAAAGGAATCGACTTGATGTAAATGCCTAGACAGCAAATGTACCACGGAGTCCTGTTTTGTTAGGAGTCAAATTTTCGGATGTTTTCAAATGTACTGGATCTGTTAAAAAGCTTTTAATTACAGAAGAGAGAAAATGCTTTCTTGTTGTCTAGAGTTAATAGAAAAACAGAGAGAGAAAGAAAGACAGAGACAGAATAAGTTACAGAGAAGAAAAGGGATTCTTCAGAATCAACATTTCAAAACACTCAAGGGAAAAATATACACTGAATTTTTATATTAATCAATTGTCATGGTGATTCATGCCACTAATAGCGAACATCAGCGCCCTAGAGCTACAGGATCAGGGCTGAGAGAGACACTTTGGGTATGTGCTGAAACTTTAATGTGCCCTGCAGTCTCCTCAGGTCCCGATTCTACTGTCTTTAGATCATGGTTCATAGTCAGACTGCAGTTAGACCCACTGACTAGGCAGTTGCAGTGCAATATATTTGCAAGTCAATTTCTCTTTTAAATATTTGCAACCATCTTGTAGTCGTGAGTGCTTAGCCTCCCATTGTTGTGGCATTCCCAGGCATGTATTACAGTCGTTTGTATAAGGTCAAAGGAAGGAAGGAAGGGGAGAAGGAAGGGAGGGAGAGAAGGAAGGAGGGAGACAGAAGGTGAGGGAGAAAGAAAGGGAGGGAATGTGGTCCACAGAGGAGCCTTGAGTCATGAGAGATGTTCAGCAGCTCCTCCAGGCTTCCACCTTCATGGCACAGAGTAACACCACACTTCCCAACCGACGAGAAGTTGGGCATGATAATGTGACAGCCATTGGTTTTTAGAAGATGACTCAATTGGTGTATCTCCCTGCCAAGCGGAAACCTTTCGAGCCAACGTTAGAGCACCTGCTTCCCTACTTGTTTGCATCACAGCAACAGAAAAGTCTCCAAATGGTAGAGGCACCATCAGCCTCACTGGGGCTTGGAAGAAAAAGACTCAGGGCAACATCTTTAGCCAACCCACAGAGGCCATGTGGCAGAAGCAGGAAGAAACCTTTGCTTCTATAAGCAACTACGATTTTACTCTAACATAACCTTCATCGTAACTACGTCAGGAAGAGCTCCACTTGTAGCAGTGACTACCCTAAAATTTAAAGGAAGAAACAAAAACACACAGAGGGTATAAGAGGATATGATATTCTAGAAAGAATATGAAACGAAAAATCCAAATGTTAGCAATAACTGGTCGAGACACTAAGAACAATCCTTACAGTTCCATCAGGTACCCTGTAACAAACACCGATGATCAGGAGGTATTAGTTTTGAAAGTGGGGAGGTGATTTTACCTCCTCGCTGACCTATTTTGGCATCCTTCCAACATTACTTCCCTTAGCGTTCAGTATAATTTTTGAGGGATTCCTAGTTGTCGCCTAAAATGATGATACCTGAGTTTCTGGCTTGAGTCCCTGAATTAATGGAGGTGCTAATTAATGAGACGGAGAATACAGATGAGAGGTGGAATCTGGATATGTTGAAATTAAAAAGCCAGTGACACACCCAAGGGGAGACATCCACGGAGAAACAAAGATCCACTACATGAGTCTAGAGCTTAAGGGAGAGATTTGAGCTGAAGATAAAAATTGGAATCTTTCAGCTTTTTCATACAACTTTGAATTGGACAAGATTATCCAGGGTGAGTACCCACGGGAAGAGGAGGGCAGAGCCTCAAATTACACCAATATTTAAGGAATAGGGAACTCTCAAAAAAATGGCAAAGTAAAGTGGAGTAGGAAGAATTTGTACTTAATGAAACTTCCAGGGCCTTAATTAACCTCCAACTGTTCCCCTAGTTCTCTATTTCCTGCTAGGGTTTTACCTCCTTCCCTATTCAGTTAGACTACAGTCACTTTTACCGCTTTTTTGCAAGGTCAATAGTCATACTTATTGACTTATACCACTTCCCTATACCACTTTCTGCCTTAGATCATTAAAAAAAAAAAATCCACATTTCTATTTTTACAATGATATCTTCCCCAGAACTATTTTTTCTGGCTATTACTGAGTCTAAGGTTAAAAGGCTTCCAGGGTAAGCCCTCTGATACAAGTACTCCGCCCAAATCTTTAGCTTCCATAATCACCATATGCAAATGCTACACTGAGTATGGCCATGGGAAGAAAGAGCTAATATTTAAACATATATTCTTTGTTAGTCTTGTTTCGTAATATATCTTTCACCTACGGCATATTTAATCTTCAAAATACCATGAATTAATTTTTGTTGACTTTTAAAAAGCTAAGAACCTTACCAAAATTCTTATTATAATACAGCTACTCTCCCTCCAAAAGTCTTAGCCTGTCACTCGGCTCGGCTGCCTTCCAAAGAATAAGATGTTGTTCTCTCATTGAAAGTATTTTCAGTGCCAGCCAAGAGACAATCCACTTATGTTAGAATTATTTGAAGATAGTCCCAAACCTAACAGAAATAGAAACCAAGACCCCTTCGAAACCTATGATGTTAAACAGATAGGCAGAGCTCAGTGGTTCTCAACTCTGACTATACATTTTTAGAGTCATCTAGGCTGCTTTTAGGAAACATTGGGTCTTCTGTTTCCAGAAGGATGGACTAGAGGCACTTTTCTGTATTCCCACTAAGTAAAACTAAAAACTCTGGACATGATGTAAAAAAACAAACATAAGACGACTGAAGAAAAAAGGGAAGAGAAATAGGCAAGTGAGCTAGGGAATGAGGCATCTGAAGAACAATATTCAGTGATTCCTGGGCTTTCCTCCTGCCTCAGATCTCCCAGACGCGGTGCCGGGAAGCTGGCAAGCCAGAAATGCCGGAAAGCACTGACCAAAAAAGCCTCAACAAAAGCCTGCTCTCTCTAGACAAAGCCAGACAGAAAATGCTTAGACAGTAATGGCTTTACTCCAAATTCCATGGAGAAAACTGTGGCTCCATCAGCAAAAACTGAGTGGGAGCCTAGACTTCTACCACAACACTCTTACTTGAGGGGTGTCAGAGAAGGAAAGTAGAACACGGAGACTTTCATCCCCACAAGGCAGTAAGGGGACCCCTCCCAGTCATGTCCATTGGGACCATGGGGGGAGCCTGGACCTGCACTGCATTCAGAAGTAAAAAAAAGTGTTCCTTCCTGGGGTGCCTGGGTGGCTCAGTCGGTTAAGCGTCCAACTTCAGCTCAGGTCATGGTCTCACGGTTCATGAGTTTGAGCCCCACACCAGGCTCTGTGCTGATAGCTTGGAGCCTGAAGCTTGTTTCGGATTCTGTGTCTACCTCTCTCTCTGCCCCTTCCCTGTTCGTGCTCCTTCTCTCTCTCAAGATATAAATAAACATTAAAAAAAAAGTTTAAAGGTTCCTTCCTTCCTCACTGGAGTGGTATCAGAGAAGGCTTACTGGAAAGTCAGAACTTTCACCATCACCCAATAACAAGACCATCCCCACTCCACAACATCAGTGGAGGCCATGTGGGAAACAGTAATGAGGTCCAGTCATGCCCAACAGAGTCCTGGTGGGGAGCCCATTGTTAGAGGCCTTCTAACACAGAAGTTCTATGTTAGATCCAGAGTCTCAACATAATACCCCAAACATCCAAGTTCCAATAGAAGATCATTCTTCATAACAAGAATCAAGAAAATATCAACTTGAATGAGAAAAGAAATCAATAGACACCAACCCTTTAATGATAAAGATGTCAAAGTTATCACCCACAGAGTTTGAAGCAGCCATCTTAAAAATGTTTTAATGAGCAACTGTGAACATGCTTGAAACAAATAAAAAATTAGGAAGTCTCAGCACAGGAAACAAAGATACATAAAAAAGAACCAAAAGGGTATTACAGAATTGGAAAATACAATAACAAACAAAACAGCCCAATGGATGAATTGGGGGGGGGGGTGGATAAAAGAACAAATCAATGATCTTGAACATAATAATACAAATTGCACAGTCTGGAACATTGAAAATAGGTTTCCAAAAAATGAGCTGAGCTTCAGAGACTGATAGTATGGCAACACAAGGAGACATCTAACATTCAAATCCTTAGAGACCAGGAAGGAGAGGAAGAAGGGCATGGGGCTGAAAATGTATTCAAAACATTAATGGCTGAAAAATCTCCAAACTTGGCAAAAGGCAGTAACCAAAAGATTCATAAAGGTAAGTGGAAACAAGAGGGACCAAGCCAAAGAAATCCACAAGGCTCAGATGGTCAAAATTCTGAAAACTAAAGAAAAAGTAACAAATCCTTAAAGTGGCAAGGTAAAAGCAACATCTTATTTATAGGGGGAAAGAAATCACCAATGTGACAGCAGCCTTCTCACCCAAAGCCACGGAAGCCAGAAGGAAGTGGTGTGATAGTTTTCACATCTTGAAAAAACAGAAAGAATTATCAAACCCAGAATTCTATATCCACCAAAAATACCTTTCAGGTATGAAGGGTAAATCCAGGCATTCTCAGATGAAGGTAAACTAAGATAACTTATCACAAGAGACCTACCCTAAAAGAACAGCTAAATAATTTTCTGAACAGAAAGGAAATGATAGAAGAAGGAACCTTGGAATAACAGGAAGAAAAGCAATAGAAATAATAAAAATAAGGATAAGTGCATCAGGTTTTCCTTTTCCTCTTCAGGTTTCTAAATAATGTTTGACTATTGAGACAAAAATGGTAACACTTATGAGGCTCTAAATGTGTACAAGAAATACTTAAGAAATTATATTGTAAGTGGAGGGAAAGGTAAAGGGGTATAAAGGAAAAGAAAGTTTCAACATATCAGTTGAACTGGTAAATTGGTAATATTGGTAGACTGTGTTAAGTTATACATACATAATGCAATCCTAAAACAACCACTAAAAATGCCATTCAAAGAGATATCAAAAATGCAACAGATAAATCAAAATGGCATTTTTTAAGGTTCAAGTAGCCTGTAAGAGAGCAGAAAAAGAAAGAAGATGAGTGAAAAAGAGGAAAAAATGTAAAATAAAAATAAGATTGCAAACTTGTCATAATATGTCAGTAATTAAATTTAATGTAAATGGTTTAAATATACCAACTAAGGAAACAAGACTAACAAAATAGACCAAAAAAAGAAAAGAAATGACCCAACAATATGCTGTTTAGAGGAAGCTCACTCCAAATACTGATATCAGGGCATCTGGGTGGCTCAGTTGGTTAGGCGCCTAACTCGTGATTTTGGCTTAGGTCATGATCTCACGGTTCAATGTGTTTAAGCCCCACATCAGGCTCTGCACACTGCAGAGCCTGCTTGGGATGCTCTCTCCCTCCCTCCCTCTTTACCTCTCCCCTGTTCAGGTTCTCCCTCTCAAAATAAGTAAATAAACTTAAAAAAGAAACCAAATATACTGATATACGTAGGATGAAAGTAAAAGAATGGAAAAAGACATACCATGCAATCATTCATCAAAAAAGAATTTTTTTTAAAATGCTCTATTAACATTAGAAAAATTAGAATTCAAAGCAAGAAAAATGGTAAGGGACAGAGAGGGATAGGACATCACATAATAACAAAAGGGTTGATTTACTAAGAAGAGATAGTAATTCTAAATGTTTGCACCAAATAATAGAGCTGCAGTGAACAAAAACTGATAAAAATCATGGATCAAATCCTAGACTATGAAACAAGCCTCAAGGAATTTAAAAGAATTAAATCACATACAGTATATTCTCTGACAATAATGAAGTCAAACTAGGCATCAGCAGCAGAAAGATAACAGGAAAATAAACAAACATTTGGAAACTAAACAACATTCTTCTAAATAACCTCAGGGTCAAAGAAGAAGCCTCAATGAAAATAAAAAAATACACTGACCTGAGTGAAAGTGAAATTTACAGGATGCAGCAAAAACAGCACTGAGAGGAAAATTTATAGTACTCAAAACATTAGAAAACAGGAAAATTCTCAAACAAAAATCCGAAATCACATCTGAAGAACCTAGAAAAGAAAGAGTAAAGGGAACCCAAAGCAAAAGAGGGAAGAAATAATAAGAGTAGAAATCCATGAAATTAAAAACAGAAAAACAGAGGAAAATTAGAAACAGAAACATTGTTCTTTGGGGGAAAAAAATAATCAAATTGACAGATCTCTGGCAAGACTATCAAAGAAAAAAAAGACCTGACAAAAATTAATAATATTAGGAATGAAACAGAAATATATCACTATAGATCCTCCTTATATCAAAAGAATAGTAAGAGAATAATACTACATGCATAAATTTGACAACTTAGATAACATAAGGCAGTTTCTAAAAAAGCATCACCAATCCCAACCCCCACAATATAAAATAGACATTATGAACAGCACTATACCTAGTAAGGAAATTGGATGTGTTATTTTCAAATTCTAGACAAAGAAATCTCCACATTCATATTGTTTCACCACAAAATTCCACCAAACATTTAAAAAAGAATTAGCACCAATTACTATGACCTTTCACCCCTACAATAGAAATGGCAGAACACTTTCCAATTAATTTTGGGAAGGCAATATTATCCTGATACTCAGACTAGACAAATCCAGTCAAGAAAGAAAAGAAAAGGAGAGAGAGGGAGGGAGGGAGAGTGAGGGAGGGAGGGAGAAAAGAGGTAAGGAAGAGAGAAGGAAGAAGGAAAAAAAGAGAAAGAGAGAAAAAGTAAAACCATGGTCTACTATCCCTCATTAATATAAATGCAGCAATCCTTAACAAAATATTAGCAAATGGATTTTACCACTATGTCAGCTCAGAATTACATACTGTGACATAGTGGTATTTATTCCTGGGATAAAGGCTGGTTCAACATTTGTAAATCAATCAATATAATCTACCATATTTATAGGCTAAAAAAGAAAAAGCACAAAATCCTATCAACTGATGCACAAGAAGTTCTTGACAAAATTCAATATCGATTCATGATAAAAACTCTCACAAAACCAGAAATAAGGGGAACTTCCTCAAATTGATTTCAAAAAACTTAAAAAATATATAAACCTGTAACTATCACCATGCTTAATGTGGAAAGATTGAAGGCCTTCCCTCTAAGATCAGAAATTAAGGAAGGCTGTTCCATTTCACCACCACAACTCAACATAGTATTAGAAGGTTTAACCAATGAGTCAAGAAAAGAAAATAAAACAAAGAACTAGAACTCCTTATTTGCAGTTGACACGACACTCTGTAAAACAATCCCAAGGAATCCAAAACAAACCAACAAATCAACAAAAAGCCTCCCAGAACAAATAAGCAAGTACAGCAAAGTCACAGAATACGAGACTGACATACACAAATCAAGTCAATCTCTACATAGAAGCAGCGAGCACATGTAAACAGAAATTAAAAATACAGTAACATTTGCAATTGCATGACATGTAGGTATAAGTCTAATAGACATATTCAGAGCTTGTATGCTGAAAACTACAAAATGCTAACGAAGGAAGTCAAACAAGATCTAAATAAGTGGAGATACATACTATGTTCATAAAGTGGAAGACCTCACACAGTAAACGTGTCAATTCCTCCCAAATTGATACACAGTTTTAACACAATACCTATCAAAATCCAGGCAAGGTTTATTGCAAATACACATAGGAGTATTCCAAAATTTATATAGAAAGGGAATGGAACTAGAATAGCCACACACACACACACACACACACACACATACACACAGAGGAAATAATCTCAAAGGAATGAGTCTACCCAATTTCAAGGCTTAGTACATAGCCTTGTTGTTAAGATAATGTGGTACTTTTGGAGAGATGGACATACTGACCAATAGAACAAAACAGAGAAGCCAGAAATAGGCCCCCCCATTAAGACTACCAACTGATTTTTTGCAAAGGTGCAAAAGCAGTACCACGGAGGAAAAATAGTCTTTCAACAAAGTGGATATTCATAGGCAAAAAAAGGAACTTTGATCTAAACTTCACACCTTACATGAAAATTAACTTAAAATGGATCATGGACTCACATGTAAAATGTAAAACTATAAAACTTTTAGAAGAAAACATAGGAGAAAGTCCTCAGGATTAGGATTTGGTGGAAAGTTCTTAAACTAGACACTAAAAGCATGATCCATAAAAGGAAAAATCAAAAGACCAGATCTCATCAAAATTAAAGACTTTGCTCTTCAAAAAATCTTAAGAGGATGAACAGACTAAGACAAACTACTTGTAAACCACATGCCTGCTGAAGGACTCACATCTAGAATTTATGAAGAACTCTCAAAACAAGAGTAAAACAAACAATCCAATGAGAACAAGGGCAAAAGACATGAGAAGACATTTCATTGAAATGAGTATGTGAATGGCAAATAACGAACGACCCCAAAACATGTTCAACATCCCTAATCGTTGGGGAAATGCAAATTAATAACACCCCAGTAAGAGATCAATGCACACCTATCAGAAGAGTTGAACGACGAAATGCTGACAAGGATGGGAGAAACTGACTCTCCAGTGCTTTGCTGCTGGGAAAGTAAAATAGTACAGCATTCCTGGAAAATAGTTTGGCAGCTTCTTAAGAACTAAACATATACTTACCATATGAGCCAGCAATCACACTGCTGGGCATTTATCCCAGAGAAACGAAAACTTACATTCAAACAAAAGCCTGTACATACAAAAATGTACAGCATTATTTGCAATAGTCCCCAAGAAGGAAACAACCACACTGTCCTACAGTGGATGAATAATTAAAGTCTGGTGCATCCATATGATGGAATACATCTCCGTAACAAAAAGGAATAAACCGTGACTACATGCTTCAACTTGTATGATCTCAAGGGCATGATGCTGAACCCAGAAGAAACTCTCAGAAGGTCATAAGCTTGTAAGAATCCATGTATGTAACATTCTCAAAATGACAAAATAATGGAGATGGAGACTGGATTCGTGGTTGCCAGGGGTTAGGAATGGTGCGGGGAGGAAGGTAGTGATAAAAGGATCACAGAAGGAAGAACTTTGTGGTGTTGGACTAGTTCCGTCTTGACTGTGGCACAATCACAATCGAGTTCCAGAAATCTCCAGGGGATGAGATGACCCAGAATTACAGGAACACTGTACAACAATGTCAATTTCCTGATTGTTACTACAAATCCATACAAGAAGGGTAGGTAAAATGTAACCAGTGGTGGAAAAAAGTGCAGGATATATGAGACCTGTCTATACTACTGCTAGCCAATGGTATGTTTTCAAAGTTCATGGGGTGATTCTAAAGTGTGGCCAGGCAGCTAACAGGTAAGTGGCATACCTGCAAGTCTCATGAAAGAGAAGAAGGAGAAAACTAAATATGCATTTGATTTTAAGTCTCTTGAGCTTTGTTCCCCATAATGTGGAAACCTGGCATTTAGGTGAAGTCAAATAATATGGATGAGATAATCCAGCTGTCCATTATGTGATAGACTATTTTATACAAAATGCCAAGCCCAATAGACTGCTCTTTGGATTCTAAAGCATTTTGTATCAATGTTATAATTTTAAAACATTAAGGGGCAATTATAATCACATTTAAATATGCAGCAATTTTAGAAAATTAATGTCTCACTGAGTCCTCATTTTTGATGGGTAACAAAATGAGTTCGAGGCTTAAAAAAAACTTTTAACAAACTGTTGATGGTAGTCAGTAACCCTGAGACACATCTGAAAATGAAGCATTCCGATCTTTACCATGAATTCTAATACATCAGTTATTTTTATTAATAACCATCAACCACTGCCTAGTGGTCTCTCTGTATTGAACTGTTTGGGAAGTGCACTGAAGACATAGAACCCAAGGATTCTTAAGTGCCAATAAATGACAACATGACCAACTAGATGCCTTGTGTGGTTATTAATCATTCCTTAGCACCATCACCCAAAGATACTCACTGTGCATCTTTTCAGCCGGGCAGGAGATTTAAAGCTTTTAGGGATGAGTCCTCTGCCTTCAAAGTGTTTAAAATCCGTTTGAGGACTGGACTAAATATCTAAACTTAAATAGCAAGGCAAAGAAGGATCTGCAAGATCTGAACTAACCGAAAATAGAAAAGGCCCCAAGTGCTTATTTTCACTTAAACTATATTTGTAAGAGGTGGGAAGGGAGGTTTTTTTTTTTTACCTTCAGGGCTCATTCATCCTACAGATGAGTGCTTCAACAATGCAGATTTAGCCTATCCATGGGAGCACTGCCCTCAGCTCTCACTTGTGGACTTAATCCAGAACGCAGCTGTTTTGAAGCAAGAGGTTTGGGGAGGGGAAAAAAAAAAAAAAAAAAGAAAAAAGAAAAGTGAAATGAGGCATAAGGAACCACCTCCCACCCAACTCCGGTCCACAGTCTTGTCTTCTTTCCCCTCATTCCTTCAGGGTTTAAAGGTTTCTGGGTGGGGGTAGGGGGTGAGGGGGAGTGGGTTGCTTCCTAAACTATTTGCCTTACTCCATCCAAAACCACCAATCCCTTCCATCTCTTCTTGCTCCTCCGCCTCCTCTTCCTCTCTCCCTCCAAATTGGATCCTCACATACTCCCCATTCTAATTTACAGAACTACAACTTGCCAGATTCTTTTTTTTTTTTCTGTTCTGGAAAGATTTATACATTTGGAAGAGGTCAGTTCCCAATTTTAAGTACCTAACTGTCGTGAAGTCCGATTTAAAAGCAAAATAACCATAGCGTTTAAACAAGGCCTAGTGCAAATTCTCTTAAAGAAAGTTGTTTTGTGATTGTGGGAGGTAATCAGCACCTACTCAGACCTTCTTCTGTAAGACAGCAGAGGTTTATCATTTTCGTTATTATGGCAATAGATTTTTCCTCCTTTGCTTTATGCCTTTTGGCAGGAGCCTCCGACTCTGCAGGTGTTAGCGCTGCAAGGGCTGAACCCAACCGCCAGTAGGTCTGCCGAGCCTAGCATGGGATGTTGCCCAGCAAAACACAGAGCCCAGGGAGACCGAGACGGAGGAAGGGCGCCTGCAAAGCGCGCTTCGGAGAAGACTGGGACCCGAGCCGTAGAAAACTAGAGCGAGTGCATTTCCCGGCAGGGGGAATCCGCAGGAGCCAGAAAAAGGAGAGAGAGAGAGAGAGGAAGAAACAAAGAAAGACAGAAACCCACCCCCGCGCTCTTAAGCCCAGCGCGAGCAGCGAACGCGCGGGCTGGCTGGGCCGCTCCAGCTGGAAGTCATTGTGCAGGCTGGCGTCTGCGTTGTCAGGACGACCGCCCGGCCGGCGCCAGCGGAGGGGGGGGAGGCGGGCTCGGTGAATGGGTGACGTCACGCGGCCGGCGCCAGGCAGTCTGGGCGGCGGAGCCAATGAATCAGCTGTCG
>NC_043706.1:9654256-9685544 GCF_006229205.1 Suricata suricatta | reverse complement strand
GCGCCTTGCGGGCACCTCCGCGGGCTGGGCCCGGCCGGTTTTCCACTCGTTGGGGCTGTGCCGCTCACGCCTGAAAAAGGGAAAACCCAGTAAGACGTGCCCCTGTCGATGAGGTGGGCTTTGAAAGTGTTGACGAGTTAATTCACTGTGGCCTTCCTCTGTGCCCTGCCTTATGCTGGTATCACAGGAAAGGACTTGGAGGTTCGGCAGCGCTCAGAATTGCACAGGGAAGAAAATGTAACGAATTCATGATTCGGGCTTGAAGCCAACTGCCTTGTCTTGCATTGTTCCATTGTGCTGTACTTTACAGCGCCTTTGAGGGTCTGCAAGGCAAATGCCTGCCTCCAAAGGGCTCCAGTTTTTTCAGTGCTTCTGTGTTTTGTTTTTCCTGTCTTGCTGTCCACTAGACAGTGACCGCCAGAAGGCCAGGTACTGAGTCATGGTCATTTCTGCATCCCCAAGACTCAGCGCTCCCAGATGCAAGGTAGATTGTGATGAATCATCTACAGGGCGAGCGCATATGATCTTTGAGCAGAGGCTGGAGTAAAATGAACACCCTTGAATATTTAAACATCTACTTTGGGTGCTTACTGCTTGCGTTTTGGCAATGTCCAGGATTGATGATGAATTGTTACTGAAACTGGAAAACTGGAGAGTGTGCCCGAGCATAACAGAAGATGTTCCTCTGCCCTCCCTCCTGCAGCCTTCTCTCGCCCCGGGTCTCCGGTTTCTTCACCTGTAAAAGAGACAGACCCTGTGAGATGTTCTCTTAAGACCTTTAGGGCGCCTGGGTGGCTCAGTTGGTTAAGCCTCCGGCTTCGGCTCAGGTCAGATCTCACGTTTGTGGGTTCGAGCCCCGAGTCAGGCTCTGTGCTGACAGCTCAGTGCCTGTGGCCTGCTTCCGGTTCTGTGTCTCCTTCTCTCTCTGCCCCTCCCCCTCTCATGCTCTGTCTCTGTATCAAAAATAAATAAAACATTAAAAAAATTTAAAAAAAAGACCTTTAAAGTTCTAGGAGCCCATCGTTGTATTTGTCAACCTGTAAAGCCTTTGAGTTCTCTATTCCTCTCATTGTATTTGGTAAGCACCTTGAGTACTCTTTCACTCAAAAAAGAGTTCAGGGTGAACTGCAATGTGAATAGGAAGTACTAGGCGTTTTAGTTGAAAGAAAGTTTTTGTTTTAATTAGAAGACAGGGGTTGCCTGGGTGGCTCTAAGAGTCTGATTTGAGCTGAGGTCTTAATCTCCAGTTCTCGAGTGTGAGCCCCCATCAGACTCTGTGCTGACAGCTCAGAACCCGGAGCCTCCTTCACATTGTGTCTCCCTCTCTCTCTGCCCCTCCCCTGCTCACACTCTCTTTCTCAAAAATAAATAAACATTAAATAAAATAAATAAAATAAAATAAAATTATAGGATAGGATCCCTGAACTGAACATTTCTTACACAAGAAATGTAAACAAAAAAAGATGCTAATAACACTGTTACAGACCAGCGCATGGCAACGTTACACGTGCATTGAGTCACCTGGGACTCTAGATGTAGAACCTGCACCCCATGGACCACACCTTGAGTAAAGAGAATCTATACTAACCAAGTGCCAAGGAAACCCTAAAGTCAGAATATGATAGAGGCAAACTGGTGTCATTTCCCCAAAAACTTCAAGGTGAACTTGAGCTAGGTGACTGAGGATGTGGCAGGATGAGGGGAATGAAAACATGGTCAGAAGAACAAAACAGCATTTAAAAAAACCAATATCATTGGAGGGGAAAAGAGCATGAATTAAGTAAGGCAGTAGAGACGATTCTGTTTACTTCAGGTAAGAAATATCTGGGGGAACTGCAAAAAAGGAGAATGGTTAATCACTGGGGGGTGAGCAGTATGACAATGAACCAGCGGACTTAAACTTTCAGAGCTGAAAGAACCTCATGAGTTACAAGTCCCAACAATTTGGTGTAGATGAGGAAGCCAAGCAACAAGATGATCTCATTCAGTGACAGTAGAATTTGGGGGTGGAAATTTAGATTGCATACATTCTGTAGACAGCCAGGTCCTTGACTGAAGGAAAACAAATTGTATTGTTGGCCAAGGTGCAAATGTGAAAGCAAAAGAGGTAGACCTCTAGGAAATAATGAAGTCTGGGCTAGGGAGATGAGGAAATCAGGGCGAAGGTTTAATCTGAAAATTTTTGTTTGTGCATAAATTCTAAGGGCTGGAACTAGCTGATTAAGTCATCTTTTCCTCTAAGAGAATTCCCTCCATCCTTCTCCATTCTAATGCAACGTTCAACCCGGACTCCACTACAGCATCACCCCAGGAGCTTTAAAAAAAAAAAAAAGGAATTCCTGGGCTCCCCACCCCCCACATAAATTTAATCAGAATCCCTGGCATCAGTATCCTTAAAAGCTCCCCTGTTGATGATAATGTGCAGCCGGTGCTGAGGGTCACCAGAGATAGAGTCACCAGCTCATTTCATAGACTTCTGTCCCTGAACATTCCCCAAGTGTGAAGCATTACGCGGGCACTAGATCAATTTTAATACGCGGTGTGTTTTGTGGTGGGGTTTGATGGCGTAATGCGCATTGTCTTCCACCGCTCATTGACTGTCGTGACATAGTTGGTCAGCACAAACTGACCACTTCTCAGGAGGTGCTCAAGCACAAAAGAAGAAAGAAAAGTGAGAAACAAAACAACAGTGACTTGGCACATGATTGCATGGAAATGATAGACCCAGTTTATGAACCTATATGGTACCATAATGTGGCAATGTATTAGCCTGCAACTATTTTATGTGATTTTACCTTTGCTTTGATCGTCTACTTTTACAGGCTCTGTAGGATTAGATCTGATGAAAGAGGAGTCACTACTTGGACTCTTAGAACTTTTGAGTCTTCTCTCAAAAGCAATTTTAGATTTTTGTCAACAACAAAAAAAACCCATGAAAGTGAGAAGTTCTTGTGTTGTTTTCCGTGATGACCAACTTACTTTTAAACCTTCACGGATTCATTTATTCCTCTAAAATTAATTGAGCACCTACTATGTATCGAGTATGTTTTCAGGCATGAGGATGCCAAGAGAAGGAAAAGCATTTTCTCTGCCCTCAAAGAAGAATAAACAGGTATGGTATTTATTCAGATTGGACCCTTAACAGGTAGTTGGCTTTTCAACATGATCTTACAGTTCCAAAATGTGAGTACTTTAAAAAATTCTTTCAAAAATCAAATTATAGAGAATATTCTCCCTTTCATTCTTTTCCTACATTTGCCTGGTTCCCAATCACATCCCAAAAAGTCACGATTATGAATTTTTGAGATATCGGTCCAGAGTGTTTTTATGAGTATATAAGCAGATACAAATATATTCTTACTTTTCTCCTTTTATACACTCTTCTGTATCCTTTTTAAATTTAAAAGTACTTGGGGGGGGCCTCTTTCTATATCAACCATACTTGTTTTCATTTTGTTTTTCCTTCATTATATTCTGTTGTCTGGAAATACCATAGTTTATCTCACTGCTGTTGATGGTAATTGAAGTTATTTCTAATCTTTCATTACAAAGCTACATAAAGAACCCTGTAACTGTGTCACATTACACATTCCAAGTTTAGTTGTGGGATAAATTCCTACAAGTGAAATCACTAAGTCTTTAAAGAGTGTATGTCAACATTCTGGACTGTTTTCTTTATGATAAATTCATAGGCATGAGATTGCTAGGTGGAAAGCTGTAAAGATTATTAAGGTATTTGATGCTTGCTGACAAATCATCCAGAAAGCTTGTACCAATTGAGTACCCATTTCTCTGAAACCGTGCCTGCACAAGAAACTATCCCTTGTCCTTTTTAGAAAATCTTGGTTCACTTGATAGGTAAAGAATGGTATGTGTTTGTATAAACATACATATAAATACTATGGTATGCCATTTAATAATATATATTAATATGCATTTCTATAGCTATTAGTTTGAACTTGAGTCCATAAGTTTTTCAGTCATAGCATGATCAGAGACCTGTGTGTTCATTTTCTTTGTCCAGTTTTGAGGAATTTTTATTTTTCTGGTTGATTTGCAATAAATAGCTTATATTTCTTAATATAAATAATGGCTTATGTTAATTACATCCTTACCTTGTTTAAGTGCCGTGCTAAGCAGTTTTAATTGGTTTTGCATACTGTAAATATTTTATCTGAGTTTGATATGTGTCTTTAATCCTTATTTAAACAGTATTTCCATTTAAATATCTATAGAGGCTTTAAAAATTATGTGATAAAATCAGTCTTTTATGGCTTTTGTTTGTTTGCTTTAACACATAAAAAAGCCTATGCCACTCTAAAATCAGAATAGCATTCACCTTTATCTTTTTCTATGTCCCTAGGATTTTAAATAATTTTTAAAACCCAAATCAACCATAATATGAGTACATAAATAAGGGAACTTACAGATGGTTTATACCTACAATGTAGCTATCTTTTCTGTTTTAAGAAAATTTTTGTAGGGGTGCCTGGGTGGCTCAGTCGGTTAAGTGTCCGGCTTTGGCTCAGGTCATGATCTCACAGCTCATGGGTTTGAGCCCTGCGTGGGGCTCTGTGCTGACAGCTAGCTCAGAGCCTGGAGCCTGCTTCGGATTCTGTGTCTCCCTCTCTCTCTGACCCTCCCCTGCTTGCTCTGTCTCTCTTTGTCTCTCAAAAATAAATTTAAAAAAATTTTTTTGTATACTTTTTTTTTTTTTTTAGAGATAATATGAGCAGGGGAGGGGGCAGAGGGAGAGGGAGGGAAAATCCCAAGCAGGTCCCATGCCCAGCATGGAACCCAACACAGGGCTCAATCCCCTAGCCCTAGGATCATGACCTGGGCTGAAATCAAGAATCGGACACTCAATTGACTGAGCCACCCAGGCACCCCTCTATCCTTTAAAAAAAAAAATACTTAAAAAAAAGTAGCAAGGGAGACTAAGATTATCCACTATCCCATCAACCTGAGACAATCCCTGTTAACATCTAGAGCAAATCCAGCTGGTTTTTTTATATGTAAATACATACACACATACACATACATATTGGTTTCCTTTCTTTTTTCATTTTTACCAAAAATTGGTAATATACTATCGATATATTTTATGCCTGCTTTCCCCCTACTGTTAGCCACCTAGGTGAATCTTTTCTATGTCAGTAACTCTACATTCTCATCATTAGTAATCCATTGTATGGAGGAGAACTCCCTAATGAGATCATTTCGCCTCCAAGAGAAAGGAGCCTGGGCAGAAGCATTCCAGGAAAAAAACCTTATCTCTCTATATGATGTTCATCTGGGCAGAATTTCCTACAGCAATTTAAATCTATTGCTTCTCAAAAGACTTTCAGTTTCTTTGAGGGCCTCACTGCAAACAAAAACGAAACAACAACAATGAAAAAACAGACTAACCTAGTGGTCAGTCATTAACCTGCCCAACAAGACAGACAACTAAGAAAGAAAAACAGAAATCACTTTTTTTTTCAAGACATGGTTCAAAATACTCTTCCAGATTTGTGTTCTTCCGTTTGCTTTCTCTCCTCTTTCCCATACCTCATTCTTTTCCCCCTACCAGTCAACATGCACATCTCCTTTCAGATAATTTTAAACTTAAGGGCCTTATTTATTTCTTAACAAAAATAATGACATGATTTGCTCTCCCAGAGACCTAACCCTAGCTTTGTTCTGGCTGCAATACTAGTGTAGACCATCCCATCAATTATGAATGTATTCGTGTGTGTGGAGGCAGGAGTAGGCCAGCGATAATGTTACCTTATTCTGGAGACTTACCCTTATAAATAAATAATGAGATGCTCTGGAGAAGTGCCTTTAGCAGGGGCAGAGGAAATGTTACTTCTCAGACTGAATGTTTTAAAGATTAAGAACAGATATTTTTTACAAAACTGATACCCTAGTTTTCTCTATAGGATATAAACAATTTATGTGGGGGGAGAAAAAGGAAACGAAATGAACTGGAAATTCTATCATGTTAAACTGGGGGGCCAAAGTTCTCTAGCTGACAGGCATAAGATCCAAGTGAATAATGGGGCGCCTGGGTGGCTCCGTGGGTTGAGCGTCTAACTTCAGCTCAGGTCATGACCTCATAGTTTGTGAGTTCAAGCCCCGCATTGGGCTCACTGCTGTCAGCACAGAACCCACTTCAGACCTTCTGTACCCCTCCCGCTGTGCCCCTCCCCTGCTCATGCTCTCCCTCTCAAAAATAAATAAAACATTTAAAAAAATAAAACAAAATCTAAGTGATCAGAGAGCCTAAAATAGATTCTTGGAGATGCAGGGAAATTTACCTCTCTACCTCCAAATATCTTATGCTGTACATTAAAACGAAATAAATTACTACCTCAAAAATCTTAGGTAAAGATATAATTTGTGATACATTGCTATATTCTCACCTATTAAAGATAATATTGAAAAATTGTAGGGGCACCTGTGTGGCTCAGTTGGTTAAATGTCCTACTTCAGCTCAGGTCATGTTCTTGCGGTCTGTGAGTTCAAGCCCTGTGTTGGGCTCTGTGCTGACAACTCAGAGCCTGGTCCTTATTTTGGATTCTGTGTCTCCCTCTCTCTCTCTGTTCTTCCCCCGTTTGTGCTCTGTCTCTCTTGCTCTCAAAAATAAATAAAAGATTAACAATTAAAAAAAGAAAAAGAAAAATTGTAGTCATTTCAATGAGGATGATGTAACTCAACAGAATGTAGGATAGATTTTTATTATTAAACATCACCTTCTTTTGTTTCAACTAATTCATACTAGGCTTATGTATTAAAGCTAGATATTCAAGTCTAGGTACTAACTCAAATGGCTTCACGAAGTATAATGAGTGCTGGCTTCCCAAGAGGAATTGTTCTGTGCCGTACATTCTAGTCCCACTGCTAGCAAAGTAGAAACTGCTTTGAGGCTGCCACTAGAGGGCAACAGCCTTCTGGACTTCTCTTTGACCAAGGAGCATCTCTCCAGGCAACCAAAGTTCCAATGTCTCGTAAACCTAGTCTTCAATGTGGCATTGCCAACTCTTACTCAGCCCTCAGTCTCAGTGAGCGAAGAACTTTTAAAGTCAAGATTTAAATGTGCTCTTTTACCATTTTACCAAATGGATAGATCTCTTCCCTGAGTACACTAACCCCTGACCTTAACCTAACCCTTTCTACTCTAGATCTTACCTCACTGCTCTGCCACAGAGCTGAGCTAATGCCCCAGCATTCAACAGCATTCTTGGACCTCAGAGTGGCAGAAGACACCCTTTCCAGTCTGACTGATTCCTGCTTACCTTTCCAGTCCCATCTCCTACCACACCCTCATTGATATTCCCTCTACACTCACAATTATTGGCAGTTCCTTAAACACGCGCTGTGTTTCCCCACCCCGTGTCTTTGTTCAGGCCACTCCTTCTATCTGGGATGCTGGCACTGCCCACCACACGTTTTTGAAGACTTGGCTCAGATACCACCTGTGAGAAGCCTATGGTCTCTGGTGATCCCTTTCTTCCCCGTCTTCCTTTTCCTAAGCAAGAGATTGAGTGTCTTCTCTGTGCCACCCTGGCATCTTGCACACACCTCTGTTAGCAATGCTAACTCCACTATGGGGATTATGTCTGGTGGAGTAGGAACATTCAGTCTATTTTGAAATGTCAACTCAACTGCTCTGTCTTTCCTTTGCTGCATTAGAAAGTGTTAGGAGTTGTAGAAGGAGGAAAGACAAACAACTTCTCCTCTCCATGCAGCAGACTACAGCCATTGTGCTTTGGGAATACTCTGCTCTCTCTGCCCTTGAATAAGGAGGTACAGGATTCCTGCCTGACAGGAATCTGGATGTCATTGCTAGTTAAAAGAACAGTTAGCGTTTTAGTCCTAAAGAAATATGTGGACCCTGAAGAGACTGAGGTAGATTGGAGAAGGTTCGGAGAGGCCAAACATTACTGCCCAGAGTCAGGAAAGTGGTCTGAAAGTATAGCCGCTGCCAGGAGGTGCCAGTGAGTGGGCTGGGGAAGGGCCCCTGAGGGGCACCGCTGAAGCACCCGGGAGCCGCAGTGAGCGGGCTCAGCACAGCCCTCCCCAGAGACACCCAGCTGAGGGGGAGGCCTGCAGCTACTCGACAAGTCCTCATGCGGTGTGACCCTCAGCCCAGGAGGGAGTCTTTTGTCTGGTGTGCTGTTTGTCCAAGCACAAACTACTCCTCAAAATTATCGAAGATGATTTAAAACAAGGAGTGTCTGAGAAACTGTCACAGGCAAGAAAGTCTTAAGGAAACACGGCAACTAAATGTCATGTGGTATTCTGGGCGCTCTCCTGGGAGAGAAAAGGGGACATCTGATTAAAGTGCAGACTTCTGTTAGTAATAATTATCAAAACTGGTCATCAGTTATAATTATACATACTATATAATTAGTACGATATATAGATATGTGTATTATATCTATATAGTCTATATTATATATCTATATATTGTACTAATTATATAGTATGCTATATATATCTATATATCAAACTAAGGTAGGATGTTAACAACAGAGGAAACAGTGTGTGGAGTACATGGAATCTCTCTGTATTATGTTATCCAATGTCTCCGTAAACCTAAAAGCGTTTTGAAAACTAAAGTTGATGAAGAAGAAAAAACGAGGAGGAAAAAGAGGAGGCATAGAAACAGAAGAAGAAGAAACAGAGAAAGAAACCCACCACTAAGCTGTGAGGATGTCTTCATAAACTCTTCAGGACACTGGAAGTACCCGAGGCACCTGCGGCCATGATCTCACACAGGAAGGACCCATTCGCAAGGACATCCCCAGTGCCTGCTCTCCATATGCAGTCCATGCATAGTTGTTGAGTTAACATTTCTTTCCAATAAGGAAGTCGTAAGGGGTAGTAAAGAGAATGTCCTTCTGCTGATAAGTCAAACTATAAAATGTATCTTGTTTGCTTCAGTTGAAAAAGGAATTTTGTAGGCCTACCCAGTTCAACAGAGTTTGCCCTCACATTTAGAAAGAATGTTATAAGACAAATTATTATCTTAGTGCAGGGAAAAAAAAAATCAAACTCCATTCTTCAAGAGCGTTACTATTTTTGGATATTCACCTGGAGGAAAGCCATCCTTATAATAATGAGATGTTAAAATTGAGGCAGAAAATACATAAAAAGAGATCAGATATAAAATGTCTAAATAGTTTTAAGTAAAGAACGAAGGCTCAATTTCTTTTTCATACAAAAGGAAGCAAACATATTAAAATTCTCCTAAGTACATAGAGTGAAGTACATAGAGTGAAAATAGAAAGTGCTCATATAATGTACTTTTGGAATGGAAAATGTTCTCCTGTATGCCTTTTAGTTTAGTGAAAATTTCTTGGCAAAAGATACTGATCACAAATAGCATTTCCCCTAGGAGGGGTATTTCAAAATAATTTGGAATATAGACATTGTATTTTTAAAGTTTGTATATCTCATTATATTTGTCTTTCAATATAGCAATTTGGTAGAATTTTACACTTAAAAGAAGAAGGTGTGAAAGAAAGGAAAGTTGGCCAAAAAATAAAGGTTTCAGATAATGAATTCAAAAGTAGGTGCTCTGCCGGCATTCTGTGCACTGACTGAAGCAGTCGTCTTGCTGACGACTCAGGACCCTCCAAGCTGTCCTGCTCGTCACAAGCGAAGCTACGAGCCACACAAGTATACAGCTGTAGCCCTGTCTCCTTGGCAAGGAAGTGAAAAAAACCCCCAATAGATTCTTAGTTTGAATGGACAACCCACCCTGATACTTTTGACATACTGTGAGAAAACTAAAACGGTTATTTTCTAGTACACTCAGAATAAATGTAAATCACTGATGTTTCAAAATATACTTGCTTTTAGGTATACATGAAAATATATCCCAGATAATATATTAAACTATATTAATCCCAGATGCTGCTAATTAATTACATGAGATAGATTTGCTAATTAATCACCTGCGATGGCTTCTCCATTTCTCTCTTAAAATGAATAAGAGGAATTAGTAAAAAGGAGAGAATGTAGAAATCAATGTTACTACAGGCAATAGAGTGCAAAGAGCTCTAAGAGAGGGAAAAGGGGGCACCTGGGTGGCTTAGTTGGTTAAGCGTCTGACTTTGGCTCAAGTCATGGTCTCACCACATGTGGGTTTGAGTCCCATATTGGTGCAGAGCCCGTATCATATCCTCTGTTCCCATCTCTCCCTGCCCCTCCTCTGTGGTCCTGTCTCTTCCACTGTCTCTCTCTTTCTCAAAATAAATAAATAAGCTGAGAGAGAGAGGAGGAAAGACTGAGGGAGGGCATATCTGTGCCAGCAACCATGTCTACTCTGTGGGTCACCTGTGCTTGGGAATTTTATACACATTTTCTAATTTTCTTCACAACTTCAACAAATTAATTATTACCCATATTTTAGAAATAAGGACTGTGACAGAGACTTTAGTCACCATCCTCCCCTCCCCCCCCAACCTAGTAGAAGCAGACCCAGTGTCAAACCTAGATCTGTTTGATCCCATGATTATAGAGACGACTATATTATTCCTCAGCATTTCCCTGTCAAACTGATGACATTAGATTGGAGATTTGGGTAAATTAATTCATATTTGTAAGAGCTATTGAAAGTCTAACTCATTGATGAAGCTAACTGAACCACATCAATGCCCTTACCTTTTTTGATCTATAATCTTTGCTATACTTTCTGGTCTATAAAGAAAGACTTCTTCGCTCTGGCCGAGGGCGCCGTGCGCTGCACAAGCCCGTGCTCTGTGCGGTTGCTGTACGTTGTGTAACAATGTATGCTTGCCGTGGTTGGTGCTCTAAGGCTCCAGCTGCACTCAGATGTCGCACTCAGAATCTGATTTCCTGGATGTGTTTCCATTGCTCAGAAAGTCTTAATTCTCTGCTTTTCCTGTGGCTCAGTATCATTGTCTCCCGTCCTCCCTGTAGACATTTCCATCTTGTCTCTTAACTTCTTACAATATGAGTCCTGGTTGTTTTAAAGCCTTCGTATGAAAACCCAATTATCTGGATCACCTGTGGCTCTATTTCTCTTGAAGATTTTTCTTCTGGATTTCGGTGACATCTTGTCACCTTGTTTGCCTGGTTATTATTGCTCACCAGGCACTGTATATGAAAATTGTCAAGAGACTCTGAACAATGCTATATTCCTCCAGAGAGAAGGTGCATATCCTTTTACCAGACAGCCAGGTTATGACTACTAGGAACCCCTATGCCTACTCAGTCAGGTTGGCAAATGGAGAGCATCTGAAGTTGGGCTTCTGTTCACTGTTGTTTCTGGGTATAGCCTTTCTGGGTCCAAAACTACTGCCTAAGGTATTTACCAAGATCCTCCACCTTGGCACACTGTGACCTCCAATTTCTGGCCTCCCACTTCCATGAATCTGTCAAAGCTTTCTATTTGTATCCTCTCCGCTACATATTTCAGGATCACCAATTACCTTGGGGCACCTGGCTGGCTCAGTCAGTTAAGCATCTAACTTCCGCTCAGGTGATGATCTTGCAGGTCGTGAGTTCGAGCCCCGCACTGGGTTCTGTACTGACAGATCAGAGCCTGGAGCCTGCTTCAGATTCTGTGTCTCCCTCTCTCTCCCCCATTCATTTTCTCTCTCTCTCTCTCTCTCTCTCTCTCTCTCTCTCTCTCGCTCTCTCAAAAATAAATAAGCATTTAAAAAAAGAATCACCAATTACTTTTATGGAAAAGTAGACCCAGATCCCAGGTCCACCTCTATGGACTTTCATACTCTGTTAGATCTTGACCTCATCATTCTTCACACCTTGCTGGTTCTGCAATGATTTTAGATTTTTAATTTTTATATTACTTAGCCTGGCTTCTCTAGCCACTCTTGGTGGGAAGGAAGGTCCAAACAGCCTAGTCTATTACCCATAGAGTATCAATTGTGCTTTCTAATCATTTCTTATCAATATAAAAATATACTTTCCATTAAAAATGGAAATATTTGGCTTCTCACAAAAAATAAAAGTTATAGTAAACTGACCCCAATGTCCTGCATGTCAGCAATCTGTGGATTAGAGTAAAGGCTGTGCTTTGAGATGGATCAGGCTCGATTCTAGTTCACAAGGCTTTCCAACATTCTAGTTTATTACTCCCATCACCATCATTCATTTCTGCTACTGCTCTGGCCCTAACGACACTTGCTTCTGTGACCCCCTAGGTCCAGTGACCGTTTATAATTTTGCAACAGGAATCCAAAAAGGCTAAATCGAGTTCCTTTCCCAGAAAATGAGCACCCAGCAGCAATAGATATTTTGCTTACCCCCTCTGATAACCCTCAGAACTGAAGAAATTTCTGTCCACAGAATATAGTTGAGGTAAGTCAGGCAACATCACGTTTGTAATGTATTCTGCCACCATTTTGCATCCATAAACATCTCCTTCTTACTTGCTAACTCACAAATTTTGATTCTCTCAATCATGACCAAGCAATTCTAATCTATACCAATTGCTTAAAGAGTTACAATTTCTCCTTTAATCGAGTCTCATTTTCTTGTTTCCTCAATTGAACTGATTAAATGTTTGTGCATGGAATTTTGCAAAAATTAATTTGGATGAGAGTGAATGTTCAGTTTGGGAGGAAAGGCCAATTTTCTCATGCATTCTATCTACAACTGGCAGAGGCTCACTCTGTCTGTTACCCATCAAACATATTTGAGCAGACACCCTGTGCCGGGCACTGTCCTAAATACTGAAGATGCCAAGGTGAATAAGACACAGGTCCTGGACAAGAGAAGCTCATTGTGGTAGGAAGAGAGATGCAAAAAACAATCTTTGCAACACTCCATGATGAATATTATAATTGAGTTATGAACAAAGAGCTACGAGAGTGGCTAGGTATGACTGAAGAGTAGGAAGGAAAAATAAAAGGCCTCACAGAGGAGAGGCTAATTTCAACCTGCCCTTAAAATGATGATTTAGGTGTTAAGCACAGAAGAGCAAGGTCTTTACCGTTTCTTATGGAAGCTCTGCTCCCCCAAAGCTCCCTCTGGCTCCCCTGCCTCAAATTCTTTCCCCTAGCTGATCTTTCCAAAGCAAAATCTGATCATTGGTTCCCATCCTCTTCACAATTAATTCAGACCCTTTAGCTGACATCCAAGGCCGTTGTCACTTGGAGCCCTCTCCCCTTCATCCAGTCATGTTTCCATGTCATTTGCACGCGTTTTCCTCTGTCCCACACATGGCTTCTATGCCTCATTCCCCAGTACCCTAAGAATACCTCTATGGGCACCTGCCTGCTGTGCAGTAAAGCCTGATTACCTGACTTGGGTTCATTTATAAGACTGAGGGGCCTATATAGCTGAGCTCAGGACTTAGCATAGAGATGTTCCCGATATCTACTGGGGGTGAATGAACGAATCAACAGGAACAGTGTGATGCTTACTATAGCTACAGATCAAGGGAGAACAGATTAATTGGAAGGAAATGAAATACACAAGGTTCTACCAATGTATGAAGATGGCGCTATCTCAGAGTATTATACATACATATTCCTGTAGATGGTACTCCTACATCTCTGAGATACTGTCCTTCACTTACATCCAGGAGTGTATCATAGCGTATAGCTGTGTGAATATTTTGACTTAAAAGAACCCTTGTTAAGTTCTGATAATAAAGGAAAATACCAGACGACCTGACAGTAACATCACAAGTATAAATGGCTTGAAATAAACATAATGATCATTAGCTCCTTGAAGTCAAGGATTTTCCAAGGCCTCCATCTGTGCTATTTCTATTTACTCTTTCTTATTCCAAATCTCAGTCACTATCCATTAGGTCTGAGGTCTTTATAGCTCTAACTCTGGTCCCAATGTCCCTCAGAAGTTGGAGTGTTAGACACAATTTGGTATCTTGGATCAGATCCTGGAAAAGAAAGAGAACACTACTGAAAAACCCAGTGAAATCCAAATGAGGTCTGGCATTAATAACAATATAACAAGACTAAGTTCTTAATCATCACCAATGTATCATAGTTTCATAAGATGTTAGCACCTGGGGAAACTGAGTCAAGGGTACCCAGGAACCTTCTCTTCTATCTTTGCAACTTTCTGTAAACCTAAAACTATTCCAAGTAAAAAGTTCATGTTTTGGTAAGAATTATGTTCAGAGCCTACCTATCAACTATGGAGAAATCAGATTCACTCGAAGTTTGACCAGGATATAATCGTACAAGCTGATATGCCTTAGCACCCACCCCACAAATGCCAGGTATCGATGGCTTTCTTTACAAACACCCTTCTGTGCCTCTCTTTGCCTTCCAGACTGACTGGGTTTTATATTTGTATTTGTTTGTTTGTTTTTAGTTTTTATTTAAATTCTAGGTAGTTAGCATACAGTGTGATACGAGTTTCAGGTGTATAAATTAGTGATTCAACACTTCCCTGCAATACTGGGGACCCATCCCAAGTGCCGTCCTTCACCTCTTGTTCCTGTACTCCGGAAAACTCACGTGTCTTGTTTTTTACGCTTATTGTCTTCACCTAGAACTGATATCCCCAGGATCCCTCATTAAGCTAGAGATGTCACTGGGAAGTAATCCACACTTGTTTAATAATAACACGAAAGAAAGAACAGCAAAAAATAAAAATATTTACAGTAGAAATTCTTTGTGGTATATTTCTTTTTTTCTTTTTTTTTTTTGTACCAGTAATTCATGTTTCATGTTGTGGAATTCATATTGTGAAAAATTCAGAGAGTAAAGACAAAAAATTACTTTGTTTTTGTCCTTATAAATAAATATTTAATTTGATAAATAAGGGGAAAAGGAATGATTCAATGTATTGTCGTTATGTGGCATTTAAGGTGACTGGGGAAACAACGAAATGCTGAATTATGTTATGATAAGCAGATGTTTCTAGGTAATGTCAGGTAAATAATAAACAGCTTAACATAGCAGGAAGTGTGTTTTACCAGGTTACTCCCGTGGTTTGCGCCTATAGAAATATATAATCTGCATAATTGAGAACCAACATTTTAAACATCCAGTGACTTGACAACTCAGATAATTAGCAAAACTAGTCATATAATCTGCACTGTAGAGAAACTAAGTTTAATAATAAAGTTAGTGGGGAGCTTGGGTGGCTCTGTCGGTTAAGTGTCCAACTCCGGCTCAGGTCATGATCTCACAGTCCATGAGTTCCAGCCCCGCGTTGGGCTCTGTGCTGATGGCTCAGAGCCTAGAGCCTGCTTCAGATTCTGTGTCTCCTTCTTTCTCTTTGCATACGCCCCCACCCCTGTTTACACACACACACTCTCTCTCTCAAATAAATTTTTAAAATATTTTAATAATAAAGTAAGCAAATGATTCATTCTTGCAAAGCTCACAAGCCAGTAAAGGGGGCCTCTTCTCCCCAAAGCCACCAAGAAGAGCATTCTCTCCAAGAATATGGGAAAATATCATGCTCATACATGTGATCCTGAAATTTATAGGCAAAAAGCATCAAACAGAGGAGGGACTAGAAGGAATGACCCAGATAGGAAGAATTTTGTCTGACCCCTGCAAAGCAAATGGGCAAGGGAGGAGACCAGACCCAGGACCAGACGGGGAAGTCTAAAAATACAGGTGACCTCACAGACCACTGGCAAACACCTGATGGGGCTGGTCAGAGCAGATAAACGGTGTTTAAATAACAGACCTCAGTGTCAACATATGCTGGCTGCACAGGGTGCCCAGAGGTGCTGTGGGCATGCCACAGGGAGTGCGCCAAACTGAGCATAGAATGTGTCTGTTAATCGACAAACACTCCATTAGAGCTCATTCATCCGTCCTATTTACAAGGAAAGCCAGGAATACATTGAAATGGTGAGTATGGAGGCGCCTGGGTGGTTCAGTCGGTTAAGCATCCGACTTTGGCTCAGGTCATGATCTCACAGTTCATGGGTTCAAGCCCCATGTCAGGCTCTGGGCTGACAGCTAGCTCAGAGCCTGGAGCCTGTCTTTGGATTCTGTGTCTCCCTCTCTCTCTGACTCTGCCCTGCTTGCTCTATCTTTCTCTCTCTCAAAAATCAATCAAACAAACAAACAAACAAACAAAAAAGAAATGGGTATGACCAAGAAGGGAAGTTTTTTTCTTACTTGAGTTTTTTTAAAAATCCTTCTACAATGCCTTCTATCAGTTGGAAAGTAGGCTCTTTGGATGGCTGCCTCGACCCATCAAGTCACAGAAAACAGAGAAGAACAGAATCTCTTCTCAGAAGAAGTTATGACATGGTACCCTCACAGATTAAATTTAGAAGTAGGTGATAATATTCTTTTAGGCAAATGGATATGTTTCCCTGTGACTACATCAAATTAAAAAGGCTCTCTGGTTTTCCTGTGCTTGCTGTCCCAGAGTACAAAGGATATCCTGGTCCAGGAGGCAGGAAAGCAGTCACCATTTCTAAAGGGTTTTACCATTGTGAGATTTCATCCAGTCAATACCAACTTAAGAGCACTTGACCTGCCTAAGGCACTCCCTGCTCTTTGAAATTATTTCTTCCGCTGACTTCCCTTTCCAATGGTCACTCTTCTCACACTATTTTCTGCCCCTTCCTCATCTCCCCAACCTTTGAACGCTGAAAGGATACAAAACGTTATCCTTGGACCCGCCCTCTCTCCCTAAGTCTCTCCCTAGAAGATGGCGTCCAGTCTTGTGGTTTACACACCCTTGATGGGAAGACAAAACCCCCAAATTTACATCACCAGCACAAACATCTCCCTTGAATTCCACATTTAGATATTCAATTACCTACCCAACAGCACACTTTGGATGTTTAGCAGTTATTCTGATTGAATATGGGCAGAGCTAAACTGCTCCTCACACAGGGTTCTCCACCAATAAATGTCACCTCTGTCCTTCCACGACATAAGTTTTTCACTTCTCTTTCTCCTAATAACCCACAGTCGTTCCATAGGCAAATCCCTCAGGCCATGGTTCCAAAGTACGATATCTAATTACTTCTCACCACCTCTGCTGAATCAGCCAGGCCAAAGCCCAGATTATAACGGTGGCCTCCTGCCTACCTGTCCTTTTATTCCATAGAATGATGTCTACACAGAAGCCACGGGCTCTCTTCCATGTCTCTCAATATCCCCTTGGCCATTGCTTAAAAACTAGCTAGAAGGCTTTGCTATTATTCTTCAGGAAGGCAAATCATGATGGCTCGCAACCTAACTCTTTTTGGAAACAACACCCCAAATGAACAAATTAATTAATTAATCACAAGCATGGAATACTGGGGTTGCACAGAACCTTAGGGATCAAGCTGTTCTAGCCTCTCCTTGCACTGACAGACCGAGAAACTAAAGGCAAAACGATCAGACGGGCTGGGCCCTGACGGTGATTCAGCGAGGACTGAAGTCTCCAGTGCAGGCTGGCAATCCATAAGTTTTCCAGAACATCTTGCAGATTGTAAATCACAGCCCCCTCTCCAATTGGCTGATTTTTGCCTTTTTGTTATACATATTTAATGTACAACAGTTTGATGAGTTTGGCGATAATTATGCAGCCATGAAACCATCATCACAATCTATGCCATCAACGTATTTATAGCCTCCAAAACCTTCCCCCTCCCTCTTTTATTATTATTATTATTATTATTATTATCATCATTATCCTGTGTGTGTGTGATAAGAACACTTTACATAACATTTATCCTTAGTAAATTTTTAACTACACAATACATTGTTGATTGTAGGCACTATGCTTTACTTCTATCGGCAAAGCTCTAGAATTCATTCATTTTGCATAACTGAAACTGTGTGCCCTCTGAGTCTATCTTACCTTATTATTACAGAAGTTACATAGTTGGATTTATAAAAGGATGCTGCGTGTAACTTCTGTCTTAAAATAAATACTAGAGTTAGTAACATGTTTCTTAGGACGTGTAATCTTGTTGAATTTTGAGATCTTTTAGGGAGTGAGCTTGTGTTCTCACCAAACTCTGTGAAGCGTTTTCATTGTCAGAAAGGGGCTCCACCCTCCCCTCCGCTGGCTACAATACACAGGAATGTCCAGGCTGCGTTGGTGCTTACTCCGTGCTGGGGCCTCTCCAACGGGAAACTTGGCAGGATAAATGCTGCTCCTTTCACTCCCGAGAGTCTATATTTGGAGAACCAGTTTACCCTGCTCATCTTGGTTTTTTTATATTTATTTTTCGACAATTTCACCCCCATGGTTAATGCCTGGCTTAATTCTCAACTTGAAAAGGCATGAATGCTTAATTCTCAACTTGAAAAACCATGAAGGCTAGTATTTACATGGTTCCTATTCCGACGTCTGAAAATGAGTACATAGGATACTGACATGGTTACACATACACATGGTTACACATACAGATTATCAATCTCTTTGCTTCTGATTCACTTTTTGTTGTTGTTGCTTTTTTTAACATCTTTAATCTACATTTACTCTGTTGATTGCAAATGCTAACTAGTTTTACTCAGTCCTTCATTTTGAGATACCTTTCAGGATTAAAGGATACATCCATACGTGAAGCCATTTCATATTGCCTAGTCACAGTTCAGTAAATGGTTGCTACTATGTGCTGTCATGTTGTCACTGACATCCATTTCAACTTCATTCCCTCCCCAGTTCATTTCCACTCACAGTGTGTCAACGCCTGAAATTTCTGCACATCTAACTCTCGAAAAATTCTGTTTTGAATTATTCACTTTTACCTACAGGCTTGAGGACATCTCATATGTAGTGTTTGGGTTTTTTTTAAATGTATTATTACACTCCCTGTTGATTAGACCAGTATTTTTCAAAATGTGGTCCCTGAATCACTGTATGTGAATCACCTGGAGCAGGATAAGGTAGGGACGGTTCTCACATATCTGTATTTAAAACAAGTATGTAGGAGACCATTCTGGACACCAACTGCTGGGAACAGAGTTAGTCTTTCAGTGCCCACCATTTCATCGATGCCATCGCTTTTGCCAATAATTTTTAAGACAGTGAAAGAGGGACTGACTTTACCACATCCTTAAAGTAACCTGTATTTGCAGAGTGTAATTCTCTAGAATTTACTGCTTGGAATAAAATACATATTACGAGGATAAAGATTTAAATCTCCGCAGGAGTAGGGGCATCTGGGTGGCTCAGTTGGTTAAGCATCGAACTCTTGATTTTGGCTCAAGTCATGATCTCTCAGTTCAAGAGTTCAAGCCCTTGAGTCACGCTCTGTGCTGATAGTGTAGAGCCTGCTTCAGATTCTCTCTCTCTTTCTCTCTCTGCCTCTCTCTCCCTCAAAAATAAATGAACATTTTAAAAAACCTTTAGCTCAGGTCATGATGTCATGGTTCATGAGTTCGAGCCCCACATCCAGCTCACTACTGTCAGCCTGTCGGCACAGAGCCTGCTTGGGATCCTCTCTTCTGCTCTCTCTGCCCCTCTCCCACTTGCACTCTCCCAAAAAATAAATTAATTAAGTAAATGAACAAATAAATTAATTAATTAACTAAATAAAACCTTTAAATCTCCAGAGGAAATAGAAGGACCTAGTACAAACTGGTAGATAATGAATGAATGATAATACAATGGATTCAAGCCTCCTCAGGTTTGAGGAGAGATGAAGGAGTGAATGCATGTACTGCCCTAAATTGTGAGCCCCTAGTGGACACAGTTATGGGTAAACTAGCTATTTATTTCTCTGCTTTAAATACAAGATGAGTCCAATGATGTGCTGTTGTATATGAAGTGAATTGTTATACATCCTTTTCAACTACATAGACTCTACTTCCTGAAGAAAAAAAAAAGTCAATACAAATGGGGAAGATAACCAGGATTTATCTGTGCAATAGGACTAATGGAGTAATGAGACCAGTTCTCTTGAATGACTTCTGGAAACCAGCACTGATAATACAGACTCATATTTTGTGTTCCAAATATATACCCACTACATGAATATAAATGTCTTCCAAGTTACAGATGAGCCTCTTGGACTAGATGGTAATGGACAAGGCAAGCACCAAGCAAATGGGATGCTTGGAAGTAAGTGCTGTGTCTCTTGCAAGACAAGATATTTCTATTGTTGGCATAGGCCAAATACCTTCCACCAAGGTACCAGTTTATCTCTTTGCTGCCCGTACTGAAGTGGTATTAGGCATTTAGAAGTGAAGACCAGTGAAGCATTTCACTAAGTCTACAATTGCAAAGCTAATTGGAGATTGCAAGTTAAGAAGGAATAGCATGCACAGTGATAGAAGATTGCCAGGGAATCACAGACATTCACATTTGGAAGGGACCTAGATACTTTCCACTCCAACCTTCCACCCAGATCATTATATTCTGCTTTAAACATGTGCATACAGGGAAAATTCTATGTGTTTATCTAGTAAATATTTGTATCCTACACTAGCAACTCTCATCACAATAGCTCATGGGTTCAAAATACCATCTCTAATATTTTTTGCCTCCTTGTATTTACTTTCCTAAACGTCAGACCTGGATTCTCGCCCCACCCCTCATATTTTTGTTTCTCCGTGATCTCCGGAAAGTTTGCTCTGGGATATTTATTTGCTCTGTTAATGCCCATATTCTTCCCAGTCACTAATACAGATTCTCCTGCTGGCTGTAAAGTAGCCTTTAGTGAGCCTGTTACAATCATTGGCAGAAATATAAAAACTAAATATCCAAGAGGAAAAGCCGTATTGTTTTAGATGTGTGACTTTTATTCACGATAAGGGACTGAGAACAAACAGGGAGGCTCTCGGGCAATTTCCCTCCTCTGCCATATTGGATCCCACTGGCAAGTTGATGGACTATTTAGAAACGGTCTTTGGAGCCGGCTCTCATACATCCTCCTCCTGCCTCCTCACCTCTAAAATCTGGAATTGTCTGGAACTGTCCTGACAGGCACTGAAGAGATACAGCTGTGGCCAACCCTTCTTCACATTTTTGCAACAATTCTAAGTTTGATCAAGACCTAAAACACATAATGCTGGGTTTTTGTTGTTGGTGGTGGTGTTAGGTTATCCAAGTCACAAGGAAGGAAAAAGCCCTTGTTATGCCCGCTGTAAAAACCTTGGTGCCACGATTTTAGTGCAATGATAACCACTCTTCCTCAGTTCCCCAGGACAGACATAAAGATGCATCTGGAGCCTGATGGCTCAGCAAATATACCAGCAGGATAAAAAAGCGTGCTCCACTATTGCTATTTCGTGTCCTTTCGGAAATGAAATAATGGAATTCTGACCACCAGTTATAAAACTGCTGTCTCATCAAGTCAAAACATTAATCATATTACATTGAGAAAATAAAGAATCGTTTTTATACTAAAGACACTTCTAAGACAAAATTTGGCAAAATAAACAATTATCTTGGCGACATTGTTATAATAGCCATTTCTAGACTGTAACACTTGAGTTACATAGTTCTGTGCTTGGTTGTTCAATAAAATGAATGAATGCCTGAATCTCCAAAAGGAAATTTGATAAAAATGTGGATTTTTTTCTATTTACTTATTCCTTTTACATTTTAACCAATAGGGCAGGCAGTTTATTTTCTGCTATTGGCTTGCAATAGGGCGCTCACTACAAACTTCAAAAGAAAACTGGATTGACCTAGAGGAACAAGAAGGTTTGGGTGGATGTGGGTGAATAGAATGATTAGTTGGTGTGCAGAGGGGACATATACTTCATTGTCAAAACTGTTTGTCACTGCATTTAAATTTGGGTTGTAGGAGGTGACTGAACAAGAAAATAAAGAGTTGAAAGGAAAGAATGAGAGGCTCAACCTAGAAAGGAACCCTGAGTAGAGAAAGCCAACAGTAGCAGAAGTACTGACATGATTTGACTCAGGTACTCATAATTCCAGTGCTCACTCATGCAGAACCCAGGTTCTGCTTTCTACCCCATCTCCCTCCCTGGAGAAGTCTCCAGCAACTGCATAATTAAGTTTTAGCTGCTTACCTAGAGATTTTTGCTAAGTAGAGCAGAACCTTCCTGGAATGTCAGCTGACCCAGTGATCTCTGTGATCTCTGAAAAGTGGGTCCACCATTTGGGGCACCTGGGTGGCTCAGTCAGTTAAGCATCTGACTTTGGCTCAGGTCACGATCTTGTGGTTTGTGGGTTTGAGCCCCATGTCAGGCTCTGTGCTGGCAGCTCAGAGCCTAGAGCCTGCTTCTGATTGTGTGTCTCTCCCTCTCTCTGCCCCTCCCAAGCTCATGCTATGTCTCTCTCTGTCTCTAAATAATAAATAAACATTAAAAAAAAATTTTTAAAGTAGATCCACCATTACTTGGCTCCCACCCTACGTCTTCCCATTCCAACAAGCCAGTCCCTCTCTGAATATGTGCAAAATCTGCAGGTCAGCTCTGAGTAGCTCTTCATTAGGATGTCATCCCAGGAGATTGTGCCAGCCCACCTGTGGGGCCACGTGGGCACTTCCTGTATGAATAAATCTCTCTGCTGATCCATAAAACATAGCCAAAGGAGGAATTGGCCCTGCCTTAAGATGCTTTTGGCAGCCGAAGATCCATCCTGATGTAGCCTGAAGAAAATTACAGAGCAGCATGCTAACAAATGCAACCTGCTGTGCACTATGGAGTTGAAATAGTGTGTCAGATGTGATGAGAACTCACAGCCCAAAGTTGAAAACAACAAACATTTTTATAATAGTTTGTCAAATAAGTTATGACATATCCACATAAAACAGAATACTATGCAACCATAAAAATGACAACCAAGACACGTAACTATGGATAGGAAAATACACGCATGCCGTATAAAGTGAAACTTAGATTTCCATGAAGTATGTGTTGCACGTTAAAAATCTTGGCTCAAGAAATAATATCTGTACTTGTGGGGAAATATGCACAATGAGATACCAACAGTGGTTCTTTCTGGGCATAGGTTATTTTCATCTTTATGTTTTTCTGCAGTTTCTGAATTATTTTGCAATTTTTATATCCTTCATTATAAAACGGGAAATCAGTAAAGTTGCTTTGAAATCGATATAGTGAGGGAAGTTAATGACAGATGGCTTTGTGGATGCAGAAGCCATATTGTAACAACTCCTACAATGCTTTTTGAAAGAATTGGTGGCTGTAGATCAGAAAAACAAAGCGAAAAATGGTGTCAGTGGGAAGAGCAGGATGAGATGAGAAAAGAAAGTACTAGTTGAATGCAAAGTAGTGAAAGTTGAGTATTTGAACTGAAGCAGAAAGAACAGCAAAGGAAGACCCTTGCTTTTCACTCTTCCGAGCTTCTGCACCTGCTACAGCCACTGCCTGGAAAGCCTTCACCACTGATGAAGTCATCCGTCAGGATCTAGCACAAGTAACTCTTCCGCTTCCAAGTTTCCTTTGCCTCAGGCTCTGGTTTTTGCCTCCACTGTGGCCCATAAACGGGCCTGTACTATCACACAGAAAGTGTTGCAGTCTATTAATTAATTTTTAATTCGTTTAGGCCATTATCTCAACAGGAAGCTCCATGAGGGTAAGAGACTTATGTATCTTATCCATGGTCTTGTCAGATAAGAAACATACAATACACATGTTTTGTACGCTTGACCCGAGTCAACTTGAAACAGTTTTGGAGAAGGATGGGTTGACAATGAGCCTCATAAGGAAGGCTGAAGATTTGGGTTTTATTTGCTGCATAATATAGAAATGTTAAGCATGCATCTCTTGGGGATATGAGAATCCTCTTCCTAGAAGTTGGATGCAAGGAAAGCATTCCTCTTCTTCCAACCATGTTCACCAGAGATCAAGAGGCCACCGCTTGAGAAGACTGTTGACGGACAATGTGAGAAGGCACCAAACTTGCCCATTTAATAATCTGCTAAAGGGCAAACTCACTTTATGAAGAACAACTTGTAGGTCCTTGATAAAGACGGAACAGCGGGCTGACGACCAACGTTAAAGCATGTTCAACAAGCCACTTGGATTTCACACAACTCCACTCTTCTTCCCCAAGGCCTCAAAGATGATCTATGTAGCGTTTTTAGGATGTCACAGTCACTGTCTTAGTTTTTCTCATAATATATGTCTTACCCACTTTTAGAAAAGAATGCAAACAAGGACGATCATACATCGATGGCGACCTAATGAACAAGATGTTTTTAACATGGTAGATATGGTTCACTTGGATCAACAAGTATCATGTAATGTTTTATCAAACTTTTAGATTATTCTGTCAAAGAGACTTTTCTGAAAAAGTATTTCATTAGGCTTTTAGTCTTTAAAGGTTATAAATATCATTTAATTCTATTCAAGGCAAAATAGTTCTCACTATAATCCCTCCCAAAGGGATGATTTTGTTTACACTGGACTGTTTTCACATTCAGTTACTAAAGTTGATAAAGTTCATAGTTAACGCAGTCCCTTACTCCTTTAATTGTGCATCTTTAATTCCTCTAGTATTTTGCAGCACGTATTTTGCTAGTAGAAAAATGTACCAGTTCAATTATTTCACATACAAGTGAGTTTTCATACTGTTTGTCTACTTTCCGTGGCCATTTTCCACTGCGGGTACACAGTTCACGGACATCATGAGCCTTCCAATGACAAGGACCACTGTGTGAGATCTGCAGAAAGAAAATGTCTCAAAAATTCCTCTTCAGGGAAAATAAACGCAACTGTTTCTTGAACATTGTATCTGTTCTTAGGAACAGTGACCTAGATAGCAACAAGATGGGCAAGTTTTCCTCAGCAAAAGCAGATTTACTGTGACAGGCTCATGTCCAGCGTTCAGACTGAAGACGTGAAGCAAAATAGTATTTAGTGAGTGTCTTTAAGTAATTAAAGTACAGTTAAGTGTGCTTTTTCTATACCGGGGGATTACTTTGCATTCACCGTCAGAGAAAGGGAAATGTAGCTGAAAGCCTTCCTCAGTGTAAACCTGGCCCCAGTCTGTGCTGTGAGGAGATCAGATCTTAGCAGTGACTTCCCTTGTGGTATCACCTTCCCGAAGATGCTGCAGCGGATACAATCAGTATTGAGTAGGATGAATTGTAAGAAATACATACATACATACATACATACATACATACATACGTACCATTCTTGTCTTGAATTTCCCTCCTACAGGTTGAGCTAAAGGAAGAACTTGTTTTCTTTGGCATCCTTATAACCATTTTACCTATCAAAGCCCATTCAATAATGGCACAGAGGACAGTAAGCCTCGAGGATCTATGATACACAAGTCTTCTGCCCCCTATTGTTTACGTACTGCCTTTCTCCTGGGGCTTTCAATCCAACTAATCCTGTCTCCATTCCCTATAACTGTCTCCTCTTGCCAGATGAGGAAGTTGAGGCTATAGACTGAGCCATAGGATTTTAGGGGCAAAGATAGGGTGCCAACGGGGATTTATTTTTACTCCCTGCTCTGGAAGTGAACGCATTTAATCCTGTTGGATTATTTATTTTCTTGAGACAGAAAGGAAGGGCGAAGAGGAGAAAATGGCAAGCCATCCTGAATACGGAAGGACAAAGCTTCTTACCTTCCCCACCGAGTGAGCGCTTGCCCGGAAGACAGCTGCGACTGCGGAGTAACTGAGTCAGCAGAGGCGGGAGCTGGGGCGGAGCCCAGAGATGAGAGTCCAGAACAGAGCTTTCATTTTTGCACAAGGGAAAAGTATTTCAAATCATCATCAGGTCGAGAGCTCCTCAGAGCCTCCAGTCCACGTCACATGAGAACAAGACAAATCAGGCAGGAGTGGATATGGTTTTAGCAGCGTCCATTTCCAGCGAGAGATTGGATATGTTAATGGATAACCATGACAGCGGAAATATTAAATGGCACATGCCTCAGGCCTGCTCCGGACAATACCTCACCGGCATTCAGTTAATGCTGTGGTCCCTGGCGGCATTACCGACCAGGATTTAAGGAAGAGAGACAGAGAGAGACAGACAGACAGAAGGAGGGAGAGAATGACTACCAAAAGCCTGTTTACAGAAGTTAAAGAAGAAAAGCTGGTGGATTCATGGAGGACGTTCTTCTGAGATCCAAATGCTAATTTTTAAAATTAATACTTCTTACAAGCCTTATGGAGCTATAACTGCCATAGCATATAAAACCACATATGATACCTAGATAGAGATATATAGAGAGCACCACTTGATACGTTCGACATCACCATTACCACAATCCAGATAATAAACATACCCATCATTCTTGTGTCCCTACATGGCCCTTGGATATATTATTTTATTTCTCTTGGTTAGACGCCAAGCAGTAGAATTACAGTATGTTATGTGGTATGCGTATGTTCCCCCCCTCCCCGCCCAGAAACTGCCAAACTGTTTTCCAGAGTGGTTTTTCTCATTTTACATTCCCATCAGCCACGTTGAGAATTCTAGGTGTTCTGCATTCTCACCAATATTTAGTATGGTTAGTTTTTTTTTTTTCCGTTAACTATTCTGATAGGTGTGTAGTTGATATCTCCTAGTAGCTTTGAAGCATCCTCCAAATGACGGGTGATATTGAGCCTCTTTTCCTGTGCTAATTTGTCACGCGGATAACTTATTTAGCAGACTGGTCACATCTTTTGTCCATGTTTTAATTGGGTTGTTTCCTTATTTATTCTTGAGTTTTGAGAGATCTTTATATGTTCTTGGTATATGTTCTCTCTATATTTTGGAAAACAAGCCCTCCTCTTTGTTTTTGAAGAAACTCACAAACTGATTTGAACACGTATGTGGAAATGTGACATATCCAAAAAAGCCAAACAACTCTGAAATGAAGAATAAGAAAGCTAGAGGATCATCAATAAATGCTACCTGATTTCAAGACTTATTGTGAAGCTATTGTAACTGAGCAGTATGGTGTGAAAGCAGACAACCAGACTCAAAGAAACAAAACACAGAGGCCAGAAATAGAACCTACACACACACACACAACCAATTGTAGACAAAGGTGCAGAGCTGATCCAATGGATAAAGGATTGTTTTTTCAACAAAGGCTCCTGGAACCACCTGACATGTATATGCAACAATATTAACTTCAATCCCCATCTTGAACCACATAACAAAAATAACCAGAAAATGGATCACAGACCTAAACCTAAAACCTAAAACCAGCACTGGCTACCTAATGTGTGGGCCCAGTGCAAAAAGAGAACACAGGCTCCCTTGTTCAAAGTTTGCTGAGAATTTCAAGATGGTAACGTCAGGACATGAAACCAAGCACGGATCCTCCTAAACACGGGCCCCTGTGTGGCTGCATAAGTTTTGTTCCCGACCAACTGGGCCTGAAAATTATAAAACGTCTAGGCAAAAACACAGGACAAACCCTTCGTTACCTTGGGTTATGGCAAGATTTCTTCGATGCAATACCAAGAGAACAGATTGATAAAATGAACATCATCAAAATTAAAACCTTGTGCTCTCAAAAGATTGTTAAGCAGATGAAAAGACAAGCCACGGACTGGGAAATAATATTTACCAAAAATAATGATAAAGTTGAACACTAATTAAGTGCTAGATCCTGTTCCAAGATCGCATACAAGATTATATATAGACACACGAACACTTCATAAAGTAGATACAATTTTTATCCTCATTTCATATATGAAAGGCACGGGAGTTTAAAAATCCAGCTTCATGATATAAAAACTAAACCCAGGAGCCAAAATTGGAGCCCGGGCATTCTGACTCTTAACCCCACGTTCTTTACATCTCCTAAGGTAAAAACAAATGACACCTGTTTCTTCTCAAAATAAGCTACTGCTTATTTCAACAGACTACTTTTCAAAAGTCCTGAAGTAGGCATTTTTGATGGCCACATCTCCTTGGCGATGTTCAATATATAAAGTCCCCTTCTTCTAATAAGCCTTTTCCAAGACTGGGCAAATCAAAAGGTTATCAGTGTTTCCGGGTCTGGTATAGCAGTCCAAGAGGAGCAGAAGTAAGTCTGTAGCAGTCAGTGCCAGATAAAGCAGCCGCGAGCATGAACGGTCACACTGCCCAATTTACTCTTTGGAGCAAGGGACAGTCCTGCAGCAGAGTACGCGTATTGGTTCCCTGTGCCTGGAAGAAAAAGTTTGTGCCTCCTTCGGTGACCATCTGCCCCCACAGAGGCCGCAAGGCATGGGGACGCTCGTGTTTATCTGTGTGACTGAGCCCACCCACTGTTTCGCTGCAAGCCATGGGAAAAGAAGTATCAAGGCCGAAAAAGGCTTTTGGACTGAATGGCACAAGGTGCTCGGACACCCTTGCTTCACAGAAGCACAGGGTGATTGTGAATTCTAAGAGCCTGAGGGCTGCAGTTCAGCAAGCTCTGATTAGCATCAAGAATGCATCCCAAGAAAGGGCTGCAGAGCTCTTTGCTTGGGAGCAAGGGTGTACATAGGACTTTGGGCACCAGGGCTCCCCAGCAATTTCCCCAGGACTATTTCATCCCAGGTTCCCTCGGAGGAACACGTTGGGAGCCTCTAGCACTTTCCTGGCAAAGGGCTCTCGGCCAGCCCCTCCTAGTTTTGCAAGGACAAGGGAAGCATTTTGATGTAAGAGTCATGGGAAATGAAGCTTCCTTCTCCACACGGTAGGAATAATGCAGCTTGCAAAGTTTTCTCCAAATCCCGTAATTCCTGAGGAAACTCTCGTTTGAACTACCAGTGACGGGAGTCTTTTGTGACTTCAGCCTTGACGTCATGCAAGTGACGGAGTCTAAGAATCAAAAATACACATTGCTTCGCCCCAGGTCTCTCTGGTTTCACAGGCCAAAAAGCACCTTTTTTGGATTCTTTTTTTTGTTTGTTTTCCCACTGGAGAATGTTTTCCTAGCCTTTAATTGTTTAATGTCTGCCAATCTTCAAAAACAAGGCACATAATAACTGCCTATGCCGATTCTGCTGACAGGATTGGGGGGACCCCATTTGTCCTGGGTGCTCTTGATCATGTGGCCAAGGTACATTCCTTTGAACTTAGCCTCTAAGGTAACCCCGGCTGACATGAAGCCAGGCACACACAGCTGCTCCAACAAAACCTGAAACTCTGGCATTTGGCACTTGTCACACCCAGGGTATGGCTCCCTGAGATGTAGCAAAGTCCAACGACATGAATATGCTTGTTCCTTTGTATCACAGATCTAAAACTTAAGCTTTAAACTTAATCAACTTAGGATCTGTAAAGTTTTGAAATGAGTGTGCCCTGGGTATGTTAACGTAGTTCAGTTTTGCCAGAGAAAAATTTCAGGTTTTAAATTTTGGAGCAGCTTGTAAATTCTAACTAACAGGGGGCTGGGTGGCACAGTCAGTTGAGCGACTGACTTTGGCTCAGGTCACAGTCTCACAGTTTGTCAGTTCTAGCCCGGTGTCGGGCTCTGTGCTGACAGCTCGGAGCCTGCAGCCTGCTTCAAATTCTGGGTCTCCCTCTCTCTCTCTGTTCCTCCCCCACTAGTTTCTCTCTCTCTCTCTCTCTCTCAAAATAAATAAACATTAAAGCATTAAAAAGAAACGCTAACAAAGAAAAAAAATCAATGGAACAAAAACATTTTTACATAATATTCAATTATTATTATCATCTGTGCTGATATCACAAACTCCAACATAGTATCTAACGCCCAATGGTGCTCCTTTGCCCACCTTTCTGTCTAAAATGACAATATTCTCTGGGTTTATTTACTTTAATTAAGAATATATAGAACTATGCCTGTATTGAGAAGAAAGTCTTCTTTGAGGTTTTACAATTCTTTTCTTGGTAAGTGTGTCTATGGACCATCTAGGTATGCAGGTAAGTGACTGAGAATGTCCCTTGTTTTGAGACAATTATTAGAGGCAGTGATGTATAAGGATCCTTGTTGCATCTTCCTGTGAAACCGGCATTAAAGACTTACTCCTCATTTCATCAGGAAAAAGGAATGTGCTCTGGGGAAATAGTCATGCAATAGTTATAAAATACCCACGTGGCTAAACAAAATACCTACCTGCCTGATGCAGGTATTACAGTTCTGGGCTGGGGGTGGGGGGCACTCTTCCTTGCAGAGGGTGGACAGGAAGTGGTAAGGTCCACAGCTCATTCTCCTGATGATCTGTAAAAATGAAGGCACCAATCTATATCATGTACACAGATGAAAATTCTTGAGTTGACTCATCTCCTAGCTTGTCTAAAGCTGGGAGGTTTGCAGGCTGAACACACTCAAAATTTATAACCCCGCTGACCAGAGAATCTTTGGGTTCATTTCTCAATTTTGCCTTGATGAGCACACACAAGGTTCTATCAAAGCTAATTGTGTAATTCTATTTGAACCTTTAAAGGGCAGCTTTTCTATTAGACATCACAGAAACGTCTTTAATTAACAGACTTTTCTGCAGGATGTGGTCCGAGCAGGACTTCAGGGACTGGAAGTGTGAATTTTAATGTGTTGCTGCAAAAGGAGCAGACTCTGGACCTGCTTAGCATCTTGTTTAAAGCGGGGTTCGCTGACTAACACGTGAGGCTGGGCGTTAATGGCCTACATTAAGTTACAGGTATGAATTTTACATAAAACGGATTAATATTATATGTCATGGTGGAATTTTAAATACTCCGTGCCCATGCATTTTTAATATTTACGTGCCCTAATTTAATGCTCTCGGGCAAGTGGATTTCTTGAGCCCACTTGTGCATCTAAATGGGTAAGAGAAAAAAAAAACCTTAGGACGCTTTTTGTTTTCTTTGCATGTCCCTTCATCAAAAATCTGCGTTCGGCACTCTTTTCCTTTTTGTGTGTGTGAGTGTGTGGTGTTTTTTTTTTTCTTTTTCTCGCTAAGCTTTAACCTTTTTTAAAAAAGAAAACGGAAAGGCTGCACATTCCATTCCATCATGATGGTTTCGGCGATTGTGAAAAGGGGAACAGTGAGCAGGGGAACAGTGAGCCGGGGAGGGAAAACGCAGAAGAGAACGATCGTGCCTTCTCGAACGGCGTCCTTCGGAAGGCGCTGGGATCCCCGGGCCGAGTGCTGGGTGGCGGAGGGTCCCCGGTCGCCGCGCGGCTGCGAGGGCGGCAGGATATCCTCTTGCAGGGCCCGGCGCCCCCTCCCAGGCCGCCCAGGCCGGGGGAGAGAGAATTCCAGCCGCACATTCCCGCAGTTCTTCCCGGGAACTTCTCCCTCGCTTTTCCCCTCCCTAGGGCACACACCAGCCTGGCCCGACTCCCACTCAGCTCTCTTTTCTCAGAACCCCGACCCACGGCGTTGACGGAATGGAGTGCCCTTCCGATTGGCCCGAGCGTCATTCCCTGAGGTGGCACCGTCCGCCCGATTGGCTGGCCACTCCCGACCCCCCGCCCACGCGTCCGCCCGGGTTGCCCGGCTCCCCGCCCTCTAGCGCCGCCCGGAGCCTCCGCCCTCGCCGCCTCGCTC
>NC_043706.1:9564652-9654156 GCF_006229205.1 Suricata suricatta | reverse complement strand
CGGGGCAGGGGCGGCGGGGAATGACAGCACCCCCCCGCTCCTCCTCCGGGCGCCTGGGGCCGCCGGGCGGACTCCGCGCTGGGAGCGCGGGTCCGGGTGAACGTGCGCGGGGCGGGACTGGGGCCGTGCGCCTCCCGGGCTGTCAAGTCCAGCCCGCGCCCGGGGTGGGGTGGGGGAGTCCCCCGGGGCTGACGGCTGGGGTGGGGGGTGGGGGGAGGGCGCCAGCCTGGTTTTCGAGAACCAGCCCGGGACCGCGCAGAGGGCGACGTTTGCTCCTGCTAACCTTTCCCTTGGTGTTCCGTTGCTGTTCCAGGCCGGCGCGGTGAACAAGCAGGGCGACAGCATTCTGTGCCGCTGAGCCGCGCTGTGCAGGTGAGCGCGCGTTTCCCTCCTCCGGGGGTCCGTCCCCAGAGGCGCCCGTCCCCGGGGGGCTGGCGGTGCCAGGCGCCGCAGTGTTCTTTGCCCCTAGCATTTCTGCGGGCAAACTCCCAGGGAAGCGGACACCCCCTCTCCGTGCAACCGTACTTCGCTTTAGTAATTGGGGTTCACCCTAAATGGAGACGGGTCAGCCCCCGCCACCCCCGTGCCTCTCCCGTGACCAGAGGGCTCTAACTGCCCTCCTCCACGCCGAGGGAGGGCATCCTCGTGGGCGTGGAGACTGTCCGATGTGCACCCACCCCCGCGCTGTCTGACACCCACAAAGTGGGCTGCAGGCAGGGCCTGGTGGCGGACCCCCAAGCCCGGCTTCCCGAGGGGGGCGGGCCAGCAGCTGCCTGCCGGTCGCCCGGCCGGCCGGGGGCTGCGGCTGTTGTCTGACCCCGTGGTTTGTTTGGGGTTGTTGATCAAGCATGTCTTGAGTTTGGTCGGTGGCGCCCGTTAGTCTGCAGCGGGGAGGTTCACACACCCCCTCTATTCATTCCTCTTCCACAGGTGTGCGGCCGCTGAGCCCGAGCCAGGAGCACTAGAGAGGGAGGGGGAAAGAGCAGAAGTTAGAGAAAAAGCCACCCGAGGAAAGGAGGAAAAAAAAAAAAAAAAAAAAGAAAGAAATCAGCAAATCCTAGGAAAGTTACATTCGTCATTCCAAGAGGGAGGGGGGAAGAAAAATAAAACTTTCATCTTTTTTTTTTTTTGCACGTTCATAAACATTCTACATATGTATTCTCTTTTGTCTCTTCATTTATAACCGCTGTGAAATGTACATTTCTGTGTTTTCGGAGGTGCAGTTAAACTTTTAAGCTTAAGTGTGACAGGACTGATAAATAGAAGATCAAGAGTAAATCAACTTTAGAAGCCTACTTTGTGACCAAGGAGCTTAATTTTGTTTTGAAGCTTTACTAATATAACAGAGCATTGTAGATATTTTTTTTTTGACATCTATTGTTTAAAATAGATGATTATAATGGGGGGCAGGGAACTTTCTTTTCCCTGCAAGAATGTTACATATTGTATAGATAACTGAGTGACATTTCATACCATGTATATATAGAGAGATGTTCTATAAGTGTGAGAAAGTATATGCTTTAATAGACTACTGTAATTATAAGATATTTTTAATTAAATATTTTTTGTAAATATTATGTGTGTGGTTTTTTTTAATCTATGGGATTATTTCTTTTGGAAAATTATTTTTCAGCTCCATTGCAGAGCTCTCAATATCTTGAATGTCTTTTTCTGTTTGGCCTAGCATTTGATTTGTTTTTTGTTTTATCTAGTGTCGTGTAGACTTGGAAGTAATAGTTAGAGCTAGTGGTCCAGCATGACTGCATGAGATGTTTAATCACAAAATAAACTTGTTCTGAGTCCATTCAAATGTGTTTTCTTTAACCTAGATTTAAATCTTTGTATTTGAAACATACCTGTTGGAAATACACTTTATCAGTTTTTAAGCACAGGGTTCGATAGTGTAATATATAAAGAGTAAGTGTCTGCTTTTTAACTGAAGACAAAATGGATTCTGAATGGTTTTGCATATGGGACGGGGAAAAGCTTGGATCCTTCAGGAGTTTATGAAATCTGTTTTATCAAAGTGAAAAAAATGCTTATCATTCTTCATTTTACACGAAAGCTTAATGCCACTGCGTTTCATGTCTGTACAGATTATTTAAGTCATAGAAATGAAAAATGTTCTCTGCTTGCTACCAAAGGACAAACTCTTGGAAATGAACATTTTCTGCTCTCCTTCCTCCAAAGAATATTAATAGGCAACAGTGGGAGAAAAAACAAGGCATAATGGCAAATCCTTCAAGCAGGGATAAAAGTCGATCTTCAAACATTAACTTAAGTAGACCAAAAAATTCTGATGACCGCATCTAGATTATTTTTTTATGAAAATGATTTTCACTATAGCTATGTTAGTTACTGCTAAACTACTGTCCAATCTCTTGTGATGTGTAACTTTTACATGTGAATATTAAAGTAGATTTATCTGTCTTGTACTGTGATTTCTGGTCTCGTTTCTTCAAAACCCTTATTTTTTAAGACTTTCTTTTCTCTTTAACAGAGTCAGTATTTTCTAGGTTGTGTGGGACTATCAGGGCCTGTGAACATTATGCATTTAGTGTGATCAGTACTGAATTCCAGTTAGATGGAATTTTTAGAGAGAGAATTAAGTAGGATTTAATTGGGTGCTTTGTAAATAGTTAGTCAACTGTGTGTGTATCGTGGTCTGTTTGATTTTTAAAAGAAAGGATTTGTTTCAGATTATACAAGAATAAAAGTATTATAGACCCAAGGGAATTTTTATGGGGTCAAAGTCAAATATTTATATGAATATGAAATATCAAGGTCCCTAGTAGTCGGTTCAGTGGCAACCATCAACATAAATGGACAAAGTTAATGCCAGTACGTTCAAATGCATCGGAAAGCTTAAAAATCTGTTCTTTCCGCAGCCTGTTACCCCCCAGCTTTGACATTTCACTGGTCTTCGGTATTTTTAGAATTTGATATATTTGATGTTGAGCCTTATAAAGTCAAAGGACTGCTTGTTTAGAGGAGGTTTATTTTTATTTTTGGTATTATTCATTCTTGTCACACATCAAGAGGAAAACAGAAAAAACTGCCGGAATTCCAAATCTGAAGAATTCGAACGATAGCGTTCTTTGTTATTAAAGAAAGGGGACAATCCGTCCTTTTTCCTTAGCCATTTAATTCCAGGAGGAAGCAAGTCTCCTGTGCACACTGCCGGTTGGAGTTACGCATCCGCGGAGCCTGACTGCAGAATAAGCCGTTAGACACAGTTTAAATGTATAGTAGGAGACTATGAACCTTAAAACAAATAGTTAAGTATTGTTGCGTTTGAGGATAGATGTTACTTACTCCTTAGTTAATGTTACGTGTTTGACATAAAAACCCACGGAAAGGGAAGAAAATTCTTAAGGACATTATGTTTTATAAAGACTTGGCATTTTCACCTTGGCCACTTGCATAGTTTGGATACCTCTAACAACAGTGTCTCTTTTTTTTTCATTATATGGAGATGTATAAAATGTTACATGCTATTGTGTTGGCTGTGACCTAACCAAACAACCGGACAACAGAAACATTTTGAGTCATTATCTCATCCTAAGTATTCAGATATTTAGTCTAACAAGTGAAACTATCCTGCCTTCTCTCTTAGTTTATCTGCTTTCCATTGTATAGGGACTAGCAAAGATTATTTTTTTATGAAAACGATTTTCACTATAGCTATGTTAGTTACTGCTAAACTGCATTTAAAATTTTCAAAGGAGTGAAACAGTATCCCACAGTGGGATGTCATTTCTGATTCGGTCATAAAATTCTGAACATCTTATATCTCAAAAAGTAAGGGGAAAAAAAAAACCCTTTTCATTCTAAGGACTTCTATACTTGAAAACTCTATAAATCTTATACTGATTGTCAAGCTTTAACTGAATTTTCAGAACTTTAAAAAATTTTGACCCCCCATAATCTCCTGTATTAAATGCCTCCTATAAAAATAAATCTTCGCTGAGTAAAGGGGTCTGAAGTTTGTAGTTTTTAATTGACTTCTACGGAGTTATGCAATTTTTCATTATCAAGAATGAGTCTCTTGATGGATCACCTCAATTATTTACAGTGTTTCTTACCCTGTGATGAAAAATGTGGCTTGAAAATGGTGATATGAACAGAAGGAAAAATCTAGTTTGAATGCTAGGGGAAAGCTTGTCTGCTCTTTGGTGTCTGCTAGAATAGGAAGCAATAATCCTAAGCAAGACAGCAGGAAGATGTCCAGGCAACTAGACCTCCCCCGCCCCCCACACACAGAGGTAAATAATGTAGAGAGAAAGAAATTATTCACAGTAGCACAAAGCCAAGTAAAACTGGTTCCTTTTCTAGCTGGTGCACTTTAATTACATATATATTAATCAGCCCAGATAGCCCTGGGGTCTCGACAGGACCAAACACCAAACCCTCCAGTCTCTTAAGGAAGGAAAACCTTCCCTTTCGTGCTTTGTGAATCCAGGAAATTAATTTACACACCTCAGAGTTCATCTTAACGAGGCTGCCCTCAGTGGGTATCCCTCAGACCCAGATGATTTCTTTCCATTACAATCTATGATGTTTTGCTACACTATTAATTATATTAATTAGAACCATTGCCCCAAAGGTTCTAGGATTGTAATTTTACCTAGGTCTACCTTGAGCATTGATCCAATCAATACTTTAAAACATAAAGAAAATGATCACGAACGGGAACTAATTTGTTCATAGGAGACCAACTGTCGTCATATATACTTCTTTGAAAATGCTCTCAAATTTCCAATGGATTTTTTAAAAGCGTGCTTTGTGTTCAAGTGCCTCCTTCATATTGATTCATATGCTGGCTTGCTCTAAAAACTTTTGCCTCCGTGCTAAAACTCAGGTCTGAGCCATATTGCCAAAGGTTTTCTACACCTACCTGAGTAACAAAACTCACTAGTGGCCTGCTGAAGGTAGTTCCACCATTCATAAGTCTCTGCAGTAAATTCACACGCAGGATATGAAAACAGGGCCGTAAAAATTGAAGTTAATTTGAAAAGCCCCTCTGAGTCCATAAAAGGAAACACACCAGTGTCTGCAGAAACAAGAAAAGGTGTTACCTATAGTCTAGTAAAATGTAGCTGAAGAGGAATTGAATTTAAAATGTTTAAATAAAGAGAGGGGCGCCTGGGTGGCTCAGTCGGTTAAGCCTCCAGCTTCGGCTCAGGTCAGATCTCACGTTTGTGGGTTCAAGCCCCGCCTCAGGCTCTGTGCTGACAGCTAGCTCAGAGCCTGGAGCCTGCTTCCGGACTGTGTCTCCTCTCTCTGCCCCTCCCCCTCTCATGCTCTGTCTCTCTCTGCATCAAAAATAAATAAAACATTTAAAAATAATAATAATAAATAAATAAAGAGATTGCAAGACCATTTTCCTTTTTTAAAATTTATTTATTATTTATTTTGAGCGGGGGAGGAGTAGAGAGAGAGAAGGAGAGAGAGAATCCCACACAAGCTTCTTGCTGTCGGTGTGAAGCCAGAGGAGGCACTCAAACCCCCCAACCATGACATCGTGGCCTGAGCCAAAACCAAGAGTTGGACACCTAACTGACTGAGCCAGCCACCCAGGAGAACCTGCAAGCCCGATTTTCTACGCCAATCCACGTGCATGTGATTTTTTTCCAATAAGAAATCTCATACTTTAGGAAGGAATTTTCTAAGAGATTAATTACATAAGCATTGGCAAAACTTATGCAAATTCCTAGTGAAACAAGATGCCATTATTTCTTTAAATTACGGTTTCTCAATTCTTTGTTATAGAAGGTGCATTTTAGCACTTTTGATGTGCATACTGAGTTCACATGTTGAAATTGTATCTTTTATTACAAAGTTTAATTTCCAGTGGAAATATTGCAGCCTACATACAATTCCTCATGCAAATTCATATATTTTAGCATGTTTCTTAAATTCTATTTAAATATTTTCTTACATGTTTTAAATATTTCCTTAAATATTTTAAGCATTTTCTAAAATATTTGCTATTTCCTTCATAAACTTAGGCAGTCCATTGAGAGACTACAGTTGTGTGTATGTGTGTGTTTACCTAAAAATAGTTAATGAACACACAAAAATAATTTTCAAAAAGGAGTTACACTTAAAAAAAAGAAGCCGCATCAACCTCCTTCCGTTTTCTCTCCTCTTTAATTCCTAAGATTGAAGATTTTTATAAAAACTCACTCTCCATTTTCCTGGATGGCTGTGTCAATCATGCTATGCTTAGGCATAAAGCGGGATGCAAGGTAAAGAGCAAGTAAATCAACGGTCATTTAACATATGCTAGAATTGGGTTGAAATTCATATGTAATATGAAGAGAAAAAGAGGGGTATACCTCTATATGTCAAACCCACAGAAAGCCCAGGGAACAGATTTAAACTTGTAAACATGAATTTGACACCTTTCTTCAGGAAGAATTCTTGGAAGCACCTTACATGCATGTTGACGCTGAGTCGGTGACTTAGAGTTAAAACAAGATCAGCTCCTTGGAGTAGAAGGCTATGTGTGATTCCTCTTTGTGTGTCTTCGGGTGCCTCACCAGAGCCTTGTAAAATATGTCCCTTTTTTCTTTAATTTTTATTTTTTATTACATTTCTCTGGTTTTGAGAGACACAGAGAGATAGAGTGTGAGTAGGGAGGAGCAGAGAGAGAGAGAGAGAGAAAGACATAGAATCTGAAGCAGGCTCCAGGCTCTGAGCTGTCAGCACAGAGCCCAACTTGAGGCTCAAACTCACAAACCATGAGATCATGACCTGAGCTGAAGCCGGATGCTTAACCGACTGAGCCGCCCAGGCGCCCCTGTAAACTGTGTATTGATCTGAATGAGGACTGTCCCTCTGAGAGAGTTCCTAGGTCATGCTCTCAGTTATTTCTTCTTGGCCTTTAATCTACACTGAATCACAGCCGAGCCTTGGACCATTCTGTCTCCTGGTCCTCTCAATCTCTATCTCAATGGATTTGAAACAAGATTTTATGGTGTCCCCCTAAAAGCTTATTGTCTGAGACTCCTTGTTGTCTCAGGCAGTTTGGGCTGCTCTAAGGAAATATGGTAAACCTGGTGGCTTCGACAATGGGCGTTTATTTCTCATGGCTCTGGAGGCGGGGAAGTCCAGATCAAGGTGCCCAGAAGTCACTGTCGTTGTGGGTGGGCATAGCAATCCCCGAGCTCCCTTCAGATCTCCGCAGTCACAGCTGGCACGTGGCCACCTCCTCAGAGCTGCCCCATAAAATGCAAAATGAACCCAGGGCTAAGCAAGGCTCTCTCCCCACCCCATGCCCAAGGACATAAAAGTTCTTTGAATGTCATTTCCAACCAGTTCTGTTTCTCCTCCAGTCTAGCTGCCCTCAGACACGCATTCAGCCATAACCAGAGTCTTGTCCTGTACATGCTACACAGCAAACCATGCTTATCTTCCTAGTCTGGACAGTGTAAGATTGACTTTCTAGGAGGTAAGAAGAGCGTGGGCTCAGGAAGGATACACATGGAACATGGAATATGGGCCTGAGGGAGGGTCACCTGCTCATCCGGCCACACAGGCTAACTTCTGTGGGTAAGAGTTAACCCATCCACATCTAAAATGACATTTTCTTTCATGCTTCCTTCCTTTGCATATGGTGGTACCTTTGCCTGGCCCCTGGACCCCGCTCTCAGTGTGGGCCCTCACCATCCTTCATCCCTCACTACTTCTGCAAAAACTACACGATGCCTCTCTTCCTCACCCCCAAAACAGCCACACACACCCCCGTGCTATTGTGTAATTATGTTCACATGTCTGTGTTCTCCGTAGACCCCTGATTCTCTGGGAATTCCAGACCACAAAGTACCGGAGGAACATTCCCGTAACTCTCCGTGCCGGCAAACCTGCAAATTCTTTGCAACTCAAAATTGCAGTTGAGGGGTTTTCGTTATTATCTTTTAAAAGCCCTTGGCTGCCTGAAACATGAAAAACAGATAAGCCATGTGATCCTGAGGATGGGGGCGGGGGTACAGTCAGCCTTGAGCAGAGGGTTGGAAGGAGAGACTGAGAGGGAGAGGAGAGAGGCAGAGTAGATCCTGCATCCTGAAGAAAATAAATAGGGCAGACCTAAGCTGGGGTGAGTTAAGAAACACACCTGGAGGGGTGCCTGGGCGGCTCAGTCGGTTGAGCATCCGGCTTTGGCTCAGGTCCTGATCTCATGGTTTGTGGGTTCGAGCCCCACATTGGGCTCTGTGCTGACAGCTAGCTCAGAGCCTGGAGCCTGCTTCAGATTCTGTGTCTCCCCTTCCCTCTAACCCTTCCCTTGCTCAAGCTGTCTCTCTCTCTCTCTCTCTCTCTCTCTCTCTCATTCAAAAATAAATAAAACATTAAAAAAAAAAAGAAACACACCTTAAGATAAAAATGTGGGGCACAGAGGCAGGACCCCCAGGCATAGGTTGGGCTGGGTGTGGGGTGGAAAGCGCAGGCAGGGTGCGTGCAGGAAGACTGTAGGATCAGGTCTCGGAGGGTGCCTAAGACCTCCATCCTCAGAGACCGGTGACAGCACATGAGATAGATCCGCCACCACAAATGCAGTGAGTCCTTGAGAGTCGGTTCTGAAAGGACAGGGCTTGCTGCCCAAAAGGGAAAACCTTGTAGGGATGGAAGTTTCACTTCCACTTCTATGATCTGGGGCCCTGGAAGTAGAATCGTATGATTAGCAACCTGGAATATGTGTGGTGACATGCTTCTCATTGTCCAGTGAAGGAGACCGAAGCCTAAAAAGTGGAGCGGTGGAGTCCTGTCTAGAACCTTGTTTCTCGATCTCAACTTGGGAGAAAATAACGGGGTTATTTTCCAGTTTCCCCTTACTTACATGGTATACCTTGGTCTATATTCTCTACAACTTGCCTCATGCCCTGTCCTAAGAAGCTGATGTTCAAATCCTAAGCAAATAATAATTAAATGTAGGTCTGGTCTGTCTCCCTTTTCATATAAAAAACAGGTAAGGTACTTTTATAACAAGTATCCAGCATTTCAAAGTTCTTTGACCAAAAAGCACAGGCAATTCGATGGACAAGTAACGGTCTTTTCAACAGATGATTCTAGAATAATTGGATGTCCATATGCAAACACTAAACTATGACAGAGACCTTAGCGCTTTCAAAGAGATTAATTCAGAATGGCTCTTAGACTGAAACATAAGTACAGAAGTGTTAAACTTCTAGAGGGAAATGTAGGAGAAACTCTATGTGACTTTGGGTCTGGGGATGAATTTTTAGATATAGTTCCAAAGGCATGACAGAATTTCAACCCTATGTTATTGCCTCTGTGTGCAGAACCCCCTCCAGTCTACAGGAGCAGCGTGATGTGGCTAAGGGTCACAGTCTGAGGGGCTCAGAGCTCCCCGACCTGCCGTATCCCCTCAGGCAAGCGACCCTTCCGAGTTCCAACAGCCCCATCTGTAAAACGGCTCTAGGTTAATAATTACCTAGCACAGAGGGGGCTTGAAAGATACAAAGAAACTAACAGAGATGAAAATATTTTACAACAGTGACTATTACTTAGGTATCTGTAAAAATGATCTTGAGAGATGTTTCACTTTTCGATTCCTGACTTCCACCCATTCCTCCCTCAGGGGTAACACTGAGACTCTGATTGATCCGGTGTGGGGTAGGACCCAAGAACCTGCGGCCAGTCTCCAGTGAACCTCACTTTGAGAAATGGTACTGTACGTTACAAAGCCTTAGGCTGTTGTTTATGACACACATGGTGTATTTCTCCTACTTTTGGACATTGCTTTTCCAATTTTGCAGGAGCTCTGATCAAGTGAGTAGAAGAGGTGGATCTAACATCAACATCAACAGAAGGTCATGGCAAAAATATCCAGTCGGGGAAAGGAAGTCAGTCACCCCTCGCAGGGGTGCCCAGAGGGGGTACTGCTTTGAAAGTGAGATTTTTGGCATGGTCCCTGAGACAAGTCTGCCATCAAGATGCTGAGTCCTCCCTACTCTTATTTGAATTGTTCTTTGAGTCAAAACATTCATAATAGCCCTTGCTCTGCCTATTGTGTTAAATCTTAAATTTTCTGAAGAAAAGTCTAAAAGAAGGAGGATGTTTTTCCACACTCTCCTAGGCCATTCCAAATCATTACAGTCTCTCATTATTTCTATTTGATGGCCTAAAGAATGTTTGGAGAGGAGTGCCTGGGTGGCTCAGTCAGTTGAGCGTCCGACTGATCAGATCATGATCCCATGGTTTGTGAGTTCAAGCCCCAAGTTGGGCTCTGTGCTGACAGCTCCAAGCCTTGAGCTGCTTCAGATTCTGTGTTTCCCTCTCTCTCTGTCCCTCTCCCACTCGTGCTCTGTCTCTCTCTCTCAAAAATAAATAATCATTAAAAAATTTTAATAAAAAAAGAATGTCTGGAGAAGTCACACCTGTTCAGGCAGCATTGAGCTAATATTATATATATTATTTATATATTTATATATTATATATATTTATATAAAATAAATAATATTTTAATATTATTTACTTAATAGATTTGTTTTAATTTAATAATTATTTTAATGGATGAACAAATTTAGAGAAAAAATATTTCATTTCCCCCAGTATATTATATCGTCCTAAGGGATAACCTATAACATGATGTAGGAAACTGATCTTTCTCCAACTGTGTGCTTGCCTTACAGCTGTCCTCATTAATCGCTATCAAATGTTAAAATACCGTATGTGTAGGGGCACCTGGGTGGCTCAGTCGGTTAAGCGTCCGGCTTCGGCTCAGGTCATGATCTCATGGTTTGTGGGTTCGGGCCCCGTGTCCGGCTCTGTGCTGACAGATCAGAGCCTGGAGCCTCCTTTGGATTCTGAGTCTCCCTCTCTCTCTGACCCTCCTCTGCTCACACTGTCTCTCTCTGTCTCTCAAAAATAAACAAAAAACATAAAAAGAAATATTTTTAAAATACCATATGTGTATAAATCAGGATAGAGTACAATTATACCTTAGTTTTGTATAGCAGATTCCTCCTTGGTGGAATCATATGATTTTTATGGATTTGAAAGCAACTTCAGTTCTTCAAAAGTTGAATGAGAACATTATAAAAGGACACCTCAGGAAGCCTTCGGAATTGCATTCTGAGTTCTGCTGCTTACTGTGTGCCCTCAGGCAAGGTACTTTACCTCTCTGAACCTTACTTAACTTTCATTTACAGGAGGGGGTCTCAATATTTAGCAATAGGAGTTTTTATGGGAATCACGTGCAAAACTCCTAATGTAGAGGAAAGGGTGTGAGCCATTCAGCATAATTTAGCTCCTTTCCTCAAACCCTTTCTGCCCGTACTCGCCTTGTAAGACCTAAATATGTGCGTGTCCTCTAACCCCAGTTTTGGGGTTAACAAAAACAGAGAAGCAAGAAGTATATGTGCAACTGAGTGTTCAACGTGGATGGCAAAGCGTTCCATAAATGGGCCAACATTTCCAGGAGACCCTGATTTTCAACTTCTGTGTGCGGAAACTACTTTGTGTGTCATTTCTTTCTCTCCAGAATAAGCCAGAGGTGCTCTGTGTGCAGAAGACACAAGTGACATAAACACTGATGGGAAAAAGAAGGGTTTGAGGAACGACAGGAGGCTGAGGAGCAAGAAAGAATCGCAGTGGCGAGAAGGCAGAGGAACACAGAGGACTACAGGACATTAGAACGTGGGCCTCAATTGCTGTTGATTTTGCTGTTAACATGGTCAGGCAGAATGCTTGTTTGGTTTTGATCTATGTTCTGAGACATAGCTAAGTGTTGCAGGACCAAGAGATGCTGAGGAGGCTATGCACCAGCTCCCATATTCAGTGCTAAATAATCTGGGACCCTAATAATATTCTCCTGGTAGAGAAACAGTTTTGAAACCAAAGGCATAATACTGGAGCAACACACAGCATACCGCGTGGTATGTAAGAGACAGACTGAGGTGAAAAAGAGCATAGGTACATTTCTGCATGGCTTAGCAAAGCATGCCTTTGATGATATATGTTTAACATAGTTTCTGGTAGCTGTGCTTTCCCATAAATAAAGCCAAGATTAACTCAACAGGGTAAAGAGAACAATGATTGGCGGTTTGCTGTGTCAATTGCAATACTTTGGTGAATCATAAAATAAGAATTTTGAAGTAAAATCAAATGCCCTCGTTTTACTGATGAGGAAACTGAGGCTGGGACATGAATGTAAAAATGGGCCTCTTGTAAGAAGAGGTAAGGGAGGGGCAGGGTTGCTAGCTAGCAAAGCTCAGGTCTAGAGTACTGTAGTCTCCTTTAGTAAGTTCAACAGAGAATACAGTAATTTATATTATCAAGATCCCGTTTATCCTGATGCATGCAATTTGTATTTCTTTTTTTAAATATTTATTTTCGAGAGACAGAGAGACAGAGCGTGAGCAAGGGAAGGGCAGGGAGAGAAGGAGACACAGAATCTGAAGCAGGCTCCAGGCTCTGAGCTGTCAGCACAGAGCCTGATGTGGAGCTTGAACTCACGAACCGAGAAATCATGACCTGAGCCGAAGTCAGCCGCTTAACCGACTGAGTCACCCAGGTGCCCCTCTTTTTTCTTTTTTGCAGATCATTGTCCTCTTAAAGAAATTTTGTAAATCCAACTTTTTTTTTTTTTTTGCATTTGTAATTTGAGGACTGAGATCATTCTCAGGAGGACTATGTTCCTAAGAGAACAAAAGTTTTCTTTTTCTTTCTTTCTTTCTTTTTTTTTTTTTTTTTTAACTCTAGAGATGCCTGCTCTGGAAAAGACAAATGCAGCTTTTCATCTAGAGTTATTTCCAAGGGAAAGATCTCATGATCATTCTAGATGATTCCACGGGCAGACTCCAAGGAGAACTACCAAAAATCAAAAGCTCATAAGTCCCTAGTGATCCTACAGGACATTAGGGAGCATGTCGATTTGTTTATCAATTTGCAGATCTAACTTCATGGCGTGTGAAACACCAGTAAAAAATAGTCTCCTGCCTCATTATGTTAGAGAATACAAAGAAATGCACAATCACTGCAGACCTCTTCACTCCTGCCAAGTCCGGTTTTTATTATTATACATAGAAAGAGAATCCTCTGTCCACCAGCATCTATAAAGGGGCTGATTTCCTCGGCTCCGTAGTAATTGTTTAATATTAAATCAGCGCAAAGTTTTAGGGCATGTTTCTGAGAAAGCCTTTGTCTGACATCAGGTGTGCTTTCAGGCAGGATAGCAGCTGTTAATTTTTAGGTTTAAAAAAGAAAGATAATGTGCATTTTCTCAAGTCTTAATGGAAACTCTTCACAGTGTAAATAGTCTAACCTGTTGATGGAGTAAAAAAAATCTTCAATTCTTTCTAGAAACCACAACCATGCTGGAAAATAGAGTTCAACGTTTAAGAGACAAATGCCTCTAGATTTCTTATGTAGTTTGAAGCTTAGTGGATTGAAATGATTTTAGAATACTTTAGAAAAAAGTCAAGGGTGAAAAAAATTACTTTAATCCAGGTCAACTAAGAGTGACTGTGATAGGCACACAATGTGGCTCAGTCAGTAAAGCGTCCAGCTTCAGCTCAGGTCATGATCTCATGGTTTGTGGGTTCAAGCCCGTGTTGGGTTCTGTGCTGACAGCTCAGAGCCTGGAGCCTGTCTTCAGATTCAGTGTCTCCCTCTCTCTCTGCCCCTCCCCTGCTTGTGCTCTGTCTCTTTTTCTCAAAAATAAAATAAACATGAAACAAAATTTTTAATAAGAAAGCCTATGAGAGATCTCCTAAGCCTTGCCATGTTGTTTTAAGATATATCTTAAAAATAAGATTTCCTGGGGCGCCTGGATGGCTCAGTCAGTTAAGCGTTTGACTTGGGCTCAGGTCATGAGCTCACAGTTCATGGGTTTGAGCCCTGAATGGGGCTCTGCGGTGACAGCCCAGAGCCTGGTGACTGCTTCAGATCCTGCGTCTCCCTCTCTCCCTACTCCTCTCCTGTTCATACACTGTCTCTCTCTGCCTCTCAAAAATGATTAAAAAATTTTTAAAAATTGTTTAAATAAAAATTAAATAATAAAAATATGATTTCCTTTTTGCTCACTGTTACTCCCTGCCCAAAGACTTAGAAGAACTCTGTGAAGCTGTGTTTGGAGTTGACACCCAATCACTGCTCTTTTTAGGAAAAGGGATCATAAAGCGTTCCATTGCGTGATCCCAGGAATGAAATCCTGATACTTTCACTCCGCAGGACTGGGTTGAAGACTATGGTTTCGGCTGAGAACTTCAGCTGTCTTTCCCTCCAGCAAATTTCTCCTCTCCTCCACCTCATGTGACCCTAGCCTCCCCGGACTGCCAGTCTCCAGGGAGCAGGGGCCTGTCCTTCCTATCACGAACTTCCCATCTTCTGGAAGTACTGGAAACATCAAAGAGACTCTTCTCCCACATCCTGCGAGTCTCACAGTCTGTGGGATGGACTGGGTAGGAAGGGACCCTACACCCTTCATGGGGAGGATTCTGCTCATTTCAGGAAATCAGCAAAAGCACTTCTAGACCAGCACAAAGTGTACAGGTGGTCTCTCTACCGCATGCTGTGTGGCCCTTTCTCTTGTCCTGGGGTCCTGCCATCCTGACATGACTGTCACAGATCTTACATCACTGAATAATGCCGTGGTGGCCAATAGGCCTACACTTGCCCACAACAGCACCAAAGCTCATTAGCTTCCATTAATTACATATTTGCTTTCACATTAAACACTTGGTTCTAGAAACACAAATTTCTGGCTTGGCTAAGCCTTGCACGACACGAGTTCAGATAAACCAGCGAATTTTCCCGCTGACATTCCTCAGGTTCCCTGCCTTCCTGGTGCTACAGGCTGCGTCAGTGATCTGCTGCCCTCTTTTGAGTGTTAGGGTGCACTGCACCCATAAGTAAGTCCTGTTGCCTGAAGGAGCCTCCTCTCCCTGTCCTGGGGCAGGTGGAACCTTCTGGCTTAGTTTTCGGATGCGCAGCAAAGCTAGCCCAGTGCCCTTAGAACGCTGCTTTCTTTCAGCTGCCGCACCCCTATGAACACGTCATCCTGTCCTGGCGTTCTTCTGGGGCGAGAGCAACACCCATTCCTAAAGCCACAAAGCACTCGATGAGTGATGAGGCGTGCTGTTGCGTTTTTGTTTCCCTTTTTATTTTCCTACCTGATTCAAATTTATCACCAGACCCCCGCCCCTTCTGCGCTAATGTATTCAGTCCTTGAAATTGCATGCGTGCAATTCTAGGGATAAAGAATCTAGAAGAAGACTTGATGTCTGAATCCACTTCGTAGATCGGCCTAGCTACACACGTCTCTTCTTTGAGGACAATAGCCGGTGGTGGAGGACCTCCTAGAGGTGGCTGGGTCACACGGAGTTCCGAGAGCCTTGCAGGAAGTTAGACCTGCTGGGCCGGGTACAGGTCACTCGTGCCTGGGTCCCCTGCCCCACCCCTGGTCCCCTCCACCAGCTACTCTCTGCTGTGATGGCATCACCCCCACACCATCCGCCTGAGGCTTCCTCCCCTGCCCTCCCTAACAGCATCTTGCGACTCTGTCCCCTTGTCCTCTGGCCACCTCCCCCACTACCTGTACCAGACTCACAGAGGAAGGAATACGTTAAGGATGAGCTCCTTAAAAATAAGACAAAAGAATCTTTCATCATCTTCCCTTCAAAAATCACAGGCGTTCTTTGGAGAACAAGCAGGTGGCCACAACTGAGGGCTCAGAAAAATCAGGAGTCAACATCTAAGATTAGGTTCTGTAAGTCGATTTCTGTCTGTTGTTCTATGGCAATCTTGCTGTGTGTCTGTCTGCCTCTCTCGTGCTGCTTTGAGCTCCACCCCACCCCCCACGGTGTTCACAGACTAGATCCTGGAACACCATTCCCCCTCCACCCTCTCTGGGCCATAGCAGTCTTGTGCTGAGCACAGAGAGGTGGAGATGTGGTCCCGCTGAAGCTCCTGGTGGTAATGAGAATGGGCAGCACTCTGCCTCCGGGAAGAGGAAATACTGAACGTGCCTAATGGTCCAATTAGGCCATTAGGAGATAAAAATGCACCCAAAACACAGAGGCCCTCCCAAACCACTGGGCGAATGGCCCTCTGCTCCAGGGCCGGCTTCCTGGACCTGCGGTCCGTGCTTCTGTACGGGGCCTGCACTTAGTGTACTGCTCTGCTCTCACGGTCTTGAAATTCCTCACAATTATTTGTATAGGGGGCCCGCACTGCCTTTTCACACATTACACATTTGGTCCTGCGTCGCATTAAGGCACAGCCCAGTCCTGAGGCATCCCACGACTTCCTGAAATGGTTGGCTGACCCAGGTTTGTGCTTGGGGGGCGGGGCAGGGGGCGTGGAATGACAGGCGGTTTCCTGGGACCCGTTTCTGGCCCTTAGCTAGAACGCCCCCTTACTGTAAGGACAATGCAGGGTGGCTGGCTGGCAGTCACTTTTCCAGGGACTGCAGGCTCCGTCCATTACGGGAAGAGAAAATTACCGTGGAGAACAGTGTACAGAGCCTGGGAGATATCAGCACGGCAGGAAGAAAGACACTGAGAAATTCTGCAGTAAAAAGAGGTTCACAGGAGAATCCCGGCGATGCTCCTGTTGTGTCTAGAAAGAAGACACACAAAAAACTATTTCTTCCAGAGTCTTTTTTTTTTTTTCCGCTGAAGGCACGAAGCCCGTGGCACATACTCAGGCGATATTTCTTATGTGTCCTACTGTTTACTCTGAATTCTCCCTGAGCTGCTGCACAGCAGCACCACATCAACACAATTTATTTGATTACGACGCCATGTCATATCATATATCTCCTGTTCGCGTGCGGTTGACGTGGCACTGTGTTTGTGTATGAGCATTTTGGATGCCCATTATCACAATCACTGCAGAATAGCATTTCCTGAGTGCCGGCTACCGTCCTAGATGCTACGGACAGAACTGGGAGGGCACGTATGACAATTTAATAATAGACAAAAACAAGATACTCTTTCTATTTGATTCGACTTGCAGAAAAACAAAACGAAAAACTACTTGATATTTCCTCCCCATGCCTGCCGTACGGTGGCAAGAAAGACCTCCACAGCACATAAAGCCCTTATCTTTGTTCATTCCCCAAAGAATAATAGATCAGTCAGAGCTCTGATGCTGTTTTAATAATGCACAATTTACAATTCATTGGTTACCAAGCACTCACAGTATAATTAATTTTACAGACCTGTTCAGCAAATCCACATGGTTTTGTACAATATGGGGGGGGAGGGCAGACAGGGGAGGGCAAAGGGAGAAAGGCATCTTCTTTCCTTTTTTTATATCAAAATAGCCAAGTCCTGTACCAGCTGGGCAGATTAGCAGGCAACTGCTGTGACTGTAGGAAGGACTGAGTTTGACGTACAATCTCGCCACCAAAAAGTTTTGGGCTAGCAAAAACTGTAATCCTTACGAGTACCGTGTTCAGTCCCCTGGGGAGGATCTCACGAAGGAAGCATGGTGACCAAGCCACGGAGCTATGTCAAGAAACACTCTTTTAGAGAGAAAAAAAACACCTATCTGTCCCTCCTTCTTCTATACTCTTGAAAATGAAATTTAAGCTGCATATGATCAGCCCCTTCCCTCTAAAAAGAGCAGGGGTACCAAGGAGGGCTGGGGCTGGAGGAGGAGAGAGAGAGATTCGCCGCCTGCTTTCACAACCCTCCAAAGGACTATCATTTACTTGAAGGGACCTCTGGAAATTCACAGAGAATTCTCAAAACCAAATAAAATTCACTTGCAATGTGTCAAAGTATATATTTTTTTCATTGATGACCTACTTTTCTTTTTTAACAGCTCTGTTCTATACTTTTTGGGTTTCCCAAACATACACATCATGTTTCAGCTTAGAATCTGATTGTGCAAAAAGGAGAATCGGTTTGACTGTTTATTGCTGTCCTTAAAAGCAGAACATGAAAAAAGAAGGTGCAAATGAGCTCCTCATCCCCCTCTTTATTCCAAAGCCTGTTTCCCTCTGTGTTGTGGTTTGTAAGTCCTCAGAATAGGACTCACACACAGGTGGGCTGGAGATTCTACGTAGCCTCCAAGTCGGAACCACTTGGGTTATTACGTCACATGTAGTATAGAGGCCACAAGCTTGGGCTTCCCAGGCTTGAGTTCAGATCCTGGCTTTGTCACTTGCTCGCTGTTGAGTTTGGAAGAGTCACTGAACCTCTTGAGGCCTTAGCTTTCCCATCAATAAAAATAAAATGGAAAACACTGACCTCACAGACTTATTGAAGGACTAAAGGAGGTAATTTGTATGAAGCAGTCAGCATCATGCCTTGTTTGGAGTGGGTATATATAGCAAATGGTCATTATTATTTTGTTGATGTTGCTCAGTCGTGGTTAGTCGTTTTGTTACGTTTAGCTTTTTGCTCTTTTTAGCAGCCCAGATAATATATCCACATCCCAGAGGATATACTGATCAGCACTGCCTTGTTCTGAGCAAGGATGTTAACACAATGGCCATGCTTTATAGTCTACCATTAGGTTACATGAGGGAAGTGAGGGTCTATGATCATTCTGAGGGTAGAATTGCCCAAAATAATCCTACTTTGAGTAGCCTGAACTCCCTTTCATTGGAATTTAAAATGGGTTGGTCAATAAAGGTGGGAGATTGTTTCCAGAGAATCAGTGATAAAAAGGACTCCTCTCCAAAAGCACATTAAGTGCCTTCCAGACACAAGATGTATTACAAAGTAAGTTTGGCAATGGAAGGAGAAGACACTTGGCACACCCAGGATGTAAGGTCAAGAGACCCTGTCACTTCTAACAGGCATCCAAGTTAGGGTACGTTTATAAAAAGAATGGAAGTCCCTGAGAGTAGAGGGGGGCATGCCTGGAAAACAATCATGCATGTATGTTACGGGTTTAATATTCCCTGCATACTCTTCTAAATGCTTCACAGGTATTAATCCATTTAATTCTGCATAGTTACGGTTATGATCATCATTTTATAGCTAAGGAATGTGAGGCACAGAAAGGGTGAGTCAAGGTGACATGAACTTCTTTTTCTCCTGTAAACCCAAGCGTTGGCTCTGCCACTACTTGAGTTACTGCTCAAGACCATCTGGTAGGTGCTCTACCTGGGACTGGGGATGAAACTGACAATGGCTTAAAATATTATTGTCAGATTGTATATTAGAGCGACCCATAGTTGGAAGGTGGGGAGAGCTGGCGGAATATTCACAAGCCAGGAGGCGGGTGGGAGGGGCACTCTGAAGAACTGGAGAACAACCAGCCCCCAAGATGCCCACAGCACTGCCATGGCACTCCAGATCTGCCACTCTGGTGACCCATTAATGGTGCTGAGAAGAAGTGTTTTTCTCAAGGGCTCATTTAGCAGTAGCCCTTCTCACTGGGAACCACAAACTGCTCTGTGTCCTGTTTTCATTGGATGCTTGTGGTCAGGGCAACAGAGATCCATTCAGAATACAAGAAAAGGGGACAGAGCATTGTTGTAAGGATACTCACAGACTGAAACTGGACCACAAGCTGCAAAACTCTAGAAATTAACACAGCTCCGGGGATCAGCTAGCCACTCTCGGTCTCAAAGGCGGCATTATCTCTTTTCTTTCCACGTCTCCTCAGTTCTCGGCGCATCTCTACCATTTCCTTTTCTATCATTAGCTGCCTTTGTTTTATCAATGTTTCCAACCCCCTTAAACATGATCCTCCATGGCCTCTCCTGCCCCTGCTTTACCCTGAGCAGCCCCCTTCCCATCATCTGAATATATTTGTTATAATACCTTAGTTCATATTTCCAAGAGAGAAAACTGATGGACCTCGCTTCTCTTTTTCTGAACAGAGTTATAGGTATGGTCCAGCCCAAGGGCTTTCTGTCCTATCGTGGGACACCCACTCCTATCCCAATCAGCTGTGGGCCAGGAAGTGTGGGGTCACATGGTAGACAATATGGGTGTGGCAGCTGCTCCTCCTGCAGTGGCCCTGGGCAAGGCGGCCTCAGTGCTGAGAAACTCCTCAAGGCAGGCCCGTCACGCCAGCCTGGTGCAGCTCGGCGTCTAAGTGTAAATTTGGCCACAGGACCATGTTCTCAGAGGAGGGACACGAGAGCCTGGATGGAGGCTCTAACCCAGTGAGAAGCTGTCCAGCACCTTGCTCTATAATTTTAGTGCATATTTGCAAGTTTTTCTTGTTTTACCTACTTCTCAGCTCCTGCTGACCCTCACCTGAGATCAACACACACACACACACACACACACACACACACACACACGTGCACACAGTGGGGTTTAATGTCTCCTATTCTTGATCAGACCCTGGCCTCAGTCTGGCTCTGGATCTGTTCATACTCTTCTTCCTACGAAGGTTTGCAAGTTCTACATCCTCCCTGGCATCTGACCTCAGCCAAACTGTTCTTCGCCTGGTTAGTCTCTCCTCAGGGCTGGTACTTTGAAGGGGTTCCCATCTTGTGATCCGCACAATCTATGACAAATGAACAAACATGTCTTGCTGTGAGGCCACATTGGGTAACAATGTGGGTCACAAATTGTGGAGCTGATGTTTGGCAACTGTCCGTTGTCAGTTTACTCAACAGCATTTTTCAGTTTGATTTCAGCCAACTTTGCTCAGAGGTGCTGGTCCCTCCCAGTGGCTGCTTGTCACTCACACACATCAATTTTTTCAGGTTTGTTTTGATTTGTGGCAAAAAAAAAAAAATCTACCAAGCTAAGCTTAATTTGGTTCGTTGGATCCTTAATATTTTCATTCCTATCCCACTCGATCTTTTTGTGGAAATTTTCTTTGCTTTGACCATTTTTTCATGTCCAACCTCTTTTTCCTGTTGGTTTTTCCAGATCTCCTGATAATCGTTTATTTCATGGCAACTCTCTGATCTACTGATCTGACCCGGTAGGATATAGTTTATTCTACTCTTTTTTTAAAAAATGCTTTTCATACTGTGCGGTCACATCTGATTTTTTTTCCCCCAAGGCAACTGTCAGGGGCATCCCAAGTGTCTGTGAAAATACAAGACCCTGATTTACATTGGGCAGTGGACACATTCAGTGTCTTGGAGGGAAGATGGAGGCTTTTCCCAGAAACCAAGCATCACAAATAGCTTTAGATGGGAGCACGTTAGGACCCCGGTGTGATTGATAGAGTATTAGGATGACCCATTGCTCCTCAAGAGACCCTTTTGCACATCTTCTAACTCAGTGGTTCTCAGTCTTCCAGAGAGGTTTAAAAATTATGGCTGCCAGACTTCCACCCAGACCAATTAAGTCAGAACCTCTGGGGTTAGGGGTCCAGACATGAGTATATTTTTTTAAATTCTCTAGGTGATTCTAATGTGCAGCCATGGTTGAGAATACTTCCCTAGTTCAGTGGTTTATAAACTTGGCTGTACTTTGGAATCACTAGGGAGCCTTAAACAATACTGATGCCTGGGTCCCACCCTCAGAGATTTTGACTTAATTAGGCTGGGTTTTGGCCTAGCCATTGTGATTTTAAAAGCTCCCCACGTGATTACAATATGCAGCCAAGATTGAGAACCAGTACCTTAATGGATGCCTGAAATTTCAACATTAGCCTCTTTATTTCTCACCTGAGTTTCTGACACAAAAACACACAGGCCTTTAGTTAAAAGACGATGCTTTTCTCAACTATGTACACCTAGGGGTGAATGTGTTCCAGAAGTAGGTTGCTGAATTGAATACAGGGCACTGGTTAAATTTGAATTAGACAAACAACAAATAATTTTTAGCATAAGTATATCCGTGTAATATTTAGACACGCTTATTATACTAAAACATTATTCGCTGCTTATTCAGAGGTCAAACTGAACCGGGCAGCCCATATTTTGATTTGCTAAATCTGGTTCAGCCTGACCTATCCAGAAGGCTTTCTGAGAGCAGGCTGTGGGAGGGGGGAGCATCGAAAAAGCACAGGGACATAGAAACCCTGAGAGGAGGCAAGGAATACTGTCAAAAGACTACCAAACAAAGCGGGGGTTTTGCCAAACAGGAAGTTATTTGACTTCTGAAACTCATTCTGGTAAGTACTCCCACATCCTTGTAAAAATCAAGAGACTCTCCCCTCCCTTAGCAGCTTGGACCGCAGGCAGCAGGGCCTGAGGACACATTATCCTTCTAGACATGCCTGCGTGACCCACAGCAGCTGACAGCTTTGACCTAGAATCCCATCCCCGCAGGGACAAGAGCAAGGTACGGGTACAATCCATGGAGAACTTATTCCCTAATGGTCTGAGTTGTGGGGCTTTTTTTTTTTTTTCATTTAAAATTCACTACATTTAGAATTACAAATTTACAAAAAATCTAAATATAGAATTTAATTAAGAACTTAATTAAATCTCATATAAAATTTAATTACACTCAAAGGTTTCAAAAGAGCTGGCTTTGACTTATGATAATTGTAACCTGCTTCCAGGAAGTTAGACAGACAAAAACGCCTTCAAAATTAGGTAAAGAAGGTAGATATGTAAATAAATATGATAAAGGCTCCCTACACTAAAATCCCAGTAAGCTCATTATAAGGTCTTGTATTTCTGGGGACGCTAATCTCATCCTCCACATAAATTCACCTGTCGTTTTTTTCAAGGACATTGTCTTGTTCACTTTTCATTTGAACTCTTCCTTCTCCATGTATGGATACCCAGGGGATTTTTTTCTCACTGCTTTCCAAGTTATCCAAACAGAATATACTCACATCTGGTAACGGGACATGTGAGTGCAGCTCGGAGAGATAGATCTGTATCCCCCAAACCCTTCCTTAGATTCCCCACTCAACATATTCCCATGTATTAGGTTACCAGGATCTAGAAAAACAAGTTTATTTATTTATGAACATCTTTTTCTTTCCCAGTTCAGATGATATTTGGATTGTTAAATCTGAGCATGAAGTCCATACCCCAGAGGAAAGCAGGAGACATTGTTCTGACCCAAACAATTTGCACAGGATACTAGAGTACATAGAAAGGTCTTCCTCGTCCCGTAACCCACCTTCCTCTCCTCCCCATCAATGTTTATGGACCTCAGTCTTCTCTCACCATTGCCTCATTGTCACATCTGACAACCCCATGGACTGACACTTTCCAGGTATCTTTGAGGTCATTCAACCCCGGGTCTGACTGCTGCCTGAGACACGGGATCCTGAAGCCCTTCTATAGCTCTTCTCTTTTAAATGGAAAGGATGCTGCTCTCAGAAGATTCTCCAGAAAAGAAAGTCAGGCAAATACTCTTGCTTTCCAGCAAAGCTAAAGAGTGTGGGACTCTATTCTGTGACAAGGCGATGCAAATTACATGTTTAAAAACATACAAGACATTCTTCCTTGAACTTCCCATTGACCTTGACCCATCCCCAGGACATAGCTGAGTAGACAGGAGCACTCAGTTTGCAATGAGACTTTGCTGATAAAATTATTGATACTTGCCAAATCAATTTCCTGCAGGCTCTCTTCCCGTCTACCCCTTAGCATAAAACTTAAACCACTGGAACTCAGAGGGGCTGCGGTAACCGCCAGGGAGGGCACATTTGGTCAAATAAGGAGCTGCCAATCATTTTCAGACCTGTTGGGCGAGCTTATCAGGTTCCTGATTTCTCCAGTGCAAAATGCCTGGCAGTTTCAGTGATGGAGATAGCGCAGCTGTAATCTACCATGATCCAGCGCTTATTCACGGATCACAGCTGCGTAATTTCAGGTAACATGCTTCCCTTGTTTGGATTTGTTTAACATTGTTAAATATATAGTCAGACCATCTGCACAGTATTTTTTTTAAATTGGAAATTACAACCATAACTTCCTTTTTATATATCAATAAACTAAACAGCAAAATTTCAAAGGGATCCTTCTGTACCAAGCACTGAAGCAGAATGCCTGTCCCACGCCACACCACTGCCTAATTGCACACTAATTGGACAAACGTGATTAAATATTTCAAGATCTTTACTAATTGCCTCTATTTTAGCTTTAAAATTTGCTTGCCACCAACAAATTTAATGACACTGGTGTCTAGTCATCAGCAAAAAGCCCAAGAGTTGCTCTTTAAAATGTACCTAGTCAGAGTATTTACTGATTGTGCATTGTTTCCAATGTAGCTTAATTAGAAATCCAATCAGTTCCCTAAGTCTAATTATACTTGATTTGTAGATTCAGACTATGATACATAATGAAGCCAAGCATCTAACAGTAAACGTGCCTGAAATGTAACAATAAGAGAAATATTTTTTAATGTACGTCTTGTCACTTTGGAAAATCAAGTAAAACACACGATCTCTCGTGATGGGGATTTTGGAGGTTTGAGCTTTTCCAAGTTTCCATGAGCTGGCTTCCAATTCGACTGGTAAAGCCTGCTTGGAAAGATGACCATCAGAAAAGATTTCTATGTCTCCGTGTTAAAGATTAGAACGAAGAGAGAAACAATTACTTCCTTCACATTGACTCTGTGAGAAACTTCTGTGGCATTATTTCTCAGCAGTTGCCTTGATGAAGTCGGTATAGTTAAAATGGACACATTTGTGGAAATCTTATTTTAAAAAATTGGCTTCCTAGCAGTTTGATTTAACTATTTGAGGCAATTCTTATCCAGTGCCTAAACAATGGTGTTTCTATAAGGTTATAGTCAAATATGTGAGGATATAATTTTGTATGTACCCAGAATTTTATTAGAGGGAAACATTCCGAAACATATAATGGCATATGTGCAGTAATTCACAACTGAGTCTTGGTCTGTGAAAATAGGGTAGGTGGAACAGAGAAAACACTTCTGAAAAATTATTAAAAAAAAATAATAATGCAAGGGCACCTGGGTGGCTCAGTCCGTTAAGTGTCTGACTTCAGCTCAGGTCATGATCTCATGGTCCATGAGTTGGAACCCAGCATGGGGCTCTGTGCTGACAGCTCGGAGTCTGGAGCCTGTTTCTGATTCTGTGTATCCCTCTCTCTCTGCCCCGCCCCCTCTCGTGCGCCTGCGCGCTTGCACTCTTCCTCTCCCCCCTCTCAAAAATAAACGTTAAAAAATTAAAAAAACAATAATGCAGACTAAGATGACCAATACTACTGCTTCAAGCATCCAACCAATTTCAGGCAGTGGCACGTGGAGGGTACCCACCACTCTCGACCCAGACTCCCAACATTTCTGCGTCGGCATGCACGAGCTGGTGTAATGTCGGCTCAAAACAGACCTCAAGATTTATGATCACTTCACTTCCATTTTGAACACAGTGGGAACAATTAAAAGGTGAATCAGAGTGGAGAGGAGCGGGTAGAAGAGAAATGAGAGTGCTAAGCATAAACGTAATGCAGGATGACTCAAAGCACCCAGAAACTCTAAATTAATTGCTGTTGACTATTCAACAATAGACTATTACTTTAGCTATCTTTCCTTGAATGTAAAAACTTACCTTTTTGTAACAACTTAGCCTAAAAGAAACATGGAAACATTTGTAACTGAAGGTCTCTACAGAAATGCAAAATGTGTTTTTCAATTTTGCATTATTTACATTTTTCTGCTGTTGCTTTTAAAAAGCTATGCAATAGGGGTGTCTGCCTGGGTGGCTCTGTCGGTTAAGTATCTGACTTCAGCTCAGGCTGTGATCTCACCACTCAAGCCCCCTTGTTGGGCTCCATGCTGACAGCTCAGAGCCTGGAGCCCGCTTCAGAGTCTGTGTCTCCCTCTCTCTCTCTTCCCCTCCTCTCTCTCCCTCTTTCTCAAATATAAATAAGCATTTTAAAAAATAAAACTAAGAAGTCGTGCAATAGAATTGCTCCATTGTGTGTGTATATGTATATGTATGTGTGTGTATATATGTATCTTAAAGACTCTGTGAGAAATGTCTTATTTTTGTTCTTTCTCCTTTTTCAAGAGCATCTCATCGTGTGTACAGAGCCTGGAGGGTTTTCATTGCCTTCCGTTCTTCGCCTTCTGACACAGCTCTGAACCAACACACCCTCCAGCCAAGACCCTAGTGTTTCCTCTTCTGTGTGTAGCTCTGATTCTCCCTGTACAGTGGAGTCAGCCTTTATTGATTACTTTCTCAAGATTGAAGCAAAACGCTACTCATTTTCTCCAAGCAGAATTCATTACAATGACCCTTGGGTTAACAGAAAGCCATCACTAGCCTTGTTTGGATATCAACAGCCTAGCCAGCCTCTTCCTCCTCTCCTCTCCAAGGAAGGATGGGTTTTCAAATACTGCCACTCGGATTTTTGAACATAGTGACGTGGAGAAGCTGGGGGGAGACACAGATCCCATTATTTCTATGGGTAGGGCACTTCCCCCCTTCATTAACTGACAGTGTGAGAGAAGGAAGAGAAGATTGAAATGACAAACCCGAACTCAGACCCCAGGACAGCTATCCAAAAACAAAAGCAAAAGTCTGATAACATAGTTTCTAATAAAAATAAATAAAATCAGTAAAATAACATCGTTTCTGTATGTATTTGACACCTGCTGAAATAATATGTATATATACATACATATACATATATATGTAAATATATATATTTTATACACTTTGCAACAAACAAATCACTCCATCAAGGAAAATCCCCATCTCCACAAATGCCTGAGAAATCAGGAACGAACAGAATCACCCAGTGCAGCCTCCTCACTTTTTAAATCCTGGAGAATTTTTCAAGAAGGGCTCTGTTCCTTTATTTTCCTCGAAGCTGAGTTTTTATCTTTTCCTCTTCTTATTAATAAGGCCTGGCCCCTCGTTAACATGCAGCCAGAGCCTAATGAGCCTTGCAGACTCCTGTAATTTCTTCACTGTTGAAAATGCCTGACACTAATCTATGCCATTTATACTAATAAGAGGTGGATCAGCTGATATTTGGTGCAATGAAAATATGCTAAATATACTTTATTGAATTGCACGTACTTAGTCCTTCCCAGTTCGCCGTATTATGGCAACAGATGCCTGATCATTACCTCTGAGCTCTATGTGGAACAAAACCTTTGGTTTGAATAAATGAGGGAAGAAGGAGTCAGACATTTGATATGTTAGCTTCCTTTTTTTTTTTTTTTTTAATGCTGACAATGTTGACTTTCAAACTTGCATTTCCCCATGATTTTCCAAACACGGATGTAGGGCTTTCCATGGAAATGGTGGTGAATTAAAAATCTGACCTAGAATATGACATCAGATATTGAGGACGTTCATGAATGCTAAATTTGGTTGGATTTTGCGGAGAGCTTATTAATTATATCTATAAGGATTCCCAGAGAGCTCTTGGTGATTCATAATTTTCTAATGACTACCGAGGAAATTCTTACCCATCGGAACATACACTGAGCACCGTGTTATTGTTATATCAGGCAAAAGCAAATTTTCGTTTTCATTTTGCGTTGCCGGTCTCATTCTCTGGCGAGTCTGTCATGCATACCTTTCTTTTTTTTGCCCAGACACATGACCGAGGAGACAGACTGCAGGTGTTCGTGAATGTTTCCAACACTTGTATCAGTACCTGGTTTTGGCTCAGACATCACAAGCCAGAGGGTGCTTTTAAAAACCTTATTTAAAGCCCCATACTCATTCATGACAATCAGCTGTCACTACACCCTCTGAGATGAATATGAATGTGGTGGGATTCATAGCCCAATGAGGGGCTTGAATTCAAGCCCATGGGGGACTTGAACTACACACGGACGTACCCACCGTGAACCCCGATGCCTGGGAGCCTGGGGGCTGCGCTGAGTGAGTCCAGCAGGGAAGGATCAGCCTGTGGAGGGAAGTGGGTTACAGCACTGGAGTTTCTCATCAGTGTCACTCACCTCTGAGCAGAGTTTTCGGAGGAGGACAGCGTGGTGATTTGAGAGGCAGAGGTGAGGTGGGAGAGTCAAATATCCTTCAGAACCTCATTTCCCCTTTTCCCCTGGTCATTCTTCTCCTAGTGAGACTCAGGTCGACAATATGCCCAAACCGCTCGGTGATGAAGAGAGACTATAACACATAGTGTTGCTTCAACATATTTCAATGCGCATTTGACACGCTTTCATCTGTTAGCGGACACTCTTGACAAACTCCCAGCCTATATTTTCCTGGACCGTGTTTTGTGTTGGTTTGGGTGGTGGTGTATCTGGCCCTTATCTATGAGCATATTTTTCAGATTTCGAAATGTCCATTGATTTACCCCCTAAGAGAGTTATGGGCCCCTCCTATCGCTACCCCCTCCCCCTGGACAATTGCCGTATCTGTGCCTTCTAGAATCTCTTGCCTCTTAACCTTTGCCAGCCCAGGTGCAGTAACTCCCCAAAGATTAACAGTCTGGTCGTAGGTGTGATTGAAATTAGCTTGGGTCGCCTTCAGAATCCAGCGCCCCGGCCTACTAAATCACCTCCTATAATCTTGTGCACTTAGGCAAAGCAAACAAAATAATCTGCCAGGAAATACTAATGGGGCAGTGTCAACACAGACATTGTTTGTATTAACTGTCCCATTATTATTACCTCGCTCCTTAAATCCAATCAAACTTCAGTTCCTACTCGGCAGGGGTTGGATGTTAATTAGAAAGGATGTGTGTTTGTGTGTACCTACGTGTCCGCACGCGTGCCCCTTCGACAGCCACACACGCACCCCCGCCCCGAGCATGCAGGCATGCGCCCAGGTAGACATGGGTCCCATCGCTAATTAATTTAACTTGCAAGTGCTGCCCGGCGCTTCCGGTCTGTTGTTCCAACCCCTGAAAGCATACATCCTGCGTGCGTGTCCCTAGCCCGGCATCCCGACATTTTCCAACAGATGTTAGCTAATGTGGTTGTAGAAGGTTCACAGTGGATGCTGCGAGTCCAATAAATCTTCCTCTTAAACGCAGGCACTCCGCCGCCCCAGTATCTTCTACCTATAATACATTTTAATTACTTGGCCATTCAAACGATAGTCAATTAGATTTGCGCAGCACCGCGGATTTCTCAATTTGCATTGAATCCACCACAAACAACGCAAAGCCTGCAAGTGCACTTTTATGAGAACTTGCAGGAGACGCTGAAGTCGGATACCTTTAAAATTATTAAGTGACAGAGATTACTAGCATGAAGGTTCTACTTTGCTTCCCCATTAGCCGTTTAGGTGACAGCTGCTGTATTACACATAAAGACGAAGCGTTCCTTGAGGGATGATAGAGGCTCCGCTGTGACACCACTGGCGGAAAGCGGTATCAGACCATGGCCGCTCTTGGAGCCGTCACAGCCTCCTAGGTCCCTATCAGTACCCTCATTATCTGCATCACAGAGTGCCGGGAACGAGCACTGCCAGGCCGCACAGCTTCGCAGCTCATTTGAGAAGCGGAAATTAAATGTCCCAGGAGAGAAAACAGGCACACTGTACCAGCCCGGCGCTGTACACCAATAACACGGCGACCGCTGTCGCGCGGACTTCTGTCTCATTAATTTAATAGGCTCCTGGAACGGGGACTGGAAGGTGGGAAGGCAGGCTTGACAAGTAGATCACTGAGCGGCGCTGGCATTGTGTGTCTTGTGGGCTCATCCGGGGATGAGCCCTTGCTGTGGGCACCCCCGCTCTTCAGATCTCTGTCGGGGCTGTTAGAGGCACTGAACAGCCAAAGAGAGATGATCGGCGGGAGGGAGAAAAGGAGAGCGAGAGAGATCGCCCAACAGGGGCAAAATGAGCTGATCATAAACATGACCTATGTTTATATTATGCAGCATTCCTACATAAGAAGATAGGAGCCTTAGGAGTCTACAGATAAAAATACAGATGCTCTTTGCACACAGCGAAAGAATCCCTAATTTTCTGTGTGTGTGTGTGTGTGTGTGTGTGTGTGCGCAAAGCCTATTTAACAGAAATCCTTGCCCTGCGGAAAATTGTTTTTTTATAGCACTATCACCCCCCCCCCCCCCCACACACAATTCTTGGGTTTGCTGCAAAAATATCAGCTCCTGTATGATCAGAGTGACACCGAGCCAAACAAAGCTGAGAAAGAAGGGATTAGCCAGATAAGCCAGACCAAAGAAACCTTCTCTTAAGAAAAACAAAATGCCTGAAGTCTCCAGGTAATAGAAGCAATCGTGGTTTTCACCTTGAATAATCTGATTAATGGCCTCAATTCCCAGTTGGGTAGACTGCCCGTTTGGATCCCTGCAAGTTCAACGAGATGCAAGACAGTCAACTCCGAGATTATCAAGACAGATTTTTGTACACTGGGTTTTTACTTTTAATAACTGTTCTCCATCACTGTCATTTGTTTAAAGGCCTCGGGAGAAAGAAACAAAGATGGAGAAATCCGGTCTCCTGCGCTTTTTGACATTGCCGACAATGGCTTTTCTTGGCCTCAGTTTCCGTCCTGGTTAAAGGCAACTCTAAGAAGACGCAGGGCCTTGGGTGGTTATGAGGAATTACCTGTCTGGAATACAAGACCTGGCAAGCCTCTGGTCACTGTGGGGCATCCAGCCCGCAGGATCCTGGGGCAGTGGAAAGATAGCCTGTTCTCAGCATCAGAGGGAAATGTTTGAATCTCAGCTCAATATTGACTTGCTGTGTGTCTTCAGGCAAGCCACTGTACCTCTCTGAGGCTCAGTTTTTTTGTCAGTAAAAGGAAGAATAGCACCTAGCTCTTAGGACACTTGTGAAAATTAAGACAACATAAAGGGAAATCACTGGTATGGTGTGCCAGGGCTCAGTGTTGTTTGAATTGAAACAGACTCTGTATTACTGGTTATTCTCTCCTGTGTCCTAAAATGGATTTGTGAGAGAACACCTGTGTGCAGGAGCGAACGGGGGAGAGGGGCTTTTGAAAAGGGAGAACCTGGATAGAGAGGCCTCCCTCGATCACTCATCAGCTTCCCAGCGGACCGTCTGCATGGCTGCACTGGGCGGGACAGAAGAACGCTGAGGACCTTCTTGCTAAGAGCGAGAAAATTCACCAGCGCTTATCGTTTTAGAGAGTCACAGCTGTCCCAAAGCCCACCATGGACCCCAAGTCAAGGACACCTGCTCCAGAGAACAGAAGACAAATCACTCCGAGCCCTTCCTTCACACGCACCTGCATGCACGCACACAGGATGACCCGATAATCATCTGTAAGGATGCAGGAGAGCTGGAAAGCAGAGTTCTGAGGATCTCAAGCCATCACTGTTCTCTCTCTTTCCCATTTTGTTCCGCACTGTTTTCCTCTTCTACCTTTAAGGGAAGGGTACACTTGAACTCTGTGTTCCTGAAGGCTTGAGGCCAGTCCTGTTCCTGAATCAATGGAATGGGAGGAAGCGTAGGCCAAGAGCTGATGGAGCTCAGTATGAATCGGCCCTAACGATGGGTAGTGAGCAGTAGCCCAATCAGCAAGGGCTTCTACCTCTGATCAGAGCGTCCTGACCCTGGCAGGGAGCTGTGGTCTCCACCAGCGAGGGGACTGGCCCATCCAGTCCTGGTCACTGGGCTCTGGTTTGTTCTCCTCAGTCTTTACAGAAATAAGTTGCCTAGGACCTCAGTTTTTTTTTTTAGGAGTGGTCCCTCTAAGGTCCTTTTCCCCACAGCGGGGCTAGATCCTTAATCCCAGTTCAGGTTGAAGACCTGAAGTTGGGGTTTCTGCCCACATCCGGTGACCAGCCTCCGCTGCACATCTCACCTGGCTCTCCCGACGCCTCCCTCTCCCGTCACTACCATCTGCCCAGATGGTCCATCCCACCTGGTGACCTGAGGGCAGCCCAGAGTCCCTGGAACATCTCCTGGATGATAACTTGCAAGAGAAAACCCACAGAGGGATGCTGTGGCCATGGCTCCATTTTGATGTCCCATCCTGTCCCCTAGGCAGAGACAGTCCGCTGTTTATGAGAACATCATGATGGAAGTAGCAAACGATAGGCATTTCCCTACAAATGTGTCAGTCACCCAATCCAAGTCTCTTGTTCACTGCAAAATCTGAGCGTTCTCCTCCTTGATTTAACAGGTTACATTTTGTCTTCCGTGAAGACGTGGAGAATGCTTTTCAGGAAACTCCCCACACGGAAGTAAAGACCTGCTTTGCCTGGATGCTTCTCCAGTTTTTTCCGCACAGAGCTCCACCCCTCCCGCAAAGCAGCCGGAAGCTGCCCCTTCTGGGTCTTGTGTGACTACTTCCCATTAGCATGGAGAAGCTGCAAACTCTAGCTGAAACACCTCACTCCTCTTTTTTAAAATGTTTATTTTTGAGAGACAGAGAGCACTGTGAGTTGGGGGTATGCAGAGGATCCAAAGCAGGCTCTGCACTGACAGCAGCGAGCCCAACCCCGGGCTTGAACTCACAAACCTCAAGATCGTGACCTGAGCTGAAGTCAGATGCTTAACCCACTGAGCCACCCAAGTGCCCCAATCACCTCACTCCTCTTTATTGATGAGTTCTACCTAGAAAAACATGAGTACGTGCAATCAACTAAGAATATATGATTATAACTACCGAGGCAAGAATCACACCGGCCTGAGCAGGATATATTGTCAGAAATTGACTCCACATTATCCGCAGAACAAATAGACAAACACCCACAGTGACAAAGCCTGACTCTTTCACCCAGAAATCCTCAAGGGAGCATTTGGTGTTATCTGGAGACATTTCCGGTTGTCCCAAGTTGGAGGGTGCTAGAGGCGTCTAGTGGGTAGAGGCCAGGGACACTGCTAAATACCTTGCAGCACCCAAGACAGCCCCCACCACAAAGAATTATCCAGCCCGAGAGGCCATTAGTGCCGAGGTCGAGAAAGCCTCCTCGGAGTGAGCTCCCCTCACTAGCTGATGGGGTTTCCACTCACTTCCTGGCCCTGTTCTCTTCCTCCTTCTCGGGGTCCTGCTGTTATTAACCATGTCGCTTCTCCATTCTTCCATCCAGGCCTCAGCCAGTCTACATGCATATGTGCACATTTGGTCCCTGCACAAAATCCTTTTCCTTTGGCTATACCCCTGTGACCAAAATGTCTGCTTAAATCATGCTTTGAGGCCAAGACAAAAATAGAAAACTTAAGATACATGCTCTCCATGCAAGAAAGCATAGGAACCCGCACTCAGGGATTCATGAGGAAGGTTAGCTTCCAACATCCAGAAAAGCTGTGAGGAATGGGATCCTGGCTGATAGTTCGTGATGAATGGCCAGAGATCTAGGAAGGTTGTGAGTGTGGAATGGCTTTTGAAAGCAAAATAACTTTCCATGAGGGGTGGTCCTTGGCAGTGGGAGGCCACAGGAGAGATCTTTGAGAGAGAGCAGGGAGAAGGGCCCAATCAGGAGGGACTGATGAAGGCCCCTTTTTTTTTTTTAAATAGTTTATTGTCAAATTAGTTTCCATATACCCACAAGTGTCCCCCACCATGACCATCACCCCTTCCCCCCCCTTTCAGTCCATGGTTCGTCTCCAGTATTCAGAAGTCTTCCTTGATCTGTGTCCCTCACTCTTCCCTGCTCTCTTTCCCCCTTCCTCTCCCCATGGTCCCCTGCCAGGTCTCTCCTGTTAGACCTATGAGTGCAAACGCATGGTGTCTGTCCTTCTCTGCCTGACTTACTTCACTTAGCATGACACCCTCGAGGTCCAGCCAGTTTGCTAAAAATGGCCATATGTCATTCTTTCTCATTGCCATGTAGTACTCCATTGTATATATATACCACATCTTCTTGATCCATTCATCAGGTGATGGACATTTAGGCTCTTTCCATGTTTTGGCTATTGTTGACAGTGCTGCTATGAACATTGGGGTACATGTGCCCCTATGCATCAGCACTTCTTTATCCCTTGAGTAAATCCCTAGCAGTGCTATTGCTGGGTCATAGGGGAGTTCTATCGATAGTTTTTTCGCAGGCCCTTTTTAAAGAGGAGTAAAAAATAACAAGGGTGACATTGAACTTTTGCAGTTTTGTCCACGGGGTATTGGCCCAAGCACCTAGGATCCCTTGCATCAGAAGTAACTCACCATCCTGCAGTGTAATCCTCCCCAGACCTGACCCCTCTCTCCTCTGTTCCAATCTCATCTCCTCCAGGAAGCTCTCTTTGACTCATTCTACTTTTCAATGCTTGCCTTTGACCTCATCATTCAGGTGGTTTTCTGCTCATTTCCACTTACATTTTAAAGGAATATTTTTGTGTATATTCAGTCTCTCTTACTAAAAGGCTTTTTTTTTCAAAGACTAAACCTCTTTGTGTTAGCCTCTTTCCTTATGAGTAAAATATTCTTCTATAAAAATGGTCATTTGGGATTAGTTATATGATACGAAAAAAGCTTGATACCCTGTCTGATAGTGCTTAAGACAGGTATTATGAAAAAGAAGGAAAACAATGTTTATTAAGTGCCTACTATGTGCCGGGCCCTATGCCGAACATTTTATAATCCTATAAAGTAGATAGTGGTATTCCAGTTTTTAAAGATGTAGAAACTGAGGTCAGAAAAAGAGCATAAATTGTGTAAGATCATCTGTTGCAAGTGATAGATTGGGCTAGTTTCAATTCTTGGTAAATAGCCCAAAGTTAAAAGATTTGCATCAAATACCTTTGGCTTCTAGTAACGTCACCTTCTGGATGTATCATTTATTAACCTAGCTAAATACTTTTGGAATCTATTTATATATTTTAAATATTTTTTTTATTTTGGAATAATTTTAGATTCATAGAATAGTTGTAAAGACAGGCTGTATGACCATCACTCAGCTTTGCTTAATTTTAACAACTTATTATAACCAAAGTACATTTGCCAAGACTAAGAAATTACATTGCTGCGGACCTATTATCTAAACTCCAGATTTTATTTGGATTTCATCAGTTTTCCTACTAACGCCCTTCTTCTGTTCCAGGATACCATCTGAGATTCCACATTGCATTTCACTGTCAGGTCGCCTTAGCATCCTCTGACCTGTGAGTCTCTCACACTTGCCTGTTTTTCCATGACTTTGACAGTCTTGAAGAATACTGGCCAACTACTTGGTAGGATGACCCTCAGTTTGGGGTTCCCTGATGTTTTTCTCATGTTTGGACTAGAGTTGTGAGTTTCTGGAAAAAATACCAAAGGGTAAGGTGCCCATCTCATCACATTATATTAAAGGTACAGATGTCACCGTGGCTTATCACTCACTGGTGTTATTGACCTTGATCCCTTAGTAAAGGTTGTGTCTGCCAGTTTCCCCCACTGTAGAGTTTTTATTTGTCATTCTTCATGTTTTAATCTTTGGAAGTAATGCACCAAGGCCATGCCACTCTTCAGAGGAAGGGAATTAATAAACCCCCCTTTCTCGAGGAGAAAGTATCAAAATTTGTCTCTTCTTCCCTATTTATGTATCTAGATCATCATTCATTATTATCACTGCAGACTCCTGGGTATTTATTCTATTCTTTGGGTGATCCTCCAATACGATCATTGTTTACTGTGTGCTATTTATACGTTCAGCCTGCACAATTTTTCAGAAACTAAGATCTAGGATTTTCTTATCAGGTCTGTTAGATAGAAATTATGTCATTTATCTTAAATATTTGTTTCCCTGGCTTCGGTGGCTGCCACACGGCTAGGATCCCAAGGTTTGCTGTACAAATGGATGCCACCTCCAGGGGCGCCCACCACAGTGCAGGGCGCAGGGAGGACTGATCATATGTACATGATGCATGACACTGCTAGAGTTGTGCAACATGGAACACGGGCTAACTCTCTTCTCCACGATTTTTATAAAATTTAACCCAAATCTCCCCTTTACACCTTCATTTTAAAAGCGTCAGATTAAAAACAGTCTGCATTTCCTTTTATTCTATCCCAACATCATAAGATGTGAAGTATATTTAGATGGACATAAGATTTCAAACCCAAAAATTCAGATTGTAGCCTCTCTTCACCACATAGAGCAACATTAGTCTTTGCTATGGGGACCTGACCTAGGGATGACTTCTCCCAGAATGTTGCATAAACAAAGTCGCAGCTAGCTGATATTTACCCATGGGTAACTGGAGCAGCAACAACTGGTAATTGGGGTGGGGTGGGGGGAGGTGGTGAGGAGGGGTCAAATATACAGACGTAGCCCATGAGATTGACTCGTACTTTGAAATATGCAGTGTCCCCAAATGGGAGTTAATCTCTTTTCTTATTGAATTACTCTTCTCTGAAATGTCTCCAACTTTTTTTTTTATCTTTCTTGAACCGACTGGAATTGCACACAGGGGAACTAGCTGGTTTTGAGGACTTTCTGCTTTCTGATCAACTGTGTGCACGCAGTCACTAGACCTCTGCTCTGATATTTTGAGGGAATATCCTGCAATTATTCCCAGATCCTTCTCTATGCCAAGGATAGAGGTGCCCTTACCTCTACCAGGCTTCTCAAGACCACTCTCTCAGCTTAGTTCAGGGGCCCAATGAGCTTTCGGAATACCCTGCCCTGTCCTAGAACATGTCGTAATCTATTGGCATTATCAGTCTGGTTATTGACCTTCCCCAAGGATTGTCAGTTTTGGGACAAGAATTCCAGTATGTTCCACAATGATTGGCATATACTATGCATTTGTACATATTAAATGAATGAATTAAGAGTCAATGGCTCATACGCTATCAAAATTCACCCACGGTAAAATTCATCTACTACATTTTCCTACCAGCTCTTAAAAATAGGTCTTCAAGTTTCCTGACATCTCACTAGTCATAAGAGCTCAAGATCATGTGCACATGTAGTGACTTTCTTGTCCATTTTGTCTTCCAGGCAATTTAAATGTTGTTGATAATGATGTTAAATAATTACAAAACAAATAAAACTCTGGGGATTCTATAACAATAATTCATACAGAGACATGTCGATTTGACCCAATCTTTTGCTTGCTGCTCTGAATAATAAGTATTAGTAAGCCATTCAATAGTAAAATAATGCTTATTTTAAAAGGTGTCTGGAGGGAAGCCTGGGGGGCTCAGTCGGGTAAGCGTCCGGCTTTGGCTCAGGTCATGATCTCACAGTTCGTGGATTCGAGCCCTGCGTCGGGCTCTGTGCTGACAACTCAGGGTCTGGAGCTGCTTTGGAGTCTGTATCTCCTTCTCTCTCTGACCCTCCCCTGCTCATACTGTCTCTCAAAAACAAATAAAAGATTAAAAAAAAAAGATGTCTGGAGCACCTGGGTGGCTCAGTTAAGCGTCCAACTTTGACTCAGGTCATAATTCACAGTTCATGGGTTTGAGCCCCACATCAGGCTCTCTGGTGACAGAGCAGAGCCTGCTTGGGATTCTCTGTACCCCTCTCACCCCGCTTGTTCTCTCTCTCTCTCTCAAAAATAAGTAAACAGTTAAAAATTAAAAAAGATATATATCTGTTCACTTCTAACAGGTCAGCCCTCCAAGAAGGGTTAATGATCGGCTTCTTTTCACCCTCTCCCCATCCCCCTTCCAACACTATGTGCAGCATGGCCTAGATGTGTGGGAGATGATGAGTAGGCAATTCTATTTAAGACAAAAAAAGAAAGCCTCTTGTTTAAAAGTAAAATGTGTGTCCATGATTAAAAAATAATTTTTATATGTGGAGCACTTTTAGATCCACAACAAACTTGAGTAGAAAGTACAGAGATTTCCCACATGTCCTCTGCCCCCCACTGAACCTCCCCCATCATCAACATCCCCCATCAGAGTGGTACTTCTATTATGCCAGATGACGCTACATTAACACATCATTATTACCCAAAGTCCACAGTCTACACTAGGGTTCGCTTCTGAGGTTGTACATTCATGGGTTTGGACAACGATATAATGATACTGATATCTATGCACAAGACTAGAAATTACCTTCTAATATTTTCACTGCCTTACAAATCCCCTGTGCCCCACCTATTTGTCCCTCCTTGCCTTCTAACTCCTGGCAACAACTGATCCTTTTACGGCCTCCAGGACTTTTTGGGCCTTTCCCAGAATGTCATATAGTTAGAATCACATGGTATATAGCCTTCTTAGGTCAGCTTCTTTCATTCAAGCAATATGCATTTAAGTTCCCACCATGTCTTTTCATGGCTTGATAGGTCATTTCTTTTGAGCACTGAATAATGTTCCATTGTCTAGATGTACCACCAAAGTAAACTCTTGAATAAAGCATAACACACCTACGGTGAAACACACAAATACCTAGCGCACAGCTTGATGGATTTTCCCATGAACACATACACACAATGAACACACACTACCAGAAACAACCCATTTCAGCACAGAAGACCACTGATGTGCTGTTCCAGCCAATGCCCCCAAAACGCTCCCCACTGTCTTGCCTGTTGAAGCCAGCTTGCTGTAGACTTTGGAAATGTTTCTTTCAATCAGTAAGCTAGTAATCCTAGAATCTGGTGTAAGTCTTGTTAAAGAGAAAATCTGGAAGATAACAAATGGAATCGTGTTTCTCTGTTTTCTCAAAGGACACCCACAGTGCCCTCCTAGAAGTGAAGAATGGATTCGAAGTGCTTGTTTCCTCCCGAGACTCTATGGCCAAGATTGTACAACACCCACATGAGCTGTTGACAAGTGGCAAGTTCAAGCATATAATTTATTTGACATTGTCTAAGCTAGAGAGCAGTTGTCTCTTTGAATCTAACATGTTAAAGTAAAACACTTTCAGATGGAATGTGGATTGCATAGCTACTCAAAGAATTCATCCGCTCTCAGGACTTAAAGCATGTTTAGCATGTTTGAGAGGTGGCCTGGGCAGACCTACCTGAGGACGTTGCAAATCTCTCAGACCTGTCACCCCTACAATACCAGCCAATGTTCCTAAGGCAAAAAGTGGGAAGGTTTTAAGAGTGGACTTATTATTTACTATGTGCCAGGTATTTTACTAAGCACTTAACAAACATTCTCTAATTTAATCCCCACAACAATTCTATGAGTTAAATATTATTGTTATGATCTTTTTTACAGGTAGGGAATCTGACCATTTAAAAAGGGAAATAATTTGCCCCAGTTCACACACCTTGCAAATTGCACAGCCCCTTAGACACTAAGCAGCATGGTCTTCTGAGTCACCGATACATTACGGTGACACCAGAAATGCTGGATGATTGAGAGGCTTGCTCAAAACAAAGAAGACTTTCATAGTTAAAGTAGGGATCACTTCTCTTTACCATTCAACTGATGCTTTGTCTTAACTGCCTGATCCTAACGAAAAATAACGTAATTTAATATAGACTAAAACCCAAAATTTTAATTGATTAATTCCACTGGACAAGCCTAGAATTGTCTATAAATATCCTCACTGCAGTAATGAGGGCTAGCCCTATCTAAAAGAGGCAATATGCATGAAAGCTGCAAGGGACACCCTCGCTGTTCCCGTGGAGAGTACCTTCCCCCATTGACCTTGGTTACTCCACTTGCCCTCCCACTAAGGCCGAGGGTTCTCATGCTCTTCCCCTTCTGTGCCATTAACCTCTGGTCTCTATGTAATAAAATCATCACAGAAAATGTAAGTAATCATTATTATCCCAAGTACAGCCAGCCGGTTGCACTATTCAGTGCAAACTGATGAATTCAAAATTACTTTGAACTTAGCCAGACTTGGTGTTTGTATAATTTAAAAAGTCTAAGAAAGCATTTCGTGTTGCACAATTTTATCTTTTATGCTTTAAAAACCTGTTGCTTGATACACCCAGCACCCATATCTTCGTTTCTAAATACCAATTTCCAGTAAAAGGAACCACGGCTCCTTAGTGAAATGGCTGATCCTAGAGCTAGGTCAAGGAAAATAAAGGTGAGCTTGGAGCATGGTCTAGTGCCAGGAAATAAGAAAATGCTAAAAAAAAATCAAATCAAAACAAAGCAAAATGGTAGAAGCATGTCAAAGGAAGATAGGAGCCAAATCTCCCAAGATCAAAGCCAGAAAATTTTGAGCAAAATAATAAGTAGTGTTGTACTGGATTATATACAATCCAAAGTCTAAAAAAACATACATGACAACATAGTGATACAAATGGATAATAAATAAATAAATAGAAGAGAAGTGATCACTCTTCCCTAGAGAAATTGCAAAATAATTGCCAAATAACATATGTACATACTTCTCTTCCAAAAGGAAGTAGCTGGACTTAGCACTTGCTTTCAAAGAGTAGAGTTTGGAAAGGAGAAAATAGAAAGTTTACAGTGGAAAAAACTGACATGTCTTAACTAACTAACCGATTTTAACTTCATCAGTGATGTGTTATGTTGATATCATACACTTCCTGATAGGCTGTGATGACAAGAACACCTCTCTTGTGGCATTCTTTCTAAAACTCATAATCTTGGTCTGATTATGAGAAAAATGTCAAACAAACCCACACTGATGCACACCCTACAACATGTGACCAGTCAAGATCATGAAAACAAGGACAGACTAATAGATTGTCACAGACCAGAGGAGACGTGATGTGTAAATATGATGTGACATTCCAGAAGGGATCTTGGAACAGAAAAAGGGCTTTAGTGGAAAAACTCATGAAATCCCAATAAAGTTGGGAGTTTAGCTACTAGCAGTATAACAACTTTGTTTTGACAATTATAGTATGATTATATAAAATGATAACATTAGGAGACGTTGAAAATAGATGATATTGATAACTTAGTGAAAAATCATATGGACAATATAATAACATAGATAAAAGTAATACAGATGAGAAATATGAGTCATGCCAGGATGGTTTAAAATGAGGACTAGTTGCAGGTATTAAAAATGTTTCCCAGAAGCAAAATCTGTTCTTTTTTGAATGCACAAGGAAGCCCTTGTCACCTAGACAGGAATGAAGATTTAAAAGAAACACTTAACAAAGCTGTTACAATCATTAATCAATTAAAGGCAATTTACTGGCCTCTTGAATTTTTTTTTTCCAGTAGGTGAAGAGATGAGCAGTGTCTGTAAAAACATTGTCTCCTATTGATGCTCTTTGGCAAAGAAGATTTATCATTCACCTTTCTGAGTCACAGTGAAAACTTCAAGTGTTTCTGTAAAAAGCCTTCAATCAGGGGATTGTATGCATGGTTGAAAGTGGCTTTGCAAATTAGCATCTTTTACCTATCCCTACAAGCCAGCTCACTTCGGTCTTCCAGGTGTAAGTCAATGTAAAGACAGTAATTCTAACCTGGAGCTGTAGAGTATATACCCTAGGGAGATGAGTTGGATTCTCTCCAGAGTCTGAACAACCTGGTTATGTACTCATCTGTCATATTTGCTGAAAGTGTGTTCAACCTTGTTTAGAAACCCTTGAGAGATCTGATGAAAGATCTTCCTAAGTATTTTCCCAATCCAATGGCAGAGAAGATGAGATAAGTAACACTTTCTCACCACTTCAGAGACATTACCGAATAATTTGATAACTTCCATAGAAGAATAGATGACTGGAGATGACTTTGAACAGCTTCTTGAAACTGAAGTCACCTGGAAACATCTATTTAGTGGGGTAAACAGTCATCATTTTTGGCTGCCAGCATCTTTCTTATATTTTGTTAATTTCCTACATAGGTGATAGCTATGTAGAATTCATATTCCCCTAATGCCTTACAGCTAGTATGCAAATGATTAACCTGACTCCAGCCAATTGGAACACCAATGACAGATTTGGGTTCAGAACTAACCATCATGAAAGGGTGGCTGGGCAGGGATACCGATTCAGGGGCAAGGAATATTTTTATCTTCTGTAGAAAGAGTGCCCAGAGCTAAGAGTTGTGTTTACTCAGAAGCCAGTAGGCATGTTTCACAAGAGCTGCTTCAGTGTGGTTAGCATCACTCATGACTGTATAAGCCTCAAGATCTGACTTTTTGGTCCAAATGAACTTTCTGTGACTTGTTCAGTATCCTTCAGTGAATTCCTTGTCTACTTAAAGTAGCTTCAGTGAATTCTATTGTTTGCAGCTAAGAACCCCCACCTACACAAATTGTAGTAATTAAATTTATTAGTTCCTCTTCTCCAGTTATATACCCACAATCTTTGCAGGATTGGGTCTGTATAACACTTTCCTTGCTCCAGCTGTTTTTACCCAAAACTGAATGGCGCTGCTGACTTATCCAGACATCTTGGGCTGCCTGAGAGAGGTAAGTAAACAATTTTAACCATCTGTCTATCCATCGAGCTGTTCTTCTCTTTTCCTAAATCTCTCCTAGATCTTCAACTGCTGACCGAGTGGTGAAATAGTCAATTAATCAGTGGACTCAAGCCACTACTGAGGCAAATCATTTTCTACTAAACTGACATTAAAGTTTATATAGAGATGCTGAAATGTATAGATACAGATGTAGATGTACATTACATGTGGTTAGCTAGAGATGTGTAGAAATGAGTGAATTAGCCGGTTTTAGCACTGCAGTGATTTGTTACTAACACCAAGGCGTGATACTGGTAACTACTGCCCAGGCTTTCATTCTGCCTTTGTCTAATATAAGGTGCAGGAACTCCAAGGGACTGAGTGACCTGCTCTTCTTATTCCTTCCCATTGATTTTGAAACAATCACACTAAATATCTATATACATTTAAAAACTTCAAAGCCAGATGTTCTTAGCCTATTCATTTACTTTCTGCCAGCCTGAAAATTTTAACTAAGATCCTGGGTGTGTATGAAGTACCAAAGAGAAGAGTTCAACCAAGGGGAAAAGCTGGATCAGCGTGTAATTGCCACCTGAGAACCATATAGAGCTGTGGGTCTTCAGCCATGCATTTAGTTAATCTTCACTTTTCCAACAAACACTTGGGGCTGGGGTCTTATCCCCATTAGAAACAAAGTCACTGATCTTTGATCTGCTCATCTAACTTCTGGTTTTTTAACTTCATAACATTCAGGGTAGCAATGTGCTCTCAGTCTGGACTATGCACAAACCTCGGCGTGCAGTCGTCAGATCTGTGGCCCAACTCTCCTTCCCAATGTGCCAGCTTGTGATTGAGCTGTATCTCTGTCATATTTGATGATCAATGCCAATTTTCCCCTTCTTTATCGGAATGATTGAGTTGACTCAATTTCTTTGCAGACACTAGTATGTATTCAAAAGCAACTGGATTCACAATCAATAGATACCATGTAGAGTAACAGAAAGAAAATTATAAGGCTCTTGGTGAAATTAGCCTATGTTTTAGTCATAGGCAATGCAAATAACTCCTGTAATATCTCCTTATAAATGTCTTAGAAATAAAAAAGATAGTTGCCTAATGTGAATTCAAATATACCATATAGAAAGTAAATATATCAACTCATTGCTTATAATCATCTTAATTTTTTCCACCAACTCTAATTTCTCTTAATAATTTTTTAAATTAAAAAATTACTATTCTTTTAAAAGATTGCACATGTGTGTATTTTTTTAAAAGAAATGACACTGGAAAGTATAATAAAAAAAATCAACAAAATACGTCAAATCCAACCACTCAGAGGGAGCTAACTAACATTGTGTTCCCTTCCTACCAGACATCTCTCTTGCATGTAACACACAAAGGAGTAACTGATTAACAAAATTCATTTCCTAACAATTGGAGCACACTGTACTTGTTATTCATTTGTTTTATTTTTCTATGTCAGGTTATTCCTGAATTGCTCTAAACACCATTTTGTAGGTATTTTCCATCAATTTCAATTTCGACTTCAATTTCAGATTGCTCATTGTTAGGATATAGATACACAATTGATTCTTGCATACTGACTTTTGCATATGGTACATTGATCATGTTTTCTTTCAACCTTGTTAAATCATGTCTTCAGTGAATAAGATGGTTTTACTTTTTCCTTCCCAGTAAGGATGATTTAATTCCTTTTCTTGCCTGTTGCCTTGAATATAATAGAGAAAATATTCTATTCTACAGTGTTGATAGAGGTGGTAAGGCAGGCATCCTCAGGCTGGTCCTAATGTTAGAGAAAAGCATTCAGTCTTTTACCATTAAATATACCGTTATCTGTAAGTTTTGTGTATATGTCCTTTATCAGGTTGAGAAAGTTACTTTCTATTTCTAGTTTGCTAAGAGTCCTTATCAGAAATGGATGCTGGATTTGGTCAAATGCTTTTTCTATGTCTATGGAGAAGACACTATAGTCTTTTATTTTCAGTTTGTTAAGATGGTGAATTACACTAACTTTTGAAAGTTAATCTATTGTTGCATTCCTGGGGTAAACCCCACTGGATCATAATGCTTTTTATATATTGTTGGATTCAATTTGCTAATCCTGCTTAGAATTTTTGCATCCATGTTTATGAGTGATATTGGTCTGCGGTTGGTTGGTTGGTTGGTTTTTCTCGTATAGCCCTCTGATTTGGGTATCAGGTAATGCTGGCTTTATAGAATGAGTTGAGAAGTAGCCACTTTCCGTAACTTTTCTGGAATACTTTGTTAAGATTTGGTGTTATTTCTTCCTTAAATGCTTGGTAAATTCACCAGTGAAGTCATTGGGACCTGAAATTTTTTTTGAAACATGATTTTTAATTACAAATTCAATTTATTTAATAGATACAGTGCTAGTCAAGTTACCTATTTTTCCTTGAATGAACTTCGGTAGTTTCTTTCTTTCAAAGGATTTGTCCATCTTATCTAAGTTGTCAAATTTATTGGCACAAAGTAGCTCATTAATATTCACTTATTATTCTTTTAATTTCTATAGATTCTGTATTGATATCAACGCTCACATTCCTATTATTAATAATTTATGACATTACTTCCATCCCCCCCAATAAATCTGGTTAGAGTTTCTCAATTTTCTTTAAATTCATTTAAATTATTTTTGCTGTGATTTATATTATTTCCTTTTTTCTACTTTAGGTTCATGGGCCATGGATGGGCTCATTGGGGTTTTTTTTTGTTTTTCTAAGTTTTTTTTTTTTTTTTTTAGTTTTTAAAGATAGAAGCTGAGGTCTTTTTTTTTTTTTTTGAGACCTTTCTTTTTTCTGGAATGCAGACATTTGGTGCTATAAATGCCTGCTTAAATGCTGCTTTAGTGGGATCTCACAAATTTTGATATGTTCTGTATTTGTTTCATTCAGTTCAAAATACTTTCTACTTCCCCTTTTGATTTTTCCTTTGACTCATTAGATTAGAGTTCTATTACTTAATTTTAAATATTAAATATTTAAATTAAAGTTAAATATTTGAGGCATTTTTCTAAAAGTCTTTCTGTTTAATGATTTCTAATGTAATTCCATTGCTATTAGAAAATATACTTAGTGGCTCCTGGGTGGCTCAGTCAGTTAAGCGTCTGACTTCCCCTCAGGTCATGATCTTGCTATTGGTGAGTTCGAGCCCCGCATCAGGCTCTGTGCTGACAGCTAGCTCAGAGCCTGGAGTTGGCTTCAGATCCTGTATCTCCCTAACTTTGCCCCTCTCCAAATCACACACTCTCTCTCTCTTTCTCTCTCAAAAATAAATAAACATTAAAAATTTTAAATATATATATACTTGGTATGACTTGAATTCTTTTCAATTTTTTGAGATTTGTCTTATGGCCCAGAATACATTCTATTTTCATAAATGTTCTATGTGTGCTTTAAAAAGGATGTTTATTCTTTGGTCGTTGAGGAGAATTTTCTATGAATGTCAATAGATCAAGGTGGATGATAGTGTTATTCAGTCAATATCTTTACTGACCTTTTAATTATTTTAATCAAATCTGATATTTCTGACTATTTTGAAATAAACTCATCCAAAGACACCTGGAGGCAAAGTGAGTAACCGAATTAAGGAAGAGGACCACAGAATTTTATGTTTAAAGAAAGAATTTGGGGGATGAGGTATCAACACCAAGAAATGACTCACAGGTTCAGGACATGGGAAGAGATGGCTGCTGGGCCCAGAAGAACATTCGGTTAGGTAGCCAAGTACTTCTGCATAAAGATGGACCCTTCTAGTAATGCCAGTGAAACAAGTTGACAATACACACGAGACTAACCCACTTTGAAAAGGGAGAATTTGTCCAATCACGGCAATCTTTAGGGACACCCCCAGCCACAATCACAAGCAGCAATGCATAATGTCATTAACCTTATTCCTCTCGCTCTGTAAGAGGTCACTTTACTCTGAATCATGCATCCACACACGCACGCAGATAAGCCATTCACAAAGCACGCGTGTTGGCCGCGCCACCAACTCTATCTAACCCCGTTAGCACATTTTCTAGCGTTCTGTCACGAAGTCATTGGCAGTGTCCGTGTTGGAAAACTGCATGGCTCAGATGTTTTTAAACCCTTTTAATCCATGACAAAGGCCTGCCTTTATTGTTGTTTTGTTTTCCTTTGCCGCCCTACAGCATGGCAGCCAGTGTGTGCTCCTGATAAGCAGCGAGCCATGCAGATGCGGTTCGGTTTCCTTGTGCACACCGCCACGCAACCTGCCAAGGCCCGAGAATGCGAGGCCTCCCCCACCCCTACCCCCAACCCAGAACCCAAACCGGGGGCACCCTGGTATCTCCAGAAGGACACAAAATTCATTTCTTTGTGTCACACACGGCATCTGCCATCGCCTACTGTGGGGCTGCAGTATAGCTAATGTAAATCATGGCATTCTAAGTGACATCTTAGCAAAGCAAGATAGCAGGAAGCTTCCAACTTGGAGCCAGTAGGAAAAGAAACTGGTACTGTGTGTGTGGATTTCTCTGAGAAATGATTTTCTCTTTCCCTTCCTGGGTTTGTACGGCAGGGCCGAAGAGAGGGCCGCACAGCCTCAGGAACAATGCTGATATTTGCTACTGTTAACAAAAGAAGCCCCTGTGTGGCCCCGGGAGTATGACAAAGGAGACTCCATCAATGGTGGTGGCCTGAATAGACTGGGTTGGGAAAGAAACGCGTGAAGGAATTAGCAGTCAGTTTTGACTCTGTGGCCTGAATGACCATCCTGACTGCCAACTTTAGACCAAGAGCGAGCCAGAGAGCAGTGGGGGAGAGTCTAAGGGACAGCCCCAAGCTGCTGGTAGCTGAATGATGGGCCGGGTAGTCTTGTTCAAGGCAAGCTAGAAAATTCGTGGGACACAGAGTCAACGTAAAGGGCAATTCAGAATCCAATGGAGAAGACCAGTTGCCAGGAGAATATTAAGATCAAAGAGATCTGGGGGCCTGGTCTGCTCAGATGGTTAAGCAATGGCTTCAGCTCAGGTCAGGATCTCACGGTTCATGGGCTCGAGCCCCATAACAGGCTCTCTGCTGTCAGCACAGAGCCTTCTTCTGATCCTCTGCCCTCCCCCCATCAGCCCCTCCTCTTCCCCCTCTTTCTCAAAAATAAAATAAATCCTTAAAAATATTTTTTTTAAGAATCGAGGAGATTAAGACATGGAGGCCTATTTCTTGGGGAACCTATTTCTTCGGTTAAGAGGCTAAGTCGGGATTAGAAGATCAGGATGAGTGGGGTCCATGGGATATTGGAAGTGGGGGTCACTTGTTACGAACCAAACCAGCCGTGACATGCATAAACAACTCTGATGACAAGTCTCCGCCAACCTTGACTCCTAAAGAAGCTGAGGAGACTGTGAAAGCTATTTCAAGTTTTGTGTGCACCGCACATCAATATCCTTTTTCTTTAAGTTTATTTATTTATTTTGAGAGAGAGAGAGCAAGTGGGGGAGGGGTATAGAGAGAAGGAGAGACAGAGAATCCCAAGCAGGCTTTGCGCTGTCAGCACAGAGCCCGACACGGGGCTCAAACCCACAAACCAGGCGATTATGCCTTGAGCCTAAATCAAGAGTCAGAGGCTCAACCGCCTGAGCCACCTGGTGCCATGCAGATCACTGTCCTTGGACAGGTTGTGACAAGAGCTGTGGTGCTTTTCACACGATCCAGAGATACGGTCTTGCTTTCCCTGGAAACATGCAGTAAATGGCCGGGAGAGCAGTTACATCACGGACATTTGATTTTCCTGTGAACATCCTTGTGCTGAAAGGATAGTCCTGATCTCCAGTTCTCAAGCTTCTTACCAGCTTTTGCCCCTAAGCCTCGTCCAGGCCACAACTTCCCTGGCACTTGCTACCGTCCAAAGAGTGAGGGCAGCAAGAGCCATCCCGTCATCTTACCAACGAGAAGGTAGTCTTTTCTCAGTCTGGGAGGTGAGCACCTATTAGCCCTCAGATCTGCGGTAGATGACTCCGAGTTTCTGTCTGCTGGTCAGCTTTGCAAAGTGGAGTTAGGCAAATGGTTGAGAGCCATCTCCAATTGTCCTGAGATTCAGGAGTCACCCACTGTGCGCCTCCTTCCACTTACTTCCCGATCCAACCCCTGCTCACTGCAAACTGATCTCCGCAATTTCACACAAGCCCTGAGCTCCTTTCGCCAGGCCCCCTGACCTGCCACTTCCTCAGGTCCCCGGCCAGAGCACACCTTCTGAACTGCAGGTAACACCCCTGAGTTATGTGCTCTCTAGGACACTCACCCCACAGAACTGGTTGTTCAGAGGTTCTAACTAGAAGATCTGCCTCTCCTTCCACCAGCCGTGGAACCACACCTCTGCCATCTTTTAAGATCTAACACGGGTCACAATCTTGGTTTTCCCTGATTGTGCAAGTCAACACCTAATACCCAAGGTCAGCATCTACTTTCCTTCCCTCTTCCCACCCTCCCTCTCTCCCTCCCTCCCTTCTGTCCCTCCCTTCCTTCCCTCTCTTTCTTATGGTAAATATTTAATGACCTCTCATGATACCCCAGACATTTATTCTTTAAGGACTGCGTTTACAGGAGTGCATAGGACAAAGAAGGTTTCAGTTCTTATGGGGTTTACATTCTAGAAAGGTGGAAATGGACAATAAACAATTAAATAGAGAAGAAGATGTCCGATGTATAACTGATGTGTGGACAATGAATACGATGAGGAGTGCTCCTGTTAATCTAAATGACTGGTAGAAAAGGCTCCTTTGAGGAGATAACATTGAACTTATGATCTAAATGACAGAAAAAGGAATCTGTGCTCCAAGCTTCCTCAGAGAGAAAAGCATTCCAATGAGGGTAAATTACTGACGCAAAGGCTCTAAGATAAAGACAAATAGGGAAGGCGTGGTCTTTTTCCTTATTCCTTCTACTTGCAGCTATACATGTTATATGTAATATAAAATATAAGGCATATACCATGAGCTTTATATAATCCTATGAGGAATATCTGCCTTCATTATGTGTGTATAACTTTTTTCCCCTTGTGAATTCTTTCCAGGGCACCTAATAAATTTACCTAATCTATAAAGTCTCAATCTATTTTTGAGGACACTGACTAGGAAGCAGATCGAAACCTCTCATATTTAGGAGAAAAGCGGCAATTTTGGGGGTAATAGTAACTGAATTCATTCCACAGCTGTTTTCTGGACTGAATGATGCCCAAACCCAAGAGAGAAATTAATAAGATTTACACTTACGCACGCACCTAACTCTTGACTTTTCCTCATTAACTTTTATGACACAGTTCTTTTCACTGCCCCCTTTCACAGAATGACCCCATGTTCCACATTATCCATTAACCAGCTTCCCCTGGCTCAACTGAGCACATCATAAAATTATTTTCAGTAGGAGTGAGAACCCACCTCTACATTTTATGACTTGTATGATAAAGAAACAAGAAAAATACGCAATTTATAAAATGATAATATGGAGTACTATGGAGCTTTTAAGTTAATGGGACATACAGGGAACGGTGTCATTACCAAAAAAAAGAAAAAAGAGGAAACATGTGATGCTGCTGGTTGTGGTTGGATCCACCATGCAAAGAATAGAGCAAAACCTTCTAAAACAAGGAATGTGCAGATGTTGTCACTTTGCTTTAGCGCTCCAAAATTTTTTCTGAATTAAAAAAAAAAAAGTAACCAGACAGCTTCCATCAGTGAACAGAAGTGTGTGAACCTTCTTTGTCTTGGCTTTCCAGCTCACGAAGTCCAGAGAAATGGAACCAGAAGAGCCAGATTCAGTAAAGCTGAGTCACCCCAGCAGCCACCCTGGGTAGGATGGTGCACGGTGAGGACCCGGGGGCCTCCGAAACAGGTGTGAGCTCTGGGGTGGGTCACAGACAGCAGATCAGCTCTTCCACAGTCTGGGTCGGGTTTAGGGAGGGGATGATAAATTTGCAAGTACACAGGCCCCAAAGCTCCTCACCCACAGCTGGTGTGTCGCCTCCTCTTTGCAAAATTAAGGGCGACACTGCTTGTTACAGAGCCTTGTGATTTTCATCTACTGAGAATAGCTGAGTCGCTAGGATATCAAAGGGTGACGACAAGTGGCGGATCTATTACTAGTGTTTGATGACAAACATGAACTACTCGTTATATGAGACAGAGTAGTAGTTTCTCATAATAAAGAATACAGGTTCAGGAGCGGAAATGCCTGAGTTCAAATCCTGCCTCAATTGTTGACTGGGAACCTCAGTGAAGTTATTAAAATGTGGCATTTCTCAGTTTTCTCAACTGTAAAATGGGAATATTAGCAGTATCTAGCCGATAGAGTTGCTACGGGGATAGCTGCGGTGAGTCATTAAAATGCATGGAGTCATGCCCAGCTCACACTAAGTACTCAGTAACTCTTTGCTAGAGTCCTTCAGGAAACCATTGCTGTACAAATGCACTAAGCCCCTCACAGAGCCCCGGTTCCCACAAGCCAGTCTATTCCATTAGCAAGAAAACCACACACACAAACACACGCACTGGATTAGAAACCTAGGGTGATACCTGCTGTCTGAGAAGAAATGGATTTGGAATCAGAATAGGACCTACTTGTCTCATGAGAAGTGCTTCAGAGAAAAGCCACACTGCCTATGGATCTTTAATGGGTTAAAGTGGATCAGAAAGCTCCAGACAGCCCCTGGTTGCTCCACAATCCTTCACCAGATAAAGCAGATCTCTGCTCTTCTTTCACATAAATTTCTCAAATGGCAGGTCGAGGGGCACTGGCTGCCCAACTCAAGCGTCCTTCATGTGGCCTTTAACACAGCACTGTGGGCATGCCAGACGCAAGACTGCTCATCATCTGTGGAAGGCTCCAGATAAGAAGGGAGCCCTTAAGTCACACAGCCTCAGAGCCACGCTTACAGCAGCATCCCCTGGGGAGATGAGACGCCCAAAGCCAGGTCCCTATGCCAGGAGACAGGTCCGATCTCCACGGACGGGGCCAAGGCACTTGCAAGTTATAGACTCCCCAGTGGATTCTGATGCCCCGTGGTGGTTGACAACCACTGAGCTGACTGATGCTCTTATTTTCGAAGTAGGGACATCCAGGCCAATAAAGTGATATAAGGCCATGGGGGTTCACGAGTGGGAGAGCCAGGATCACTCCAAGGGCATTTTTAGTCCAAACAAAGTGCCAGTGTTCTCAAATGCAGAGAGGGAATTGCAGAAGGAAAAGGCATCTCAGAATCACATGGAATTCTTTTTTTTTTTTTTTAAAAGCCTGGTTCCATCTCCCACCCCTCACATTGTCTCAGGATCTGATGTGCTTCTGATGTACCCCTGGCTGCTCAGCGGGAGTCCCCAAACATCTGCACCAAGATGTCCTGGTCCTCTCCCATCCTGAGGCTGCAGCCCAGAGTTTCTACCTTTGAAGCGCTCCTCAGCTAATTCTTACATGAATCTAGGGTTGAGAAACACTCCTTGGATGCTCAGATGGTCATTTATTGAAATAGTAGCACATCATCCATGATTAATAAAAACTGGGTTAAGAACAGGCAATGACGAGGTGATTTGAAAGGAGAGGCCCAAATGGGAATCTAGGAGCCCAGGGGCAAACGTTTGGGGCAGTAATTTCAGATCAGTTTCCCACGTTTTGGTGTGACCTGCAATTACTTTTTATCCCAGAGAACTTAATTGGAGTTAAGATTCTTTACGTACCTCTTATTTGCTCTGTCTATGCAATCTTGGTGTTTGTTTTATCTTCGATGTATGAACACTGGGCATGGGGTGGAGGGCAGACATGGTCGTTTTTGAGCAGGGTCCCCACTGCCAAAGCTTTGGAAGAATCCTGACACATGACACACAAGGTCATTTTGTGGAGCAAACTGACTCCTCTTGTATTTCATAGCACATCGAGGTTCCTGGAGGAAGAACGGACACTAGCTAAGACCCTGAAGGACTCATGTGCCCTCCCTTGGTTGCTTACTAGTAATTGGTTCTTCTTGTTCCAGGGTGTCGATTGTTTGGGTGATGGTATATCTGGCTGAGCATGCTGCTAAACTTGGGGGCACTTGGTGAGCAATGCTGTCATCTGGAAGGGGTGTGACATATACACACTGTGAATCAGGCTCATGACTCTTGAACGCCCATTTCCACAATGCAGGTGGACTCGTGGTTAAGGTTTCCCAGGACTCATCCCGCCAGCATGTAGCAAAATTTATCTTCCCCGCAGCCTGACTAGTAGGGTGAAACCTATGTAACCATGGTGGCCTCTTTCTAGAACAAACGAATGGACTGGTGCAGCCACAGCTCGCTGCCCCCCACAACGACCTTCTGTCTGCTGCTGGGGTCTGCAGGAGTCAGCAGTCTGGATGGGGCTTCTCACCAGAAGTCAGATCCCTGCTGCTGCTCAGGACAGCAGACTTATGTTCCAAGTACACTGCAATATAAAAACTCGGGCTTTTGCTGAAAGCCTTCCTTTGTCTGTTTCCTAGCCTCGCTTACCATCCGAAAGACTCCACAGAGTTGATGTTTCCGTTCCTTTAATTCAGTGTTTGGGATGACCCAGCCCCAGCCCAGCTGTCTCCCCAGCAAAGGGGTGTGTGTAAATGTTGCCCAGTGTTCTGGCCTCTCTTCTTTCTTTGGGTCGGAAGCAAGGCTGTCACGCTGTATGTTGTTATTTAAGGGATATGCTGAGATGTTTCCTTTCTGTGGTGGAAAAGATCTTTTCAAGGGAGGCTCTTTATTCCTCTGACATTTCCACTCTTGAAAAGCTGACCCAGTTCCCGCAGAATAACAAAAGAAGCACACAGAGAAAACAGATTCCCCTGGGGGACTGATAAACTCAGGTGAACTCTGGCCAACTGCGTTTCCCTCAGAGAATCAGGCAGGCTGCCAGAGAGCTGAGGCACATAGTCACAGCCCAAAGATACATGGACAAATTCGGATCTGCTCAGCTTTGAGCCATCTTTGAGTCCTTTGGTAGGAGTCCATATAAGGATGCAGCCAATCCCGTATCCAGTCTATGTGTGCAAGCGCCCACTAACATCTGGACATCTGGTCTACCATTTGTCTTTCTTCAGGCCTGCAAGCGCCTTCTTGGGGCCTGAGGGATCAGCCTCAGGCCCGAGTTCCCAAGTCAGTGTGAATGAATCACAGCGGCTTCCAGGGGGCCCAGGACATGAGCCAACTCACATTCACTGTAGGTGTTGAACTCTGCAGAAATTAGCATTGTAAGGACGCAGGTCTGAATCAAACTGACTCCATGACAGACTTCAATCTTCCCTCTGACCTTGGAGGCCTAGGTGTCAGTTTCTCAGAATCATTAGACAATAGAAGGGCACACATTGCCCAAGGAAGGAGGGACAACCCTTGTAACACCCAATCAGGAAAGGCCAGCTAACACCCTTAACATTCCTAAGGGCAGGCCTAAAGATAGAAGCTATAGATAATCACCTATTGCTTAAGGCTAGTCACACCCTACCTGAGGGTCCTGGGCCCACTCTGTGATTGGTCAATACTCTAAATGTTGTGAGTGGCTCCTACCAAAAGTAACAATGTATGGTTAAAGTTACTGCCAATATTGATAGGCGATAGTGATTGGGTCACTGTACCTGTGTCACAATTTCCTGTGACTCCCCCTTCCCAAACCCATAAAGGCCCCACCCCGCCTTTGTTGGGGGCTCTCAGCACGGATCTACTGCGTTGGTGAAGTCTGTGAGCCTGAGCTTATAAGCCCATAATAATAATAAAGCCCTTTGCTTTTGCATGCGTGACTCGGTCTCCCCGGTGGTCTCTGGTTTTGGGGAAGATATTGAAATCTTGGGCATAACAGCATGATTTGGAGTTGTAGCATCTGGGAAGAGGGGGGGCAATAAATGGACGCGGTGCCAGGTCCTGTACAACTCATACAACTTTAGACATTAATGTTACTCATCTAATCCTTGCCCAAAAATTCTGAACAGAGGTTAGTTCCTCTGTTTAACTCTATTTCTCACTCTTCTCTGATGGTCTTTCTTTGCTAACAGTTCACCATTTCCCTTCTGATACCAGAACAAAAGAGAGGCTCATGGTCTAATTTCACTGTCCTCTGTTCTCCTCCATTTCGGGTGGGTCTGAATTTTAAAACCATGACTTGCTTTTGTGACTGGCCTGTAATTATCCCTCCTAAACCATGAGTCGTTTGTTTGGCCTTGTTATGTAAAACGCAAAGAGGATTTCCTTAGAGGATGTGTTCTTTTCATCAGAATTGGTGGACAAGGAAGACCAGTAGAGGTTGCCTCTTGACTTATGCAATTTGTTTCAGATCTTCTCTTTGATAATATCCCTTGTCCTTTATGTTTTTGATCTAACTCATTGCCTTTTTGCATGTATTTTTCATTTACTCATTCAACAGTTTCTGTACGTATCTGTAAGGATTGCCTAAGGGAATAGAAAAACAAAGAGGCTCCCGACCCCCTGAGAGTTGATGGTCAAGTGGAAGAAACCAACATAAGATCAGCATAGAATCATCAAGAACAGAACCACGCACTGGGAGAGAGGCAGAGAGGAATGCCTCAGGGGCAGAGGAAATAAGGATCCCTTACTTTACCAGGGAAGGACTGGGAAGATTCCACCAATGAGGCTGCATTTGAACTGAGCCCTAAAAAATAAATAGGAGCTTGAGGACACTGCTCAGTGTCAGTTGAGTGGCCAACTCTTGGTTTCGGCTCAGGTCACGATCTCATGGCTTATGAGTTTGAGTCTCACATCAGACTCCCAAGAGCCCGCTTGGGATTCTCTTTCTCCCTCTCTCTCTCTCCTTCCCTTGCTCACGCACTGTTTCTTTCTCTGTCTCTCTCTTAAAATAAATTAATAAACTTAAAAAAAAAAGAATAAATAGGATCTTTGTAACTGGATAGTGGTGAGGGCAACTGAGGAAGAAACATCAGCTCATACCAAGTCCCATAGTCAAGATAGCATGTAGGCTTCTGTGGAAGCTACTGGGGATTGAGTGGGGCGTGAGCCTGAAAATATGTCCATGGTAGATGTGTTCTAGAAAGGTGACTCTAATGACTGTGGGAAATGGCCCGGCTGTTGCTCTGACTCTCATATTTATTACGCAAGAATGTGCTGGGGCTGCTATCAGCCAGGCACTATTCCGGGTGATTGCGGCCCAGCCCTGAGCAAAACAGTGGGCTAACTTGTCTCATCTACTCCTTCCTAGTCCCCAGGTGTGGGTGAAAGTGAAATCAGGAGTTTCCTCTGTTTGAACTTGAATTAATATTTCAAATTTATGCAGAATTCATGTCTAGCAGAAAATAATAATGAGTTCAGTGGCATCAAAGCTATCAAATGTCCCTGATGAGGGAATCTTGCTATTAATGATGGGAAAAAATGTGTTCTACACACACACACATGCACGCATGCACACATGCACACACATGCACAGTTCTTTGCACACACGTTTGGCAGATTTGTGAGTGGGAGGGGCAGGTGTGCGGCACTGGCTGTGGGCCACCATAATATCACTTCTAAGCAGCCTACAGACCCTCTGACCTACATGTGTGTGTATCTCTCCACCCCAGAGCCCCCCAAATGTAGGATAAACCATCTCCAGGCCCAAGCCAGCTCCACGGCAGCTAGAATAGTCATGCTGCCTCTGTCCCTCTCTCCCTGCCAGTGTATTTATCACTCAGTTTTCCGAGATGCCTAAGGCATATTCAGCTCTAAGGAGGTGAAAAACAATTTCTTATTTAATGCCAGGATCATGCTTCCGCTTTCACGTACATCACCTCATGTAAGCCTCCCGAGTATCCTGAAAGGTAAGCATTGCCATTCCTAATTTCGTTCCAGTCAGCTGAGGCTCCGAGAAGTTAGATGGCCAGGCCGACACGATAAAACGGGTATGGATCAGGAGTTGCTGGAGTTCATGCTCAGACCTGGGTCCTAGCTCTAGGCTAGAAATATACCCGTGGGTCTCCTTGGAGAGGTTTCACCCTCCTGAGCAGCCTACAGACTCTCTGACCGACATGTGCCTACCTAGTTTCTTCATAGGCAAAAAAGGGATATTGATTTCAGAGGTCTGTCGGGATTCAGTGAAATAGCGTTATAATGTGATTGACCCTCTGCTGGCACACAGCCAGGACTCGGTATGCAACAGCTATCCTAACAAATGGTTAAGTTGGGAGTCCAGGGTTCCCTCTAATACTTTACCTCCTCCATTTTTTCCTGCTTCACCCTTAATATCAAAGAGATGCCACCAGTTCAAGGCCAGAGTCTAATGAACCGTGAAAGAACAGTTTTCAGGTATGAGCTGCCAGCTGGGATGCGTGTTGCTCATAATCCGACCCTCTCTCTCTTTCTGCAGCTCAGTCCCTCAGGGCCCTCGAGGATGAAGAGAGCAGCTATTCTGGGACTCAGAGCACATGAGGGTTTTCTCTTCATTGAGTGGCACTGGCAATAATCCGATCGCAAATAATACATAGAGCTGACTGGTGGAGCCAGCCAAGGATGCCCAGAGAGGCCAACATTCAACAAATGATGATTAGGCATCAGCTACCTGGGCATCAGTCATACAAAGAATTCACAGCTCGGTCTACAAGGGGCTCAGGGTCAAGTCAGGAAGACTGACAAGTCCGTTCAGAGCACAGAGCACTGGGAGAACACAGAGAAGGGGCCTCTAGACCAGACTGGGGCCTGGGGAAGGTGCAGGAAAGAAGGAAAGATGGTCCTCCTGGCCACTGCTCCTTTCTGGCACCCCCAGAGAGGGAAAGATGATCCAGAAAGGGCCTGAAGCCCTACCATCCTTGCATAAAGAGGGGATGAGTGTCCCATCCAGCTTCCTGGGCAAATCAGGTCAGCATGTGGATGGCACATGAATGGTAGTGAAGACAGGCTGCCTGCAAGCATTAAAAGCATCTGATGACTGAGCTCTATTCCTATGACAGAGCGACTATTTCCCCAAAATGTCCTTGACCATTTCTCTTGATCTATTTGTATAATTCCCTTCCACTTAGGCACTTAAGCGAAGTTCAAATACAAAATAAGGGCTGTTGGTAATTTCCCACAAAGTTCCAAAACACGATCATTGACAGGATTAGGAAACTCTCTCTGTTCATCCTGGTGGAGGAATCGGAGGTGGAATCAGATGGAGAGGCACGGAGAGGGAGGCCACACCGGGACCTGCCAACATTGCCCAAAACACCTGGCTGTGGGGGTGGCGGAGGGAAGAAGTCACATTCCAGGGCAGCCAGGGGAATCTGAGCCTCACAGTGGGAATTAAGAACGCTTGCATCAAATTGCATAATTTAAAAAAAAAGATTTAAAAAAAAGTTTCCTTATCAAGCCTGGGTCCTATCTAAAGAAGTGTTTTTGTGTGTGGCAGTATATGTGTTTTTCTCTGGAGTCTTGGGAAGCACTAAGACCCTTAACAATACAATGCACCCAGCCCAGGGGGTAGGACGCGGCTGCTCTGTTTTCCCCTTTGCAAATACAATGAATATTGTGGAGAGAGTTCCTTATGCCCACTCTTAGGCCGGGTGTTGTGCCCGGCACTGCCGGTCTGCAGAAGCTAGCTGTGCCTTCCCAGACCCTTGCGCGCTGAGGCTGACGCAGAGATCCCAACTACAACTAGAAACACTTTGAGCAAGTATATAAATCAATGATGAAAAACAATAACACTCTGGACCAGCATGGGGTAAATGCTGCATATAAATCTTTGCATTACTGCAAACCTCCAAGGTACTGCAACTGTCCTCAGGTGCTTTGGAACCAATCCAAAGTGCATAGTTTAGTTAAATGTGCCTATCCAGATGTCGAGATAAAATTAAGGCCTCGCTTGGACTCCGTACCCGAGAACTCCATACCCATCTCTGCATGACTAAGTCACTTCCTGAAATATTTAGTGCAGTGTGAAGGGTCTGGGAGAGAATTTCAGAGAAGCTGGAAATGGCTGAAAAGTTAGAAGAGTCACAAGGAAACATGACTAGCGGAGACCATCCTACTTACAGAAGGGAGCTAAGTGAAAATGAGCTCCTCTGGGGTGGATTTCAACAAAACCTCCCCAGGTCCCCGGAAGCCGGACGGGAGCAAGTAAGAACTTGATGTAAGCTAGTTGGAAGAAGTAGAGCATGAATCCAATTTTGTACTTAATCTGCAGGTAAATTGGAATGGATCCTCATTTCCCTAGTATTTTTCTCCAGAAATTTGGGGGGAATTTGGCCAATCTTTGCCCCATGTGGCCCCCATACACTGCCAACAGGCAGATAAAACATTGTAAGATATTGGATCTCTCCCGGAATACTAAAGTTTTTCGGAGACGCAAGTAACAAAAACTGACGTTAGCCAAAAGGGAACGTGCTTGAAGGCAGTGGAGTAACTCACTGAATGCAAAAGAAAGCTGAACCAAACAAATGAAATGAATACAAGTTTCAGGAAAGGCAAAACCATAAAACTCGTCTCTAAGGCCCCAGCGCTAAGGTGCCTCAAGTCCATCATTCTGAGGCTTGTCTCTTTTGTTCCTGGGAGAGGGGATCTGGTGGGTCTACTGCAGACCTGCACCACTTGTGAGGCCAAAGCAGGGACATGGACATGGGAAGGGCATGCCAGCTGGGCATCAGCTCCTGTATTTCAGGAGCAGTGCCAGAGAAAAGGGGTATCCACGTGAGCATCCCCAGAGATCAGCCCTGTCTGTTCTCCCCTTTGATACAACAGCATATGGCCAGGAGTTGTTTCCAAACTCCACAGGTGAGAGGGGTAGGAGGTGCAGAGAGAGAGGGAGGAAGATTTAAGATATTGCTAAATATGGATTGTATTCCCCAACCCTCTAAAAAAAAGCTGTGAAGTTAGGAACTGGTCAAAGAAGACAGCAAGAGCTTCCTTTTGGTACTAAGATTCTGTGATGTTTGTGGTAAAATGTCTGCCCTGTCATAGACCAGCATTTGTCAAACTGTGTCCATTAGATGTCAATCAATGCTCTATGAATAACAGAATTCCATCTTTAATCACATTTGAGAACTACAAAGTTAAAGTTTGTGTCTGCAATTGTTACTTATGTTTGTGTGTTTTGTGGTAGAATTTCTCCTAATGTTAATATAGACTGTAACTTTCCAAGAGGGGGATGGGATTATGAATGTAAGTTTTCCCAATTCATCTGACCCTGAATCCTTCCATTGAGGAGTGATTTGAAACCTCTGTATTTTTGGTTTTTTGTTCTTGAGCAAAACCCAGTGATGTATTTAGGGATGCTCGTGTTCCACACAGTACTCTTTGGGAAACACTATCATAGACTATATCTTTATAAACCTTGGTAGTTTTCTCATCTGCTCTATGCAAAGAATGAGCAACACAGAAAGCTGCCTACTTTATTTTTCTTTTTAATCTGATTTTACTATTTATTTTGAGAGTGGGGGAGGGCAGAGAGAGAGGTAGAGAGAATCCCAAGCAGGCTCCATGCTCAGCAAGGAGCCTAACTCAGTATTCGATCCATGAACTGTGAGATCATGACCTGAGCCATGCAGGTGCCCCATAAAGCTGCCTGCTTTCTTGATAATGTTTCATTTAATTGTAGATTTATTTTAGACAGCTTTTTGCCTGTTAATTTATATAAAATAAAATTTACTCTTTGTGGAATACAGTTCTATGGATTTAGATACGTGCATGGAGGTGAGTCTCCAACCCCATAGTCATGGTGTAGAACCGTGCCATTGCCCCGCCCCCAAATTCCCTCATGCCGCCTTTCTAATCAATCCCTCCCCAGTCCCAATCCCTGGCAACCACGGACCTGTTTTCCATCCTTACAGCTTTGCTTTTCTAGAATGTTATTTAAATGGACTCATGCATTTGTAGCCTTTGGGTCTGGCTTCTTTCACTTCAGCAGAACAGCATTTGACATTCGTCCATGTGATTGTGTGAGTTAATAGTTTGCCCCTTTTAATTGCTGAGTTGTGTTCCCTTGTATATATGGGTCACAAGGCATTGCCTCATTTATCCAACGAAGAAGATGATACAACTTTCTTGTCAGAATGATAAATCAAATAGAGCCTTTGTTCATAGTTAACAAATGAAGTGAAATTATGTCTCCGTAAAAGGAAATATCTGACAAATTGGGACAAGATTGACTTTTTCTTTTGCTGGAGGATAAGAGACCAGGAGGAGAGACTAAGTTTGTACGTAGCATTACTAAACATAAAAAAAAAAATCCCCTGCAAACTCCTATGCAACTCAAGAGACTTCCCACAGAAGTGATGCCGGCCAGAGGCATTGGAGGGTTTATTGGTTATTTGGTCCAGTACCATGATCTCATTTGCAGAACCAATAAACAGCTCACTTAGAAGCAGGATGTAATGGGCAGAAATAAAGTTCTTAACATAAGAAAAACAAAAGCAACTGAATATTACTTATGAAGGTCAGAATAATGAATTACATTCATTTATCTAGTTGTTATCTCATTCTTTTCTGAATATTACCCAGTCTCTCGTGATTCTCATAGAAATTGCTGGATTGGATTTATAGACCAGGTGTGTCTCTTGCTGCAAGATGAGACAGGCCACCCTCAGACGACTCAATTCAAGACAACTTGTCGATTCTAACTCTCCATTTTGCCTCTACACCCACTGTTGTCAATGGAGTCTGATTGTACTCCTACCAAAAATGGTGCATTTTCCCCTTGGTTTGAAGAGAGCCTACTCCATGATTCTGTCAGCCCAAAGAAGAACTGGATTTGGGTCCCAAAGCATCTCTGAAGATGAAGAGTTACATAGATAACTTTTGTTTCTGCTGATGTTTCACTTTGTTTTGCTTTTTCTTTTTTAAAGTACTTTCTGGAGGTCAAGTTTACTTCTCTAAATATCTGTGACAGTTTCTTCTGACACTTCTAGGACCCCAGGAGTAATTCCATTTAGAAGGTGTAAGATTCTCAAAACTTCACAAAGATATCCTATTTAAGGAGAAATATGGTCTTATTTTCTTGGCTTGATACTCAGAACTGGAGAGTTTCTGTTGTTCATTTGATGAATATTGAGTATGTTTAGGACAGACAACTGTCTCTGCCTTCATATACCATATAGATACAGAACTGGCATATTTTAAGACAACTTAGTTGAGCTTAATGTGTTTAAAACTATCTTCATTGATCTATGAGAGTATCATCAAGGTGTCTACTTCTGGAAAATTTTCCAAGTATTGACCAAAAGAAATTATTAGAATTTTAAAATAAAAATGGCTGCAGACTTTAACTTCCTTCAGAACTACACTTTATTGATATAGATTCTCCATGTAAGAAAACTGTTGGGATTCATAAAATTAAAGAGGAATTAATACATAATAGTAAAGAAGAATGCTATTCATTTGAAATGATTGAATAATGTATGTACCCAGGATGGCCTTTGCATTATGTTGAAGAGAATTTCCTTAGAGATAGCTAAGAACTCAGAGGAAGAAGTGGAAAAAAAAAACCCAGAGTTTTAGGAAATTTAGATAATAGGTTACATGTCATGTTTTTGAAGATGTCCCCAATTCTACTTATTAAAAGGGGACAGTAAGGATTCTGGTAGGTTATTAGTAAGTGAAGGGAGTGTGAGTCAAGGCTCTGGTGGCTTTTCAGGTGGATATTAAACTGCCTTCACCTCTAGCGTAGAGAAGGGTCCATTCCCCATACCATTACATGCAAAAATACCAATGTTAGCCAATGCCTGAAAAGGACATGGTTTATCAGAAGTACCTAGCAGAGGGGATATTGAGAATGGTGAGTGGTCACAGAATCTGGGAGCCTCGCAGATACCACCACCCCATACCCACCACACACCCTGCCTGGTCTGCAGCAAACCGTGTGAAATGAAATCAGGTCTCAGGTGCCTTGCTCCGAATCATGATCCTCATTTACTGGGAATATCACCTGTGAGCGGCTGAACTGCTAGATGTAGGAGTCAGTCCATGGTTTTCCCTTGGTGTGAAACTCTCTAAATAGGTTGGCCAACCTATTTTTAGAATAGCTCGCTTTCTCTGCCAAGAATCCAGCAATGACGTTAGAGATTATTGGTACCATAAGATCACAAGGTCTATGAAGAAGGGAGAACAGATCAACAGAATAAGCTTTGGGGACCTAGGTCACTCTCAGGATAAAAACCCACTGATGGTTTCCCACTGACTTTAGGAAGCAGTCCAAACTACTTAATGTGTTCCCAAAGTTTTTGATGACCCCTGTTTACCTCCCTTAATACACTCTACCATTGGCTACTTGGCCTTCTTTCAATAACTTGAATGCCTAACATTCTATCCTGTGGTTGGACCTTCCAATCGGTTGTCCCCAGTACATGAAGATTTCTCCTCCACACCTGTACCCCTTCACCTGCACATCTTGAACTCCTCCAGGACCTTCCAAGGTCAGCTGAACTCAACTTCTTCTTAGGGAAGCCAACCTCAGACTAGCTTAGGTTCTTGAGGCAGTACTTGGGATTGGCTACCTAAAACCCACCTCAAACCCCACCTAGGGGCCTTTCCTACATACAAATATTAGAATACTAAACAAACAAACAAACATAGGTACATTTCCTAAACTTTCTTACAGTGAGATCTGGATATGGCCTATACTCTGCAGAGTTAATGCATCTACCACTATAGTGCTTCCTGGAAGTCCCATTCTAGCTGGTTTACTACTCCTTCTGGAAGTTTCTGTAAATTCATTACCCTTCTTTTTAAGCTAGCTAGAACAGATTCAGTTTCTTGCAATTATCTGATGAATACAGGCCTCCTACTCTATACCCTGATTGTTCACTGTACTTTTCCTTCATAGTATACATCACAGCTGCAAGTAAATAATTGTTTAGTTTTGGGCATATGTGTCATCTCTACTGGATGATAAACTCCTGAAGGACAGGGGTTGCGTTGTATCTTTAGCACCTAACATCACACCCTTCATGCATTAGGTGCTCAGTAGGAACTGGTGAATGAATGAGTGAATGAATAAATAAGTGACTATTTCTTCAACCCAGATATCTCCTTTATTAGCAATTTCACCTTGAGCAACTTAGTTCACCTACCAGAGTCATGGTGTTCTGAGGAGATAGTGCTCGAACTCACATGACCTTGTACAGATCAAATGGGAGAATACATTTGGAAATATTTTATAAACATTTTATTCAAATGTTAGAGGTTATTATTCTGGGCTACTGAGAAACAAAGAGTAAAGAAGAAAACACGGTCAATAATTTTTTGGAGCCCAGCTATAATAGATCTTCTATTTTCTTAACATTGAAATCTATGCAAGTCCACATACATGAGAAGAATTTGCAAATCCCAGCGTCCTTTTATGAGCTCCCAGATGTCCAGAACTCATAAACATCTGAGAGTAAGATTAAATTAGAGTAAGAGCATGGCACGGCTCTGTATAGTAACCCAAGGTCAAATAAACATCTATTGGGACACATGGAGATTCTTCTCTTGGATGATTCCAAAAAGGGTTTTGGGATATGTGTTTATACAAAACATAATAAGGACTCAAAATATATAAGTAAGATTATACCACAACTTTGGAACCCAGGCTCCATCATTCAAATGGTACTTAACCTTGAGTTAAGTGCCATAAAAATGCTCCCATTCATTTTGGTTGCCTGTCGTGTGCACCCGGTTGAATTATGTGGGGCAAAGTGCAAGTACTCATCGACCTGTATTCCTCGGGAACGGAGCTGGACTTCCTGATCTTTTGCTCATATTTTTTCAGAATCTACTTTGACTCGAATGCTCTGTTGACCTGTTTTGACGGCTGGGTGAGGGAACTGAGGACTGAGAAGAAGTGATGGCCATGCATCTTCTTCGGCAGGAGGAAAAGAAAAAAAATAGTAGCAAAGGAAAATTGGATAGGCTTGTAAGGTAATTAGCAATTTTCGAATGCAGCAGTGGGCAAAGGAAACAAAACGTAGAACATGTATTAAAAGTCAAGCGGATGGTTTAGAAAATACAGCTGTAGGATCACACAGATTTTGACCATCCAAACCAAATTCAATTATCATGTCTGTGCTGCTTTTCTATTTCCGCCACTGAAAGGCTATTATTAGGTGCTCTCTCTCTTTTTTACATCTCCAAGTAATGCCTTCATAAAACATTCCAAAAAGTAAACATTAGCTTTAGGCCATTTGATTACTGGTTTCCCAGAACGCTATGTTCTGTCCTGTTTCTCTCCATATTCCTTTAATATTAAAAATAGGAAATGACTGAGGGCAGTTGAATGGCTCTGCCTTGGAGGCTGCCCCCACCAGCCAGCCTCTCAGGCATTGTCGGGTCCTCATCCCTCTAAAGCTCATTTCATCCTTATTACATAGACAGCCTGATGCCAAGCAGGGAAAAACAAAATCCAAAAACACCAAAACCAAAAAAAAAATAAAATAAAATAGCAACCAACCGAACATTTCCTTCCTCTCGACCCGTTATTAATGTTTTCCACAGTGCCTATGCTTTGTTTCACACACCTCTGCAGCTGGGGCTCCTTTCAGGTGAGGATTTTTAAAATATTTTGTGCTAGATTATCATCTGAAGTGAGAACTGGCTCTGAAAGTGTCTCTGAACAGGTGAGGTGAACAGAACCTGGGATCAGAGGTGACACACACAAAGGCCCCAGGCGGGCAGCACCCAGGAAGTGCTAGGGGCTGATGGAGGTACGGGTCATGTCTACCACAGGTGGCGCTCTTACTCAGGTGCTACTTCCTCCACGCTCTGGGCTGACCCCCGGGTGGGGGTTGGGGAATGATGTGTGACATGCCCTCATGGAGGAACCACTCTTGGGAGTTTCCGAGGACTCAAAGAGAATCAACAAAGAAGCCAGATCTGTGTATTTCTTTGGAGGTGGAGATGAACAGGAGTTGAACAGAGGCACCTGTTAGGGAATTTCTCCTGTATTTCTCAAAAGCAACGGAGAGCCAAGTTTGTCCAGTTAGTCTGTTTTCCCTCAATACACACCCTCTGAAGCAAAATGAAAAGGGAAAATGGTGAAGAAAAGCAATAGTCACTACTGTTAAGCCAAAAAAGAACTTAATCCTGAAACCAACTTCATTTTTTTCTCCACTAATTTTAATATTTATCAGTGAATCTTGTGTGCAGCAATTATTACTGGGTGTTCTAATGGTGACTTTCTATTTCTCTCATTCCTTCTGCCTTTTAAATTTGGAATTTTTATTCAAAATAATTCGCCTCTCTTCTCCCATTTATTTATTGATGTATTAATATCAGTAAAGATTCATGGATATTTACTTTATTCTTTGGGATTTTTTTTATTTTTTTATAGTTTATTGTCAAATTGGTTTCCATATAACACCCAGTGCTTCTCCCCACAAGTGCCCCCCGCCATGACCATCACCCCCCTCCCTCCCTCCCCCTCCCCCTTCAGTCCATGGAACCAACTTCATTTTAACATAAGCTTAAGTAACATTTCAGAAAGCCTTAAATCAGATGTCCTCTCACATTCTCTTCAGGCCTCCAATGACATTCAAAAATACATTTGTACACAGCTGTGATTGTTGGACGCGAATGATTTTGTCTTCTCCCCCTGAAATTTAATATTATTTTCTACATTCCCATGCATGTGTCCCAACCATTTGTGAAGCTGGTATTTGTTATATAGATTCCGACCCCATTCTCTCGTCTGCTTAATCATTCAACAAATATTTATGAGTGCCTCCAGACATAAGAGACCCAAATAGATAATCACAAAGAAGATGCTGAAGGATAACGCACCGGGGTAGTTTTTCAATCATGTTGAAACCAACCTCTCTCTTTTTTGTATATTTTGCAAAGTCAGACTTCCGCATCGCAACACGGAGACATTGCTCCTAAGGAAAAAGTGAGCATAGTCCAAGATCTCATTTCACTTCCCTGGGTTCTAGCTTCTTCTGTTTAAATGGAGAAGCGGTGAATTTGATATCCAATTAGGGTCCCTTCCTTCACTGAATTCTGGGGTCTGGGCTTAAGGAAACCATAGCAGCACTGCATATATTGTTTGCCAGACATCTCACAGTCACCCCTACCAGTCAGGATGCTTCTCTCTAACCCGCTAATTCACCAGTGACAAACGATTAAGTAAGAAGGTAAAATGTGTGTCTTAGTGCTTGGCCTCAGACTGTGCAACCTTGGCAGCTGAGGCCGGGAACTTGAGAGCTGGGAACACACAGACAGACATAAACAGCATAATTTTCTTTTCCGTTTCTTTCACTATGTTAAGGGAAGATGAAGGAGGGCTTTGGGGAAAACTTTAAAAAAATCCCTTCTGTGATTCAAAGACAGGAATGAAACATGTTCCCTCTTTAATAAATATGATTTTTATGTTTTCCTCCAGCCACCTATGAATCCAAAAGATTTTTTTAATGTTCTTGGCACTGGTGACTCCTCGTCTGAGCCCATTGCTGTTCCGATGTCCCACTGAGATCTACAAGCGATCAAGAGATCAATAATTCCAAATGGCGTTTTCACAGGAGCATTTCCTTCCACAGTACGTAGAATGTTCTTTCGTGAAGACAGATGGACACAGTCTGCAGGCCCCTGCTTACTCGAGAGAAACCGTCTTTGAAAACTTTTGACAGCCAGCGGGAGAGCACGTCTGTTTCTATTTAAATGAGCTCATTATAGTTAATATTTTTGTGACTTCCAACCAGTTGTTCAATCATTTCTCAAGTGTGATACATTTTAATAAAAAATGAAACACTTTATGGCACAAATATTATCGAGACCCCGTTTTAACTACATCCTTTTAGGAACACATTTGCTGGAACCAGGCACTGTTTTAGAAATGAGGGCAGGGCACAGTGCTTATGACGTTTCTTTGTTTGCTGAAATAGATGTAACTGGAATGACAAACAGCCTCGAGGTACCTAAGGAATCACGTGTTGCCCCTTTTTACTTTGGAGGTCTCTTTCTTTGGCAGGGATTCTGGTCTGGCCTCGAGGATTTTATGTTATTGACTGGTTTAAAAGATATATGAAATCTATAGTCTATCTGACATTTTATTGACCAAAATTATCTAGTAGATGGCATTTCTGAGCTTACCAAGCAAAATGATAGTTGATATGTATAATATTGATAGAGTGCAGTGAGCTATAAGCCAAAAAGTCAGATAGCATCCAAAATGTCTGCTCCAGAACAGGAAATGTCAGGAAACCTTTTGAAGAAAAGAAATCTCTCCTCTCCTATTGGAGAACTTCAGAGTGTAATTCTGGGGCCTTTTCATTCTGGAATTAAGGGGCCTCCTTTAAGTGTTATTAGGAAGTGGCATTTAGGCAGTGTGCACTTGCAGTGAAAACCTATTTGAGAGAACAGCCCTGTGGGGTGACATGTGATGGGGGCTGCCACGGCGAACAGAAAGGCATGGATTTCAATGGAATCCAGGAGGGGCGCCTGGGTGTCTCAGTTTTAAGCATCCGACTTCAGCTCAGATCATGATCTTGTGGTTCGTGAGTTCCAGCCCCATGTTGGGCTCTGTGCTGACAGCTCAGAGCCTGAAGCCTGCTTAGGCTTCTGTTTCTCTTTCTTTCTCTACCCCTCCCTCACTCATGCTCTCTCTCTCTCTCTCTCTCAAAAATAAACATTAAAATAAATAAATAAATGGAATCCAGAAAAGACAGAGGTCAAGAATAAGAAATCCTTACTGCTTCTTCTCCAGTGTAAGGATTGAGCTCACGGGAGCACCAAAAATTCTGTGGTGTATGCTGGGTGCATGTGGTTAATTCTGTAGATCACTTCAGCTCCAGGAAATACCCTACAGAAGCCTCAGTTCCCTATGTTCAAAGACCAGACATAGCACATTGACTTGGTTTGCCCATAAAAGGGAATAAATTGATTGAGCCAAGCAAATATATCCATTCAACTTAGTGGTAAATTATGACTCATAAGTTAGTAAGTTGACTTTCAGGTACAAATTCACCTCAGACAAGTTAGAAAACCACTGGGTGAGGTACAGACTTGTCGTCCTGATTTCCACTAAGTGGTAAAGATCCACTTAAATCGATGCTGACTCCCTAAATTACAGAATTACAGCCGTAGAACCAAAGTATTGCATGTCTCTGACTTCACTACCCAAGAAAAGTGAACTAATGTTAAATGGAAATTGTGTTATATTTTAATTCCTTTAAAAGCATCCTTAAAATAATAATAATACTAATACCTGGTTGTTATTAAGTACTTGCTACGTGCCATGCACTCTTGTAATTTAAAAAATTTTTTTAATGTTTTATTTATTTTTGATACAGAGAGAGACAGAGCATGAGAGGAGGAGGGGCAGAGAAAGAAGGAGACACAGAACCAGAAGCAGGCTCCAGGCTCTGAGCTAGCTGTCAGCACAGAGCCTGATGCGGGGCTCGAACCCACGAACGTGAGATCTGACCTGAGCTAAGTCGGAGGCTTAACCGACTGAGCCACCCAGGCGCCCCTCTTGTAATTTTTTAAAATATGTATCATTCGTTTAAGTCCTTGTCACATACCTTAGAACATCCCCATTTTCCATATGAGACAATGGAAGTACAGAGAGGTTAAATACATTGCCCAGGATCTCACACCTAGTGAAAGGCATAGTCGAGATTTGCACCCTGACATTTTAGCTCCATAGTCCATTCTGTTAAGTAGTAGGCAAAATCTCCATTAAGCAAATAATGTATTGAGTAGCATGTTCCATTCTCCGACTAAGCCAGACAAAATTTTTATTAAATTAAACAACACTCCCCTGTTCATAATAGCAATCCCTAGCATTTCTTCAGCCTGCTTTGACTTTGGCCATTAGGAATACATCCTTTTTCATGACTGCAGTGTGTCTGAGGTCAGGATTTCCACTTGTGGTATGAGGACTCTTTCCCAGGTCAACCCCTTGCCTTTCAACCACAAGCGAGTAATCTAATATTCTGCAATGCAGAGATCATCACTGGGCCAGAGAAAGTGGGGGAAGGGCTGAGCCAGGCTGCAGTTCTTGTTTGTTTTGCAGTGTGGATACCCAGACTACACAACAGGTAACTTCTGCCTCTTACATCATTTGTCTCCTTTGCCAATTATCGGCCCTGGGAGGGTTAAAGGAAAACGTTTCTCCCTCGCTGTTCTTGAAGCAAATACACAATTAAAACACAGGTGTGTTTTTCACATTGGAATCTTTGCCACAGAAATTCTAAGACTTTACCCTGGGAGCATAACGTAACCTCCCTGTGTCACCGAATGAGAGAGATGGGGAGCTCTAAGGAGAGACACTAATCTCAGAGCTTGCCTTCAACAACGCATTCTGCACGGCCCGTGAGGGGCACCTGCACAACAGAGCATGTCAAACAGGTGCTCTGACCACAGGCATCGCCTAAGGGGACGGCCATCCCGAAGGGGTAAGACTGAAGCAGCCAGACCAAGCCTGAACAGTGGAGACTTCAATTTGTCTCTAATTGGCATTGCTCAGGGTCCAGGCAGTAATCACCCCAGCTTGGTGGGGCAGGGATGGGGGGCAGGAGAACAGCTAGCCTGGAGGGATGGGACATCTTCCACCATGCAATCTTTATCCAATCACTTGCTTATTCATATAAACACATTTTTAGGGAAGGCCATCTACGTCCAAACATTGAACAAGACAAGAGCTATCCCCTGCTCTCAATGAATGCAGAGCCTAGCTCAGGAATCTAGGTCAGCAGAAATCAAATTCCAAACAGCAGCCCTCCTACCCTGGGAGAAATACACAGAGGGCAATAGTTCCATGGGCAAGGTGAGTGGTTCGGGTGGGGAGGGAGGAAGGGGTCAGAGCATGTCCAGCCTGGGAACCATGTATGTGGGAGCACCTATAAATACAGGAGGACCACTGGTGAGGTTCAGAGTCTTCAAGGTCAAAGACAATGAAGTTCAGACTAGCTAGCCTGTCACCAAACCACAGAGGCTGTATGCTCTCTGCCCAAACTTGACTTCCTGCTGCGGGACAGCCCGGGCTCCACAGACCTTGAGCCTAGATTAAAGCCGTCCCACAGGTAAACTGCCCTACAGATGCAGGGGGCAGTGGGCTGGGCTTGGCAGGCAGCGCTGATAATGTATTTGAAATTCATGGTATGGTATGTATTTTTGGTATGGTATGCATTTCTGTTCTGAGCCTGACAACTCAGACTGACTATAGAAAGTTCTGTAACCTCTCAACAAATTAATTTCTTGCTCATATTATAGATGAAGCAGTGTGTTTTTTTCATAATGTGAACTTGCCCATCAAAGTTTTGCTGTGAGGATTAGAAAGACAGATGCTGTGCACTGAGCAGTGTGAGGCTTGGCACATAGTAAGTACTCAATAAATGCAAGGCATTTTCCTAATTACTCAGTCCTATCAGCTGGTAACAATGAACTTGGAGAGGGCTAGCCACCCAGGATCCCTGATGCCAAAACTCGCAGTTAATTAGAAAACGTGAAACCCAGCCCGCAAACAAAGGACGGTGCTTAGTTAGCCCCGGGTTCTTTTTGCATCTTATGGCCTGGCTCAAAGCAGGAGCCCACATGCCAGGTGGGACTGTGGAGATCTGAAGGAAGCATGTGGTTTGCTCTGCTCATCTGGCATTGGCATTGACTTCCAGGACCGACGATACACACCCAGGTAAATTGTATTAAACTGAGCACTTGAATTATCCTGACACAGGAGACCGGGTGCAGGATTATCTCATATCCTATCAATAGCGCTGCTTGGATTTCCATCCTCACCTTAGCTGAACCGTATGGACAGCTACCTGATGCCCGAGAGCGAAGGCCGCTCAGGACCGGACTCCTGGTGGGTGCAGAGAAGAATCTCAGTCAGCCCCAGCGTTTCAGTGGGGAAGGCTACAAAAACGCCTGGACCCGGGCTTCAGGTTATTTGGTGTCAGAACTATTCTTCCTGGAGCGTGGCTGCGGTCACCCCTTCATCCTGGCTGTATTTCCCCCGTGAACTAACACTGACTGGCTCTCTCACGGTTGCTCAGGTTACACATCAATCCTCCTTAAGATGCAATGTCGTGCGTGGTGCTTGCTGTTCCTTGTACAGCCCAACCCGGCTGCCCTCCGGAGCAGGCCCTTTATTCCCTCCATTGTGCTCATCAGAGACACTTAGCGGCTTTCCTGCTCCGATGCTGAATTAATAAATTACAAATGCCTGTTATCAGAGATGCGGCGGTTTTGACAAGCGATGTAGTTGATCACAAATGCAAGGTTGTGTCAGGGAGACCCTGTGTTTTCAGGGTGTCGACGGCGGATCAGCCCTGAATTTGAAAAATAAACAGGCGAGTTTGATGAGCTGAATTTCATGCCAGAGCCTCTTAATATTTCCTGAGGTTTCTAATCAAAGGAGCGCCTTAACTGGCCCCAGAGGGAAATGGAAGATGAAAGGCGCTGACATTGAAGCCCGCTCCACCTTATCCCAACGTTTTCCTCCCTCCTTCCTTTTGCCTGTTTCTAAAAATAGCCTGGCAGGTAAGAATTAGAGACAGGATGTTATTTAGTCAAAAACAAAAACCAGCTGCATAATGTACCATACCTTTAAAATTTTTAACATCTATTAAATTAAAATCAAGGAAATTGACATAGATAGGAGGAAAGAAGACCCAGCACCTCTAGCTTATGCCAACTAAAAATAAGAATTATTAATGAGGCCCGGCTTTCTTCTGCTGTGCACATTAATTATTTATGATAATAATACTCTGCACTGCCATATTAAAGAATTTTCTTCACCCAGCTTCCCAGAAAACTCTATCTTCTTGGAAAAAAAAAAAAAAGGAACCTCAACATGTTAAGCCCACAAAAGAATACATTCCTCTCGGTGTATTTATTATACTGGAAGATGAATATAGTCTTGGGTTATTAAACTGGAATGAAAAACACATCTTATTAGAACTTACATGGTGATTTTTATTCTCACTAGTTTCATATAAACTTAATGATGCAGACTGCATTTTTATGCTCATCTATTTTAAAATGGTGCCTGAAGCAAAAAAACCTTCCATTAATGCCAGTTTGGTATTTCAAATACAATTTGATGTAATTTACTTCAAATATATGTGCACAGAGAAGGGTAATGCCAAGTGCATTTTCTAGATTCAAATGTGGGTTAGCTCATGGCAATGATTTATTAAACATAAGTTTTTTGCAAAAAGAAATTCTTTTAGTTGTAAAAATTTTTTTTAGGAAATGAACCTCTACTAGGTTTTATTTTCAGGGGTGCTGGGAGAAAGAAAATGATGGGTTTTGTGATAAAAGACTAGCTTTAGCCTTATTCTAGATTTTAATATTTATCAACTAGAAGTGAAGAATAATACATTTCCCTCCAGTGATACACTGAAGCTATCTAAACCCATTGTTTTTCTTAAACGCATTTACTGTAGAATTATATTCATGGATGTGTCAACATAAAATCATCCAGTTTAGAGAGGTGTTGTATGTTTCAAGCTCAGCAAATTGATATCAAGTAAATTCTTAGATTTCCAATCTTTCCATTGTCTCTCAATGATTTTTAGAAGAACTATATTTAAAAAGAACTTTAAAAAATACGTTTAAATAGTATTGCCAGAACAGTTGCTCCTGGACACCAGTCAAGCCTGATTTGCATGTGTGAATCTCAAAAGGGGAATTCATGGCATCTTGTCCTTTTTCTTGTGTGTCAGTTTCTAGTCTGTTCTCTGCTGCTCCAGGTGGACACTGGATTATTATTGTTACCGGGCTTCATCCCTCCAGTAACGCTCTAATAAGGCTACCAAGCTGCCTGGAGGGTTGAATCTTCTGTGAGGGCCCTCCAAAAACAAACAGTGCGCCTTGGTTTCTTCTTCCCCCTGCGTCCTGTTTGAAATCAGTTTCATCAAGGTCAACCAACCATTGTCTCTGAGCTCTAAAGTGTCCCCTCTGCTACAAGAGGAGGGGTCCCCATGTCCGAGATTATTTTTCAGCCTTGTGGTATATCCCCATGACACAGGGAAATTGAGTCTTTTGCACTTGGTCTGTATGGTCCTTCTCTCATTGCTTGGGTTTGGGGGGGGGGGCACAGAGGGAGGGTCAGAAGGGACACCTGTCAGTCCCACGGTGTGCGCAGGGTAGAGACAACTGCCCTCACTCTTCCCTTCCTGGTTTCTTTCTTTCTTTTTTTAATGTTTTATTTATTTTTGATACAGAGAGAGACAGAACATGAGGGGGGGAGGGGCAGACAGAGGAGACACAGAACCGGAAGCAGGCTCCAGGCTCTGAGCCAGCTGTCAGCACAGAGCCTGACGCGAGGCTGGAACCCAGGAACATGAGATCTGACCTGAGCTGAAGTCGGAGGCTTAACTGACTGAGCCACCCAGGTGCCCCTTCCCTTCCTGGTTTCTGCAGAGAAGTGGCCTCACAGGAACTGGCAAGGATTGCTAGGGGGCAGATGGGAAACAGCTCTGCCTTCCCAGGGTGCTGGGTGAATGGCCGGAGGCAAGGGACCTGGTAGAGATGAAGGAAACCCAGAAACCCGGTGCCTGTGCCCTCGTTGGCTTCTCTCTCAGCACCTCTGAAAAACACAGCAGCCCAAGGAGTGAGATCCATCACTGACAAGGACTGTGCTCTCTGAGAGTGGGTAGAACCTTCTAGTAGGTAAGTCTGGGAGGGAGAAAGATAAGGATTTAGGAAGACGGTCCCTGACGTAGCGGTGCCTGGGTTTAACCCGGGTCAGTACTGTGGAATGTTGAGCTTCAGTTTCTGTTTCCCGGGCTGCAGTGGGGGGAGGGAGCGGAGAGCAGAAGACACAGACAGAAAGAGGCAGGAGAAGAGCTGGCTTCTAGTTTCATCAGCCTGCAGGTGACCAATAAATGTTCCTCCTTTGATGCCACTGATCAAGTCTGTTGGTAAGAAAAATAAACAAGCCTACATTTGGGGCGGGTGCTGCATTTCCAGGAGCGCTGGCCGTGTGTGGCCATGCCCCAACCCACTTCCTTCAGAGACATAACGGCTCTGTGTTCCCTTTGTCCTTGGGTAGAAAAAAAGATAATTCTTTTAAGTTGTGCAAAAATCTTAAGAATTATTTACTGACTTAAAAAAATTTTTTTTAAGCGGGAACGCAGTTCCCAACTACCACAAATTATGCAATCGGGTTTCCCACATTTGGACAAATCCCAGATCAGCACATCCAGAGTACTATGGATACGCCTCGCCCCGGGAAAACCACCTTCGTGGGGGCTCAGTTGGTTAAGCGTCTGACTTTGGGTCAGGCCATGATCTCCCAGTTTATGGGTTCGAGCTTCATGTCCAGCTCTGTGCTGACAGCTTGGAGCCTGGAGCCTGCTTTGGATTCGGTGTCTCCCTGCCTCCCTCTCTGCCCCTTCCCTGCTCCTGCTCTGTCTCTGTCTCTCTCTCTCAATAAATACATAAATAAAACAAAAAACCTTTTTTTAAAGTATAAGAAATACTTCATACTCCAACCCAGGACACATGCCTAGAAACCCACAACCAAGACGAATTTCACAAAGCATTTTCCCTTTGTACAAAGGGGACAATGCTGATTTTTTCTTTTATTCTATTCCAGTTGCGGAGCTAAACCGATTGGACCACCCACTACTGGGTCGCACAGTTGGTTGGATGACCAGCCGCCAATCCTGTGATGCTCAAAGCTTTTCCAGGGTCCCAGTCCTGTGTTCAAGTTCTTGTAATTGGGGAGGGAAGTGTCATTGACTGACTGGCAAAGATACTTTGAGAGAAGAAACTCTTTCCTTCCTGACTTGGTATGGGGAAGGAAAAAGCATAGCATGTAAGGAGACAAACAAAAAGCCGGCTCACTATTTTGGATGAGGAGGGAGCAGGAATTTGGGGAAGGAAAAAGAAAAGGGGGACTAACTTGGCAGAAGGCTGGAGCCTGACAAGAGCGGTTTTTAAAGAACCTTGAAGAACAGAAATGTTCAGTGTCCATTTTACATGGTTTGCCTTCCTCCAATGTAACCTTTTCCATGTCACTGGGGAGTAAAGTCTGATACATTCAAATAGCCTTTGTGCTGAGCTGGAAAATGAAGGACCTCAGCAGGTAACGAAAATTCCAACTGTCGCACACGTACCTTCTGCTCAGCCCAGAGTGCAGGAAGCAGAAACCTACCGAGGGGTCAGCCTCCAACCTTTCTAGAAAGTCACCACTGGCAACACACAGAGACAGCTGTGTTCAGAAGAGTGACCCCTCAGTTCTGAGATGGCCTCAACAAGCAAGTCTGGCATACATTTATTTAAATCATGAAGGGTTGACATTCTTTATTTCTTTTCTCGGTTACCGTATGTCATAAATCAAAAGCTCCTGTTTTTAATCCAATTGAAATATTCTTTATTTGAAACAAATACCTCTCTCTTTTTTTGTATTTTAGTATCAGGCAAGTTATTTTTAGTTTTTGACAGCTTTTTGAGATGCAATTGATATATAACATTGTGTAAGTTTAAGGTGTACAGGGTGATGATTTGATACACATATATTACAATATGATTACCACAATTAGGTTAGTTAATGTATCCATTGTATCACATAGTTACCTTTGTGTGTGTGTGTGTGTGTGTGTGTGTGTGTGTGTGTGGAGAGAATTGTCAACATCTCCTCTCTTAGCACAACATTCAAGTATACAGAACAGGGGTGCCTGGGTGGCTCAGTCAGTTAAGCCTCTGACTTTGGCTCAGGTCAGATCGCATGTTCGTGGGTTCGAGCCCTGCGTCATGCTCTGTGCTGACAGCTAGCTCAGAGCCTGGAGCCTGTTTCTGGTTCTGTGTCTCCTTCTCTCTCTGCCCCTCCCCCTCTCATGTTCTGTCTCTCTCTGTATCAAAAATAAATAAAACATTAAAAGAAGAAGTATACAGAACAGTATTGTTAACTGCAGTCACCATCCTGCACATCAGATTCCCAGAACGTACGCATCTTAGTAGCGGAGGTTTGCACATTTAATCACCTTTACTCATTTCCTCCATCCCTCCTGTTCCTTCCTGTCCCTGGAAACCACTAATTTATTCTCTGCTTTTCTGTTTCTGTGAGTTTGGTCTTTTAAGATTCCACATATAAGTAACATCATACAGTATTTATTGTTCTCTGTCTGACTTATTACCTTAGCATAATTCCCTCCAGTTTGATCCATATTATTGCAAATGACAAGATTTCCTTCCTTTTTATAAGAAGAACTATTGTGTATCCATTTATCTTTAGCTCTTCATCTGTCAATGGACAATTAGCTCATTTCCATGATATTGTAGTTATTCCCATTTAGTTACTGTAAATAATTCTGCAATGAACCTAAGGGTGTAGATATCTCTTTAAGATAATGATTTCATTTTTTCCTATAGATATCCAGAAGGGACATTGCAGAATTATATGGTATTTTTAATTTTTTGAGAAACCTCCATACTGTTTTCCACAGTGACTAAACCAATTTACATTCCCACCAACAGTCCACAGGGATTCCATTTTCTCCACATCCTCACCAGCACTTGTTACCACTTGTCTTTTCTGAAATAGCCATTCGAACAGATGTGAGATGATATCTCATTGTAGTTTGATTTGCTTTTTCTTGATAATTAGTGATGTCAAGCAACCTTTTCATGTACCTGTTGCCGGTCATGTGTATATATCTTCTTTGGAAAAAAATGTCTGCTCAAGTCCTTTGCCCACATTTAATCAGATCATTTATTTTTTGATGTTGACTTGTGTAATATCCTTATATATTTTGAATATTAAGCCCTTATCAGATATATGATTAGGAAATATTTCCTCCCATTCTGTAGTTTTTTTTCATTTTGTTGATTATTTATTTTGCTGTGCAGAAAAGCCTTTTAGTTTGATATAGTTTCACTTGATTATTTTCACTTTTGTTGCCTTTTTTCCCCTTCATCAAATAAGTATGTCTTAGCTATTGGCCACCATTCTAGGGGCAGTGGAGACAAACAAGGCCTAGTTTCGATCTTAATGACCATTGTATGTTAACAAACAAGATAGATTTAAATATCTAAACTACTAACAGGTGATAATTGCCATAATGCATACACTGTAGGCATTCAAAGAAGAATAGGTTATTTCTCACTGTTGAAATCAAGGAATGTTTTATAAAGGACCAGAGACTTTATGGTCTGATGGTATTAACATTCAAAGACCTGGAGGCAGGAAAGACCCAACATTCACAAAGGAATGAGAGCAAGAACATGGCATCCATGTAATAAGATGTAAAATTGCTTTCTCAACTTTGCTACCCTGATGTCTGGCCAAAAGTAGGTGCTCAATAAATTATTTTGGAATAAATTAATGAACAAAAGTATGGATTCTGACCTGGAGGCCTCATTCAGGGCTTGGACTTCATCTTGTAAGTTTTTGATACAACAGAATCAGAGCCTAGTTCTAAGAGATGAATTACGCAGCCTTGGGAAGCGAGATGGGGAATTAGAAGACTGAAGGTTAATATAACAATCCACTAGATTTTTACCAGGGAAAAAAGCAGTGAGAACAGAGGCATAAAGGATGGATCAAAATTATGCTTTGGAGGTAGAATCATGAGAAATTGTAAAGATCTAGATACAAGGAGCAAGTAGAAGAAAGAAGTCTTAGAATTTGAGCTTAGGTGACTATTAAAAAGGGAATTTCCATAGGAGACATTAATCTGATCATTTTGATATTGTGTATATGGGATATGGTTGCACATACTCACAGCAACATAGAAGGGTAAGGCCCTTCCTTCAGCACTGTGTCTCCTTATATGTACTTCCCTTACTGTGTTATTTTTCGTTAGCTATCCATGAGGAAAATAACTGTGAACTGTTCTCCCAGCAGAAAGTGATAGGTTTACATTGATGCACCCAAATATTAGACTCAAAAATTCCTATGTATTTCTCTTTTGAAAGTAGCTACAATCAGGGGTGTAGTTTAAACCCCTCAACAAGCAGTTAATTGCTCCACATACAGAAAGAATTCTAAATCCTAGCTGCTTTGCCCCTGAAAAAAGGAGCCACAGTCCTTTATCCCAGGAAGATGCCAAATGGAGAAAATGAAACAGTTACTGATACATAACTGAATCAGACATAAGTTTATTAACTAAGTCTTTCACCTACTTTGATGGATTTTTCTTTCACTAAAGATCTGGCTTCCCCAGTCTGTCTGGTTGCTCATCAGAGTTATCTGGAGACATTTTTAGAACTGCAGATTCCCTGGCACCCTCTCAGGAATTTTGATTCGGTAAGTCTGTGGTGGAACCCAAGCATCTGAGAAGAGAGTTACAATTTCTTCAATAGTCCTTGGTTCAACATGGTAATACAACTTAATTTTACTTTACTGCCTTAGCAGTAGTTCGTTATCAAAAATACTTTTTCTTTTTGAAGTTTATTTATTTATTTTTGAGAACATGTGAGTGGGGGAGGAGCAGAGAGAGAGAGGGAAAGACCAAATCCCAGGCAGGTTCTGTGCTGTCAGCTCAGAGCCCAACATGAGGCTGACACTCATGAATTTTGAGATTACGACCTGAGCTGAAACCAAGAGTCAGACACACTTAACCAACTGAGCCACCCAGGCCTCCCCTTTCAAACATACTTTTCTTTTATTTTATCTAGTTCTTTTTTTTTTTACACACTATTAAAATATGCCATGCATGGATCAGAGTAAAATCTAGCACCTAGAAGAACTTGTTTAGATGATTGAATTTTTGAACATAGTCATAGTTATTGTTAAGCACCCTGTGGGCTCATTGAAACTACTGAAAATTGAAGTTTCCATGGGTGCTTTCTAAGGACGTTCCCATCCAGAACTTGCATGGTTTTAGTTGTTGTTTTTAATTCAAATAACAAATTGTACATTTACCCTAGCTAAATGGTGTTTTGTTTGATTTACTCAGGGTATTTGTAAATGGTAGAGGTTTCACTGATTCTCTATTATCCAATGGAATTTGTGAGCTCTCTAGGTTTTTCACTATCTGTAAACTTGATAAGAATACCTTCTTATCCTATGCAAGTTTTTAGTAAAAAATGTAGAACAGAACACAATAAAGAACATCCAATAGTCATGTCACTAGAAATCTTGATCTGTGCCCATATCAAACTGGTAGCCAGCATCCTCTGAAGACTGACCTTCTCCTAGACAATCCACCTTGGAACTAGTAGATACCTTGCCCTTGGAGAACCCTTGCTTTAACTTGCTGATAATTGTGTTTCCAAAGAATCATTTTAATATTCAAATCTAGACTCTGATCTGGGATTTTATTCACCAAGGGCATGCTCTTTTGGTGCTAGCTATCCTTGGTTCCACCATAGTTTCATGGACCATCTATCCAGCTTTTTGGAGAGCTGACTTAAGTAAAGATATAGATCGTGGCCATGCAACAATGTTTTTCCCTTATCTGAAACCACCACACATATCCAGAAATCAGACCCCAAACCTTGGCCTGGTCAGCGCCATGATCCATCAGTTGAGCTGGAATTCATCCATAGAAAGAATGGAGTCAACAGTACGTCTTGCTTCATTACTAATCTCAGTCAATGGAAAGACACTAAGAAAGTATTTCAGGCTTCTTCATGTTCTCTCACCACAATAAATTCTAGCCATCTCATTCATTTATGTTTATTATTTCTAAATATTGCTGTTGCACGAACACACAATATTCACAAAATTTTCATTATCCCCAATAAAACAACAATAAAGTATGTAAGGTAATTAAGATATCCAAAGGCTATTGCTTTGCTCAGTGACAAGAAAGATTTTTTAAAACCTGTGATTTACACCAGGTACTGGTTTGCTAGTCAAATTCAGCACATGATCTGTTTTTGTAAGACGTAAGAGCTAAGAATGGTTTTCAATTAATTGTTGTATAGGTCCCTACATGATAACTCTTTTTTCCCTCTTAGCCTGCAAAGTCTAAATATTTATTGTTTGGCCCTTTGCATAAAAACTTTGCTATCCCTTATTTAGAATAGCCAAACTAATCATAACACTATTGAAAATCCACTGAAGTTTTTTTTTTTTTGATAATTTATATTTTACCTTAAAAAAAAAGGATTGAGATAGTACTTCTCATCTCCTTGCTGCTGAAAAATATGCTGAAAGCGACCTAATATATTCAAGGCTTGTTTAGGGTGTAGAAAGAGACTCAAAACCGTAGGGTACCAGGAACCCAAGGTCTCTGCCTCCTGGTTCTATGAACAGCCCTGTTGGGTATCCATTGATGTGAATTAGTCACCAACGCAAATGAGAGAGCCCCCATAAAACAGCATCCTTGCTCCATGGCTGTGGAAAGTCTCCAAAGAGGCTAATCAGCTATATCAGAATGAAGATGAGACAAATCATTGATGTCAATATGCACAATAAAATTCCACCTTGGTCATTCAAAGTATCTTCTCAAGGTTCTTAACCCTAATAAATGTAAAGTGAAGAAAAACACAGAAGCCATAAAATAGGAGATTATATAAACAAAAATAGAAGATATTTTCCTAATCTCATATTTCCTACAAGTGTTTGCTACCGTATAGTGATGTTGAAACACAGGTTTCTGTAGGACCCTTTGCTAAAGGTATGGGTGAAAAACACCCATGTCTTCTTCCATGTTACTGTTGCTGAGTTAGTGGAAGACTAGTTGCTGTCAGATCCACCGATTTGGGACTCATCTTTCGATGAAGTATATATGCTGATGAAAAGCTGCTTTCGTTGCAGAGAGACTGCTAATTGTTTGATTATACAGGTCTTCACATTAATGAAGCACTATTGCATGGGTTTGGAGCATGGCGTGCAACCAAATTACCACCCCAGCACTCACGCTGTGAAATCTGATTATTCATTAGCCAGTCAGTGAGTGGTGCCCACATCTTTTCTTTTTTCAAACCATCAAATGAGAATGACTGCTGCTCCCCCCACCCGCCCCACTTTAAGAAGATGAGGATTTGAATTTGTTGCATATTGGGGAATGGGAGCGACGGAGCGAGATGGGGTTTCCGTAAGACTTGTTTCACACATTTAATGCAATGTACGTTATGAAAAACTGGGAGCCATATGGATTGGCATGTCCTGCAAAAACAGATTCCGGCTCACATCACCCCGCTCCACAACCACCCTGGATCCCAGGCCTCCTTGAAACAAGCCCTCAACCACCATATATGGTTGCTTGAATTACCAGGAATTCTGCCCTCTCGGGACTGCCTGATGAGAATCTCTACAAGGCAAGTGTCCAAAGTGCAAAAAGGGAAGGAGGTCTTTTGTGTTTGTGTGTGTTTGTGTGTGTGTGTGTGTGTGTGTGTGTGTATGATGTTTGTTTGTTCTTTTGTTTGTTTATTTTAATAACTTTTATTCCCACAAAGAAAAACAGAGTAATCAGAAGAGGACATAATTACTAGATTCATTTGTCAAAGTTGTCTTAGGCTTTTTTGTAAGTAAACAAAACATTTCCTTCATTTAAAGTGCAAAAAAAACCCCACCCCAAAAGATATTTTTTAATTATTCCCTTTCTGTCTATTGCTAAGATAGATAGAAACTTAGTGTGACAGGTTTAAAGAATCACCTCATCTATTTCAATGCTGATATCAAGAGTCAGAGGAAGAAATCAGCTATGACTCCTCCATTTATAACTCTAGCTGTATTGGGTTTCCATAACAAATGACAGAAATCCCTGCCTCAGTACCAAAGAAAGATACCAACACTGGCAAATGGGATTATCTCTAATGAGATTACACACAAAGTGATTAAGATGTGAATTGACACTCCCTAGGAGGGACAGGAAGGTTTCTAAGGAAGCAAAAACAGTAGTGGGTGAAGAATAAGAAAGAGCCTTTCCTAAGAAAAGGTACTCTTTTCTTAAAGCCCCATAAAGAGGAACAAGGGACCAACCTGGCTTTCTCTAACCAGTCCATAAGAAAATAGGAGCTTGAGATCAACATTGAAAGTGTCTCAGAAGTGAATGAAAATGGACACAAGATCTATTTCAGACTATTAAAAAATTTTTAATGTCAATTTATTTATTTTGAGAGAAAAAGAGAGAGAGAGCAGGGGAGGGTCAGAGAGAGACAACAGAGAAAGAGAATCCCAAGCAGATTCTGCATTAACAGAGCGGAGTCTGATGCAGGGGCTCAAACCCATGAACCGTGAGATGATAAGCTGAAAGGAAATCACTCATGAGTTGGATGCTCAACCAACTGAGTGACCCAGCTGCCCCTCACACAATTTTTAATAACAAGACATTTAGAGCCTTCTCTTGTGGATTGAAGACACATCCCTGCAGTAGCCTTTTGCCTCAATAACTGGTCTATTCAAAAAAAAAAAAAGAAAGAAAAAAAGTCTCAAGTCAGTAACCTAATCATCAACTGGAGAAACAAGAGAAGGAAGAGCAAACTGAATTGCAGGATCATGACCTGAGCCAAAGTGGGACCCTCAACTGACTGAGTCACCCAGGTACCCTGGAATGATTGTTAACTTCATGTGTCAACTTGACTGGGGTAAGGGATGCTCATACAGCTGGTAAAATATTATTTCTGAGTACTTCTACAAAGGTGTTTCTGGAGGAGATTGCCATTTCAGGTAGTGGAATGAGTAAACATCACCCTCACCAGTGTGGGCAGGCATCAGTTGAGAACTGGAAGGAACAGAAGAAACAGGCAGAGGAAGGGCAAATTTCTCTTCCTTCTTGAGCTGGGATGTCCATCTTCTCTGCCTTCTTGTTTAAGGTCCCATGCTGTAAACAAGAGTTCTTTTTGCAGCCTATTTAGTGTCATGTTTTTCACATGTTCATACTTTTTGTTGGTGGTTTTGTTGTTTAAAATCACTCCCAAGTATAGTATTGACATGTTGCCCCGTATTCATAAGCACCAAAAAGCAGTAATGTGCCTTTTAGAGAAAATATACATGTTAGGTAAGTTTCACTTACGCATGAGTTATAGTGCTATCTGCCATGAGTTCAATGTTTATGACTTAATCATATATATATTAAATATGGTATCTTTAAACAGAAAAAAAATACACCTTCAAGGTGAACACTGTCCTGAAGAAATCCTCTCATAGGAGTTCCCCATATAAAACCATGGTCTTTTATTGTTAAAGGGAACATAGAGATTCTAAAGCCAGTGTGCTCATTTATGGATGAATAAACTGGGCTTCCAGAGGCTCTGGAACTTGCCTGGGTTCACACGGTTACTTAGTGGCATTGACAACTGAGACTGAAACACCCATGCTCTGGGTGACGCTGCAGAGAAAATAAACAGAAAGGAGCCAAAATAGTAATCCACAGGTCAAACCCAGGAAAGGAAAGACAGTGATGGAAACAGTAGCAAAGTGAATATTACCTGTTTTGAAAAGTTATTTTACAAATAAAAACAAAACAATAGACCCATCACTGAGTTCCAGCAAACCCCCGAGGCCACCATAGAACATTGTATTTCTCTGTGATTATCTTCAACATTCCATCATCACCACATCCATGGCCATGAGTCAATTATAAAAGAAAAGGACTCAAGCCCCACAGGCACCAGCAGATGAACAGAAATTGGGGAAGAGGAATTTCCAAGTATCACTTTAGTTTCTATTCTTACCTTGCTATACGACCTTTAGAACTCTTTTATGTAAAGGTATAAAAAATAGGTATAATAAGCCTTACTTGTCTCACCAGAGTGTTGTGAAATGTCACTAATTAATGTTTATAAAGCACCTGGAGACTTTCAAATGAAAAGTTCCACGTACGATAATTATGAGTATTAGCATTATTATTAACATACTGGTATTAGTTACCAGCATCATTATCATTCATGTTCTAGATTTTTTGCTAAGAAAGACACTCCCAGTATTTCTTGTGTGTGCACACGCTCTCTCTCTTCATCTTTCTCTCGTCCTCTAGAACTGGTCTTCAAAAGGAAGATTTTTAGACGTGCCAGTACATGAGTCAAGAAACCATCCAATAAGACACATTATTACAATTTCACATGTTTTTTTCAAATTAAATTATTTCCAAGAAATCCCCAAATCTACCATATTATAGGTAAGCCTAAGAGAGAGGTTTTAGAACTGCTTTTGATCACAATTCCTTTTGATTATTTAATAAAAGCTATGATACCGCTTTGTGGAAAATCACATATGTACATTTTGCAATCAATTTTAAGGTGTTTATGGACATTGGGATGGAGGAAATAACTTTATCACCAATCCCTGGTCCAACTACTTGAGAAACGTCAGTGAACAAAGTGGACAAAGACCAATACCCTGCTGGGTCTTAGATGGGTAAGAGAAGCAGATAATAAAAAAAAAATACAGTAAATCATTTAAGTTTATTATGTTAGAAAGCGAAAAGCTAATGCACTAAAGAAAAAGAAGAGCTGACCAAGAGAAATAAAGAGCACTTGCTAGGGATCCCATTCACAGCATGCAATAGAGTCGTTTAAACCGGTGTCATTGAGAAAGTTAGTTGTGAGCCATGATTTAAAGGAAGTGAACAAACTGGCTAAGTGTGTGTCTGGTGCAGAAGTATTCCAGAGAGAGGAAGGAGCCCGTATGAAAACCTTAAATTGAACCAGTATGCTGGAGTGACTGAGTAGGGAGAGACATAGTAGAAGATGATGTCATTATTGCAATAATAGTGGTTCCAACCTAGTCAGATGGTCAGATTCTGGTTGGACTGCAAAGAAGAATCAATAGAATTTTCTGACAGTTTGGAGTCAGAACATGAGAGAAAGGGCAGTGGGCAGATCTAAGCTGATTCTGAAGAATTTGGTCTGAACAACTGTAAAATGGAACAAGTTTGGGGGGTAAGCCTTTTCAAAGACCCCTGCACCACCTCTACCCTCCAACATTAGAACCTAACATCAAGGGGCACCTGGGTGGCTCAGTCAGTTAAGCGTCCAACTTTAGATCAGGTCGTGATCTCATGGTTCGTGAATTCGAGCCCTGCACCACTCTCTGCTGTTGGTACGAAGCCCGCTTCAGATCCTCTGTCCCCTCTTCTTCTTCTCCTCCCCCACTCATTCCCTCTCTCTCACTCACATACATACACACACAAAATAAATAAATAAACTTGAAAAAACTTAAAAGATTAAGAACATAACACAAAGAGCATTTCTTTTCTGAGAGCAGGAGCTTTTCTTTTCTGTTCATTGCAGAATCCTTAGAGCTTCAAACATTACCAGGCTCCATAACCATTTATTAAATGAATAAAAAGAATCCAACAATGGAGAGTATTCCCTTCACAGAAATGCCCAACTATTCTTCCAGTACCACTTCCTTGACCTTTCTAGGATTTATATAAAGAGCGAATTTGAAGGGTTTTGGCTACAGGGCTACCCCCACTCTGCTCCATCCCTGCCATGCCCACTTGATCATTTTTTAACAAATATGTAGCAGGAACTTCAGCAATATACAGCCAAATAGCAATAGGGATGGCAAGAAAGATTGTGCTTTCCTGTCCATCTTCAAAATCTCAAGTAACTTTATTGCGAATATCATTAACATCAGTTAGTACATCTTTCTCCTTCTCTCTAAGGAGAGCTGCTTCTGGTCCTGTGCTATTACTATATATAGCACAGAGAATTCAGAAGCCCCTAGACATGCAAATACTATGTCTAAATACTAGGACTGTCTAGTAGAATATGTTTCAATCAAACACATGAGGAACTACAACATCAGAAGCAATTCCCATTGAAGCTAAAAGCATGAAGGAGAATTGAACAATGCAGAAGACAGAACAAGGCTTTGTTATAATCAGGTCTTTCCCACAGATAACATTACAATTCACTTGCTAGTCATGCTTTGAAGTTGAGTTAACCTCAAGCCATTGATCTACCACTCTAATATAGGCAGGTGAGATGTGCCCTGTGGTGGTGATAGAAATATTTTGCTCAGACAAATAGTCTTAGAACTCCACATATGCTTATTAAATTCACTCACCTCTGCGGCTGAGCAGTTGGGTAAGATTCTCCTTCCGTTAGTAGGTTCTGTGAAGTCTTCATGCTAACTCCCACTCGTGAGACTCAAAACATCCATTGAGTTGGAGATTGACAAAAAGGATAAGACTTGGAAGCTGAAGTATTAGAGTGTAAAAATACCAACTAATACAGTTCCCTCACTGAAAAGTGAGAAAGCTGAGATCCAGGGAGGTGAACTTGCTTAATTAAACCACACAGTCAAGCAAAAGAACAGCTCATCCCATGTTTCTAGAGAGCACGTCCAGGTAGGGTCTTCTTACCATACCTGTAAACTTAAACTCTTAATTGAAAGCCCACATTCCTGTGAGCAAGAGGGCTGAGAAGGCCCCACCTTTTTTATGCTTTTGGATCCAGCTACATCTGTATTAACAATTACTTCAGTCAGCAAGTTGAATACAGGTGCCCCTTGCTTTCTGAAAGTTCAAGTTGGGCCACTTTGCTTTTTCTTGTTTTCTAATTTTTTAATGTTAATTTTTGAGAGAGAGAGAGAGAGAGAGAGAGAGAGAGAGTAAGGGAGGGGCAGAGAGAGAGGGAGACACAGAATCCAAAGCAGGCTCCAGGCTCTTAACTGTCCAGTATAAAGTCAGACGCAAGGTTCAAAACTCATGAACCAATAGATCATGACCTGAAGTCAGAGGCTTAACCAACTGAGCCACCCAGGTTCCCCAGTGCCACTTTGTTTTTATGAAACTACATTCACTAAAAGAATGAAATCTTGCCATTTGCAACAACATGGAAGGAGGTAGAGAGTCAGAGGCTAAGTGAAATAAGTTGGTCAGAGAAAGACAAATACCACATGATTTCACTCCTATGTGGAATTCAAGAAACAGATGAAGGGTCCCTGGGTGGCTCAGTCGGTTAAGTGGCCGACTGTCGATCTTAGCTTGGGTCATGATGTCACAGTTTGTGAGATAGAGCCCTGTGCTGACAGTGCAGAGCTTGCTTAGGATTCTGGGGTCACCCTCTTTCTGCCCCTACTTCAAAATAAGTAAGTAAATAAATAAATAAATAATAAACTTTAAAGAGCAAATGAACATAGGAGGGAAAAAAGAGAGGAAAACCAAGAAGGAGACTCTAACTACAGAGAACGAACATGGTTACTAGAGGGGAGGCGGGTGAGGAGGATGGGGGAAATAGGTAATGGGCATTAAGGAGGGCACGGGTTGGGATGAGCACAGGTGATGTATGTAAGTGATGAATCACTAAATTGTATGCTGAAACTAATATCACACCATATGTTAGCTAACTGGAATTTAAATAAAAACATAAAACAAATCTGGGGCACCTGGGTGATTCAATCAGTTAAGTGTCCAACTCCCAATTTTGGCTCAGGTCATGATCTCATGGTTTGTGAGATGGAGCCCTGAGTTGGGCTCAGCACTGAGAATATAGAGCCTGTTTGGGATTCTTTCTACCACCCCTCTGCCCCTCCCTATCTCAAAATAAATAAATGAATATTAAAAAAAAGAAATCTGAAAATAATTTCCACTTTTATGAAGAAAACTGTTACCATACTAAAGCAGATCTGTCATAAAAAAGCAAAGTGGTTTAACACAAACTTTCAAAACGTGGGAGATACCTTTTGCTTTATTCCATTTCAGCTTATAGAAGGTTCCATAGGAACACTCTACCCTAAAAATGCAGGAGAAGCCTTCACCTAACTAATGAAATGTACTTCCTCCTTTTGATGTTTGTATAATTGCTAGAAGCAGAAGGGTATGAATGTGGGTCTACTGTTGGAGGGGCAGAAAATCACACACAGGTCAGAAAGTCGGGCCTCCTGTCCTCTACAAAAGAAAAGCTTTATAATCCATTCACTTAAGGTAGCCTTGCAGGTTTAAGACTCCAGGAGTCAATGAATAATCTCACTGTGAAATAGTGCTGTCTTTGCTTATTTGAAGATTTACAGCCTTTACCTTCCCTCCATGAAAGTAACTTAATTTTAGGAAAATAGATCAGTGCATTTTCATAAAGGAATACAATAAAATAGAAAACAATTTAAGTGATGTTTGCAAAGGGCTAGTAATAATGCAGGAACTACTTTTGCTATGCAAGTAACTGAAGAAATCAGAACAACATTATATATATGACATTATCCTGATTATATGTTTTCTAATTTGTACAACAGTAAAACATTGGTTGGCTCTGACAGGTGGGATCATGGGAGGATAGTGATTTTTTTTATTCCTTCTTCTTTGAGCTTTTCTCTGTTTTCCATGTAAAAAAAACCTCTTTATTTTCAAGGAAAATAAATAAGCTTTGTTTTTTAAAAAAGATTTATGACCCTGGCATTTTGCAAGTACCTGAAAATTTATGCATTTAGTGAACATGGCCACCAGACTCTGCTTAGAATATAAATGAGCCCTGATAGGATAGAATGTTTCTCCTGCTTCTTTCAAATTCCAGTAGTTACTTAACAACTATTTTTGCCCTTGATTCCAATGCTAGGAAAGTCTAGTCACAGGAATATGAAGATAGAGCTGAGATGTGGGATCTTATGCAAAATCCACAGACCACATGATTCTCAGCAACCAATTTGTGTCACAACATAGTATAAGACACATGTTAGACAACAAATAAATAAACAGTAAGTTAAACCAGATTTAATCGACTGACTTATGACCAAAAAGCATTTGGCTTTAGCTTTCTGCTTATACCATTTATCAGGCCAGAAGTTCTGGGGCTCTTGTTTAGGCCAAGTGGTACTTCCGGGTCTGTGGGCTCCTAACTCATGATATAGACTTGAAAAACAAGAGTCAGAATACCTAGACCACAGATGGCAAATACATGGTTTACAAACTCCCTACTACCGCTTCCATTTCCCTAGCAAATATTATTGATGAATAATAACCCTTTATTCTTGGACATGACCTCAGAGGCTTGGAAGCAACATTAGCAGTCATGACCAGCCAATGGAAGCTGTGGGAAGAAACTAATTCACCATCTCTTTCTTGGGTGAAGTCTTCAGGTAATTATACAGCAATATCTTTTGAGAAACAAATGAAAGGTATTTGATGAATGGGTGAATGGATGTGAATCTTGTAGGAATAAGTTTTGACAACTGTAACGTGCAGGCATCAAAATCTTAAAAAGATCCGTTTCAAGGTAGCTTATTGACATACTTTGCAAGTGAGTGCTGGCTGATAGCAGGGTACCTCAATTTCCTGCCAGATGGATTGCTTCATAGGGTTGCTTATGTGTCCTTGCAACATGGCTCCTGGCTTCTCCCTAAGCCTGTGATCCAAGAGAGAGCAAGGTGATATTTCCACTATTCTTTCCTGAATATCCTATTGGTGATACGGGCCTGGCATATTCAAAATGTAAAAGGGGCACCTGGGTGGCTCAGTCGGTTGCACTTCCGACTTCGGTTCAGGTCATGATTTCACGGTTCATGGGTTTGGGCCCTGCATTGGGCTCTGTGCTGACGGCTAGCTCAGAGCCTGGAGCCTGTCTTCAGAGTCTGTGTCTCTCTCTCTGTGCCCTTCCCCTGCTCACGCTGCCTCTCTCTCTCTCACACACTCTCTCTCTCTCTCTCTCTCTCTCTCTCTCTCTCTCTCAAAAATAAATGAATAAAACAAAAAAATTGTTGGGGCCCAGTAGGCAATAATAACCCTCACACAATATTTTGCCTTCTACTCGGGTCCCTGTTCGGGCGCCACTCTGTAGGCGGGGGACCAGCCCACACACCACAGTCGAAAGGTCCCGAGTAGGGGGTTGGTGTCGGTGAAAATATCTCTAAGAAAGAAGACGGACAAGACG
>NC_043706.1:9527361-9564552 GCF_006229205.1 Suricata suricatta | reverse complement strand
ATTCTTGGCTCCCTTGTCAAATATTAGTTGACCATGTATGCATGGGTTTATTTCTGGACTTTGAAATCTGTTCCATTGATCTATGTCTCTTTTGTTATGCCCATCCTACCCTGCTTTGATTGTTATAGATTTATAGTACAGTTTAAAATCAGAAAGTGTGACTCTAGCTTTGTTTCTCTCTTTCAAGAGTGCACTGGCTATTCAGGGTCTTTTGGGTTCTAAACAAATTTTAGGATTGTTTTTCTATTTCTGTAAAAAATACCATTTGAATTTTCATAGGTATTGCACTAATCCATAAACAGCTTTAGGTAGTATAGACATTTTAACAGTATTATTGCTTCTCATCCATAAAGATGGATGGAATATCTTTCCATTTATGTGTGTCTTGTTCAACTTCTTTAATGAATGTCTTATAGTTTTCAGTAGGCATATCTTTCACGTCCTTGGTTAAATTTATTCCTAGGTATTTTATTCTTTTTGATGCTATGATGAGCGGGGTTGTTTTCTTTATTCCTCCCTCGATACTTCATTGTCAGTGTATAGAAATGCAACTCCTTTGTATGTGTTGACTTTGTATCCTGAAACTTTACTGCATTTGTTTATAAGTTTTAACAGGTGTTTTTGGGGGGAGGGGTTGCAGTTTTGTGTCAGTCTCAGCTTATTGATACTGATACTATCAACTAGAAATGCCTGGGGTACTCAACTGGGCCCACACTACTTGTGGCACGCCTTGGCAGACATTTATCACACTGGAACCAGTGTTGTGGCGGGACTAGCCCTTGAAGTTCTTATGATTGCAAGACACAACTCAACAAAAACCATCATGGAACTCTGAAATAACAAAGTTTACTACTCACAAGTTCCTGAGAGTACACAGCATACCCAGAGCTACACAGTGAGACTGTAAGGAGGAAGGGAGGGAGAATAGGAGGGAGAGGGAGGGAAAGAGAGGGGAGAGAGAAAAAAATGTGGATTTGGGGTTCTGACTTTATTGAGGTCTAGGGTGAGGTGCCTAGGACTTTATGGGTTGCCTCTTTATTGACAAATTTAAAACATAAGAGCAGGAATTGAAATGTGGGAAGGGAAATGCAGGGTCACTAAAGAGGTTAATTATTATGATTACTCAGGGCTTTCTAAAATAGGGACTTCATGGGTGGAGCAGCCTGTCTCTTTATCCAATTGGGTAACTGATGATATGTGTATTTGAAAAGAATATCTTTGAAATGAATGCCTTGATAATTAACAGATTAATGTCAGACCCTTACATTATAATCAAAACAACTTATTGTTGGTTATTTGCACTAAAGGGTTTTCTATATATAAACCATGTCATCTGCAAACAGACAATTTCTTCATTTCCAATTTGGATGACTTGTATTCCTTTTTCTTGCCTGATTGCTCTGGCTAGGATTTTCAGTACTATGTTGAATAGGAGTGGTGACAGTGTATGCCCTTGTTTTGTTACTGGTCATAGAGGAAAAGCTTGGAACCTTTCACCACTGAGTGTCTTGTTAGCTGTGGGCTTTTCATATATGACCTTTATCATGTCCCTTCTATACCCAGTTTGTTTAGCATTTTTATCATGAAAGAATGTTGAATTTTGTCAAATGCTTCTTTGGCATCAATTGACATGATCATATAATTTTTTATCTTTTTTTAAATTAGTGTGGTACCTAGCATTTATTGATTTGTTGAGCCATCCTTGCATTCCTGGATGAATTCTACTTGATCTTGGTGGGTGATCCTTTTAATGTGCTGTTCAATTTGGTTTGCTACCATTTTGTTGGGAATTTTTACACCTATATTTATCAGGAATATTGACCTATAGTTTTCTTTTCTTATAGTGTTGTTAGCTCACTTTAGTTTCAGGGTAATTATGGCTTTGTAAAATGAGATTGGGAGTATCCCTCTGCTTTAATTTTTTGGGAAGAATTTGGAAAGTATTAGCATTAATTCTTCTTTAAGTTTTTGGTAGAATTCACCAGTGAAACCATTAAGTCTTGAAATTTTCTTTGTTGGGAGATGTTTTAATTACTTATTCAACCTCCTTACCCCTGATTGGTCCGATTTTCTATTTCTTCATGATTCAGCCCTGGTAGGTTGTATAGTTCTAGGAATTTATCCATTTCTTCCAGGCTGCTCAGTTTGTTACCATATAATTTTTATAGGAGTCTCTCTTGATACTTTGGATTTCTGTGGTATCACTTGTAATGTCTCCTCATTTATTTATAATTTGATTGATTTGACATATCTTTTTTCTCTTAAAAAATGTCTAGGTAAAGGTCTGTCAATTTTGCTTATCTTTTCAAAAAATCAATTATTAGTTTTGTTTCTTTTCTATTGTTTTCCTATTAAATATTTTCATTATTTTTGCTCTGATCTTTATTATTTCATTTTTCTGGTAACTTTGGGCTTAGTTTGTAATTTTTCTATAACCTTGAGGCATAATATTAGGTTGTTTATTTGAGATCTTTCTTTTTTCTTGATGTATGCACTTACAGCTACAAAGTTCCTTCTTAGAACTGCTTTTGCTGTATCCTATATATTTTGGTAGGTTGTGCTTCCATTTTCTTTTGTCTCAAGAGATTTTTTATTTTGATTTTCATTTCTTCTTTGATTCATTAGTTGTTTAGGAGTGTGTTAATTGCCATGCATTTGTGAAATTTTTAGCTTTCTTCATTTATTATTGGTTTTATACCATTGTGGTTAGAAAAGATACTTGATATAATTTTATCTTCTTGACTTTGTTGTGACTTATTCATGGCCTGACATATTATCTATCATAGAAAGTTCCATGTGTGCTTAAGAAGAATGTGTATTCAGCTGCTGTTGGATGCTGGGTTAAGTCAGCTGTTGATACTCTCTATTGAATGTTTCAGTTCTAGATTTTTTTTATGGTTTCTATTCCTTTAAGTTTATTTATTTTGAGAGAGAGAGAGCACAGAGCCTGGTGTGGGCTCAATCCCATGAACCATGAGATCATGACCTGAGTCAAAATCAATAGTCAGATGCTTAACCAACTGAGTCAGCCAGTCACCCCTCTATTTCTTTTTGAATTCATTTTGTACATGCATTGTTTTCCTAGTTTAGTTTAGTGGTCTATCTGCATGTTTTATGGTTCACTAAACTTCATTAAAAAGATTGTTTTGAATTATTTGTCAGACAATTCACAGATCTTCATTTCATTATGGTCAATTATTAGTTTTATCAGTTCCCTTTGGTAGTATCATGTTCTTCATGATCCTAGTATCTTTTCATTGGTGTCTGTGCATTTAAGTAAGTGATCTCTTCCAGACTTACCAGATTCATTCCAACAGGGAAGGATCTTCACCATTCAGCTCAGTTTGGGGGTACTAGACAGATCAGCTAATAGTATGTGTGGTTAGGTGGGGTTTTCTATCAGTGTCTCTAGTATGGCTATGTCATTGCCTATTCTCTGATATGGTGGGGGATGTGGAGGGATGCTATTGACTGTGCTCTGTGGTCAGATGGGGCCCCTAGTTGGGTTCTGCAACCACTTTTGGTTGGGTGGTACCTCAGGTTGTGTTCTTCAACCAGTTGGTGCTTCTGGCTGGACTCCGTGTTCAGACAGGGATGCAGATGGGGTTTTGCAATTGAATGGGACCTCAGACTGTTCTCCACAACCAGGTGGAGCCACAGGCTGTGCCCCAAAGCTGGGCACAACCACAAGCTATGTTTCATAATCAGGTAGACCATGGCTGTATTTGGTGTTGAATGATGTTGCTGGCCAGGCTCTCTGGTTGGGGAAAGCCTCCAGTTCTACCCTGCATTTAAGTGGGGCCTGAGACTGTGCTCCCTGGTTAGACAGGGTCACTGGCTGGGGTCCTCTGCTGGGCAGGGCTGGAGGCTGGGCTCCATGAATTGGTGGTATCATAGATTGGGCTTCAAGGCATCCCAGAGTCACTGTTCAGGCTCTCTGAGTAAGTAGGCCTAGAGACTATCCTCAACAGTTTGGCATGGCTTCTGGCTTGACTTCCTGACCAAGCGGGCTGTAAGATAAGCTCCACAGTTGCTCGGTTCTCTGAGACAGGACTGGACACTATGTTCAGCAGTTGTGTGGGTTTTGAACTTGCTCCTCTCCCTGAGTGGGGTCTAGAATAAGTTCCATGGCTGTCAAAACCCACTGGTTAGAAACCTTAGTCAGGGAGAACTGACAGCTGAGCTTTCTGACCAGACAGGGCCACACTGGCTTAGTTCTGCAAATGGGCAGAGTGGCTGGCTAAGATTTCTGCTCTGGCACTTGGTCCCCAAAGATTTGAGTGCTGGTTGCCATAAACACCACCCCCCTCTCCAGTGATCCCCAGTGGTCCATCCCACCAGAATCCCCCAGTGATATCTGGGAGAAGAGACCTGAATAGGCCTCCTGGAAAGAATCTTTCAACATCGAGGCAATTGGATGTCCACCTTGGGTCTTCTTTTCCCCACTGGAGAAACCATAGGCTCAGCAGACTTCTCTCAGTGTGGAATCATTGCTGGCCTAGAGGAGAGATGATACCTTCAGAGTGAAGCTGATCCTCTTACCCTTCTAATGTGGTCCTCCTTCGTCTCTGTGGACCAGGGGATACTTCAACATTAGTCTCAGATTCTGGGATTTTCACAATGGTGTCTTGCCTATGGATATTTGCTAACTGGTCTTTTTGTGACAAGGATGAAGAATGACCTATATCATCATTTTAATGACATAGACACTTCACTGTTTTTTATGACCTCAAGAGTTCCGTAGAGTGCTGGCAGGAATTTTGTAGAAGGTCTCTCAATTTGGGTTTTCCTATGTTTTCTTGTAGTTAAACTGGGGCTATGGGTTTGGAGGATGGATAACACCAAAGTGAAATTCTCTTCATATCAGAGGGTCAATGATATCAACATAATTCATCCCTGGTGGTGCTAACCTTGATCACTTCAATAAGGTGGTATTTGTCAGGTTTCTCCACTGTAAAGTTTGTTTTTCCCTTTCCACTTCTTTTTTCCCCTTTGGAAGCAAGTCACAAAGTCCAGATCACACTCAAAAGGAGAGAAATTATGCTCTCCCTTCTGGAGAAAGGAGTATCTATATGTATTATTTAAAACTTTCCTGTAGAAATGTTTAGCTACTCTTTCGCACTTGTTTGTTTGTTCAATAATTTATATCACTGTGAGCTGATTTTATTCTTTGAGTTGTGTGATGTTATGCCATTTCTAACATAAAGTTTATAGGCACCTGCTTGGGGTTGTGCACTAAATTGAATGCCTCTTAGAATCTTTCTTGACTGTAAACTCTTCCAGGGAAAGGAATGTGCCCTACTCTACTCATCATTTATATTAGATCAAATGTCACTTTCCAGATGCCTTCATTGACTATTCCATCTAAATGAGTGCTACCCTCACTGCTACAGTCACTTTTATATTATTCTGTTGAATTTTCTTTATAACACTTGCTGCTACTTGACAATCATTTTTATTTGCTTTCTTTCTTGTTTATCATCTGTCTTTTCCCACTGGAGTAGCATCTCCCTGAGATCAGGAGTCTTGTTTCTTGTTCACCTCTGTATCCCCAGTGTCTCAAACAGTATCTGGCGCATAGCTGAAACACAGTGAATGTGTATTGAATAAATCAATAAATCTTCATATTTCCCACTATGCCTAATTACTGGCCTCAGAGCGATCAATAACTATTTCCTAAATAAATGGAATTTCTAATTCCCCTGGCACATGCAAAATATGTCAAAAATACAATTTTATTTCTAAAATTCTGACTAATACAGATAATTTTTCAGGACAACATTAATATTACAAATCAAAATGACAAACATGGAGTATGTCTTCCTTGTCAGGTAGCTGACTTGACTTCCTCATTGTGTTTTCTTCCTATTAATGGAAAACATTAGTGTTTCTGAGCCTATGTCAGTTGGTTGTGTGATGGAGAAGAGTGAAAACAGAGGGAATTGTTTCAGGTGTCAAGGGCATCTAGCTCAGGTTTAATCAACAAAGCAGGGCCGCTGAGATGTGTCTGGGTGGTCATATAATAAAAAATACTAGCATAAAGTGAACGAAGAAAGAAAAGAGGCAGTTGGCTAGAGTAGCCAAGTACCTAAATTTGAGTTCAGTATGGGATAGCCATTTTAAGCCTTACAAAGCATCTACCCACTTGGGGAAGAAAGAAATAGAACCCTCTAGGACCAGAGATGTGGTTGAAGCCTGATAAAAATTTGGATTTTTTTTTTTTTTTTGCCAGGTTGTTTGGTAAAAATTATCAATGGCTGACATTTAAGAGAAATGAAATCTGATGAGGCAGAGTAAATGCAGTGTGAATGATTTGCTTTTCCCCATAACTGAGTGGATAAACATGATTATTTACCTAATAAAGAATTCTTTGATGTTCCCAAAACAATCCTATTAGTTTAATAAGTGGTTGAAAAATTATGATTTATATGAGCTTGGTTAATAAATATACTGTGCAGTCTCTGTCCATTTATCATTGATTTCCATATGTTTGTAGAGACAGCTGAGTTCTTTCTTTTCCTCTGAATGCTGCATTTGCAGAAAAATCAGGATTGAATTTAAAACATGAGATAATCATTATAAACCTCCTAGGTAAATAGTACTGACTCATTATTCATATGCTGAAGAATCAGGGCCAGCATCCAAGAAAGAAAACTTTTCCTACGGTCTCTGTCTTACGGAGTAGAGAAAAGTGACCCAGAATTTACCATCACCCCAAAGTCAGGGCCAAGGTTGAAAAGATAGGAGAAAAAAATCATCACTTCATGATCATTTCTGGCCACGTACTTATCAAGGCATCAAGAATGAGCTCCCTAAAAGATAAAGGGCAAAATCTCTCCTCTGATCTCAGATACAAAAAGCAGTTCTGAGTCATGCTATTGGTTGTGTTATTTAAAACTAAACTGCATTCCCCTAAAATTCATTTGCTACGACCCTAACCCCAATGTGATAGTATTTGGAGAAGATCTTTAACAGGTAATTGTATTTGTAAATTCATGAGGATGAGGATGGGAGCTTTATGATGAGGTTAGTGTCCTTATAAAAGAAGACACTGGAGAGCTTGCTCACACTCTTGCTCTCTCTGCTATGGGAGATGGCCACACAGAGGAGGTGTCTCTTCCTTCTTGCTCTCTCTCTCACAGAAGAGGTGGCCATCTGCAAGCCAGCAAGAGAATTTGCATCAGAAACTGAATCCTACTGGACCTTGACATTGGACTCTCAGCCTCCCGAACTGTGAGAAAACACATTTCTGTTGTTATAACCACCTATTCTGCAATAGTTTTTATGGTAGCTCAAGCTGACTAACACAGGCTACCACAGTATTATTAATATATCTCATAAACTTGCTGTCCTTGATAGGACAGGTTTCTAAAATAAAGACTCATTGTTGACCAAGTGCTTTTAAAGGAAGATAGTAAGGTATTGAGCCCCTTTCAGTAGAAGTATGGAAGCAGGTCCTGAATGACCACCTGTGAGAAATACTCGAAAAGAATAAATAGAGCAGATGGAGGGTTGACTTGTGGACATGTGGATGCTAGTAAATACTGAGGATGGGCAATTACAATAATTAAATTAAAGTAATACACAAATTAGGTGAGAGCATCTGGACGTAGGTGGGAAGGTGAGGGAAGAGGACATGAACTGTAACTAGGAGGCAATGCTGGAAAGGGACAAAAACAAATCTTACTGGAATGACAAATTAATTTCTGAGGAGTTTTTGAATAATGGGAGGTGTGACAGAGCCATCACGGCCCCAGCCTCAGCCCCCTAGGCCTTGTTCCCTCAGTGCCTGCCTACCCAACTTCCAACTTCCAGCAGCCGCTTCTCTGTCCTTGAGTGAACTGAGTGACTCACTTCTAATGAATACAATGTGGCAGAAGTGGCAGTGCCTGGCTTCTGAAACTAGGTCACGAAAAGTCTTCCGGCTTCCTTCTTGCACTCTCTCTTTCTTGGATTAGTGACTCTGGGGGGAAGGTAGCTGCCACGCCATAAGGATACTCAAACCAGCTGTGAAGAGGCTCCACGAGGTGAGGAACTGAAGTCTCCTGCTGAGAGTCTCATGAGTGAGTCATCTTGGAAGTAGGACTTCGAGCCCCAGTCAAGCCTTCGGATAATTGCAACCTTTGGCAATATCCTGATGGAAACTCTTGAGCCAGGACCACCTAATTAAGCTGCTCCCAAATTTCTTATCCACAAAAACCTGAAATAATACATGTGTAATGTTTTAAGCTAGTAAGTTTTGGGATAATTGGTTACACAGCAGGTGATAACTAAAACAGTGAGACAGAGAATGAACAATAAGGCAGAAGCCTATGAAATGAGGGACAAGACCAAACGTGGCTCACATTTTTTTAAACAAAATTTAGGATCCTTGTATATGTTATTTTGAAAATTACTTTTTAAAAGTCTATTTATTTATTTTGAAAGAGAGAGAGAGAGAGAGAGAGAGAGAGCACTTGAGAGAGAGCATTCAAGGAAGGGAGGGGCAGAGAAACAGGGAGAGAGAAAATCCCAAGCAGGCTCCATGTTCAGTGCAGAGCCCAATTTGGGGCTCGATCTCATGACCATGAGATCACAACCTGAGCCAATATCAAGAGTGAGTAGCTAAACTAATTCAGGCACCCAGGTGCCCCCTCCTTTTAAAGTTTGTTTGTTTATTTATTTATTTATTTATTTATTTATTTAGAGACTTTTTTATGTAGTCTTCATACCCAGCATAGAGCCCAAATTGGGGCTTGAACTCATGACCTGAGATGACACTGGGATTTTTTTTTTTTTACAGAAGCATAATTTATTAATCATAATTCTTGGATCATGACATACACTCATCCTTTATTTACCCATAGACCTCTCTTATTTTATTTTTGTTTTTAGGACTATAATGTATACCCATTATACATGATAGAAGTTGTATTTCCAACCCAAGAATTAGAATAAGACTAATCATTTACATTTACCTATGCACCCAGTGAGAATTTTTCACTTAAAACATACCTTCCATTGTTTTCTCATCTTATTAAATACATTTACATATAAAAATTTTTTATGTCTACACGGAATTCCATCATGGACATGTCAGAATCTTTTAAGTCAGTTCCTTATTGTTGGATATTCAAATATTTGCAGATTTTGTTATTAAATCTGAATATCCTCAGGCATAAATGTGTATGCCACCACAATTAATTTTGTATTGTATGTCTCTGAGAAGCTCTGGGAAGAAGTCCAGCTCTGCCACAAATATGCCTGGCCCATCAGGCCATCTTCCCCACACGCCACCCTTGGACCACAACGCAGGGTCCCAGGAACTCACTTGCCTCCCCAAAACCATCAGAACTAAATTCAAAGTTCTCCTGTCCCTCTTTTCCTCAGCCAAAATGTAACAAACCTCACCAGTGTTTACCTTATCACTCATCCCCACACTGTGCAGTAAACCCCTGCATCTGTCCCTCATCAAATGAAATAAACAAAAATTTAAAAATCAGCATTCTACTGTGTCTTTTGGAAATTTGTCTTCAGTAATGTCTCATAAATATTAACCTCCTCTCTGAACTGTACCCCTGGCTGTCTCCTTTCCTTAACTGGACATTGAGCTTCTTTTGGAGACACTGCTCTCCGATGGTCCTCTGAGGTGGAAGCTACTTTTTCTTCAACTTATTCCTTTAAGACCATTACTCCCCCTCCATCTTGAATAACAATCATCCTGCTATGTATGGAAAATTTTTCCCTCCTCACAAGAATCATCTAGTAATTTATTGGTCATTCCTCTCTCTCAATAAAGCATAAAATGGGTCTTCTTCACCACAACATCTGACATCACTTGAACATAGCCTAGAGCTCCATGTGAATAATCTGTCCCATACCCTGCCATCTCAGATCCTGGGTCTTCTCATCTCTGATGTCCTTTTACTCTATTCTGCACTTGGTTACATTCCTGGCCTCATTATCAACAGAAACCACACCAATGACAAGACTGTGAATTCAGGGGCAAATGGGTGGCTCACCTGGTTGAGCATCCAACTCTTGGTTTCAGTTCAGGTCATGATCTTGTAGTTTGTGAGTTCAAGTCCTGCACTGGGCTCCGTGCTGACAGCTCATGATCTTACTGGTCGGTGAGTTTGAGCTCCACGTGGGGTTGGGCTTTTGTGCTGACAGCTCAGAGCCTGGAGCCTGGTTCAGATTCTGTGTATCCCTCCCTCTCTGCCTGTCCCCTGCTCATGCTCCGTCTCCCCCTCTCTCAAAAATGAATAACATTACATTATTTTTTAATTTTTAGAATAGAAGTTGCCACAAAAGTTACAAATACAGGCGTCTGCAGGACCCGGTAAGTAATACAAGATGCTAAGGAGAGGTTAGGTCCATGGGAAATCAGAAAGAGTGTCTTGTCTCACGGGGCTGCGACTGATCAGCTTCAGAGGCATTTTGCCTTCTACCAACAGAGGCCCAAGGCAGACCTAATTCTTAAAGAGAAGTCTGAAATCTCTCAATTTTTTAATGTTAGTTTAAATGATGAACAATGCGGTAACAGATCTGTGGCTTGGTATGCTTCTGGTATTCCCCAGAGCCAGACTGATTTATCTCTGAATCACTGACCTAGAGGACAGCTACCAGCTGCACCTCTGGGTACAAATCCCATCCTAGGAAGCTCATCCCCAGAGAGCAGCCTCCATAAATAGGCAGATGAGAAAGGCAGGAGGGCATCAGATGCGTCTTAAACATGCTCGGTTTCTTCTCCCAAACTCACCGCTCAGAAATGGAATGACTCAGAGTGTGGGGGAAAACCAGATGTGTTCCCATTTTCGAACAGGGTTAAATGTTCTCCTAATGTAGATCGGAAGGGAATAAAGTCATTTCAGCTTGGGATGGGTCGCAGAAAGCTTCAAAGCACCAGTAGAATGTAGAATGTGAGCTCTTCTAAAGGAATGAGATGTTTTTCTTAAATTGTGTTATAATGTACATAACATGAACTGTATCATCTTAACCATTTTTCAGTGTTTTCAGTTCAGTGCCATAGAGTACCATCCCGTTATTGTGAGTCACCACCACCACCCATCTCCAGAACTCTTTTCATCCTGCAAAACTGAAACTCCACACCTACTAAACATTAACTCTTCTCTCGCCCCTTCCTCCAGCCCCTGGATCCACCGTTCAACTGTCCATCTCCATGAATCTGACCACCCTAGTTGTCTCATCTAAGTGGAATCATACAGTGTGTGTCCTTTTGTGACTGGCTTATTTCAGCACAACGTCCTGAAGGTTTGTTCATGTTATTACATGTGTCAGAATTGCCTTCCTTTTTAAAGGGTGAATAATATACCATTTTATGTTTATGCCACATTTTTTAATCCATTTATCTGTTAAAGGACATTTGAGTTGCTTCTACCTTTTGACTATTGTAAATAACGCTGCTATAAACATGGGTGTACAACTATCTCTTCAGGAAACTGGTTTCAATTTCTTTAGATATATGCCCAGAAGTAGAATTGCTGGATCCTAAGGTAATTTTATTTTTCATTTTTTCAGGACTCACCAGACTTTTCCACAGTGGCTGTACCATTCTACATTCCTACCCATAGTGTCACAGGGTTCCAATTTCTCCTATTCCTCTCTAACACCTGCCACTCTCTGTTTGTTTGTTTTATAGTAGCTGTCCTAATGTGTGTGAGGTAGGGAATGGAGAGATTCTTTTTTTTTTTAAAAGTAGGCTCCATGCCCAGAGAGGAACCCAACATGGGGCTTGAACTCATGACCCCAAGATCAAGACCTGAGCTGAGATCAAGAGTTGGACACTTAACTGATGAGCCACCTAGGTGCCCTGGGAATGGATGGATTCTTAACATAAATATCTAGAGAGGGGAAAGAATGTGTGTAAAGATACAGAGGCAGGAAGCTCAAGAAATATGAAGGGGATAGTTTAGCTGGGGACAGAGAAGTCTTTGTAGAAAACACTAAAAAGATTGCAAAGGGTCTTGGATGCCAAGCTAAGGAGTTCCAAGTTTATCCTATAGCTGACAAGAGCTTCTGAATTTTTTAAGGCAAAATGACAAACTGAGAATAATATTGAAGAAAAAATGGAGAAAAAAAACACCATTTCAAAATCTTTCAAAATCTGCAGTAGTTCAGACATTTTCAGGGCAGGGTCAGTATCAGTGGGGACGTGAAAATAAAAAGAAGGAAAAATTGAAACAATACTTTGGAGAAAGAAATGCCAGGGTTATTGTCTGGTTAATCATGAGAAATAAGAGAGAGAGGGAAAGAAATGCAAACAACAAAAACAAAACGCAACACACACACACACACACAGAGAACTCTTTTCCCACACCTGTGATTTTTCTGCTTCATGCCAATTGTTCTTCCTAAATTCTTTAAGAAAGAAAAAAATCTTTATTTCTATGTCCTTATGCTATTATTTTTATTCATTATAGTTAAATTTTATGTGTCTGTCTCTTATGTACCTGTCTCTTACAAAAGAACTTTTTAAAGTACTTAGAATTACAAGTACCCGTACCTTATTAAGGTTCCAGGAAAAAGGATGGGAGATATGAGAACCATCAAGGATCCCGATTACATATGGAGCCTCCACAATGAACTCCCACCAGTGAGCCTCGGGACCTAGTTCAGGTGAGAGAAAGAACCATGTGTGTTAAAGACATCAGTGCTGGTGGAGTTTTGTTAGACATGACCAAATCTAACCCTAACTTGTAGGGCTTGATCATTCTTTATTGGTAGAAAAATATAAGCCTTATTTAAAAAAATTACTTATTTTCAAGAGAGGAAGAGAGTACGAGGTGAGGAAGGGCAGAGAGAGATGGAGAGAGAGAGAATCCCAAGCAGGTTCCACACTGCCAGCACATAGTCCAACGTGGGGCTCAAATTTGCATGATCATGAGATCATGATCTGAACCGAAATCAAGAGTCAGACACTTAACCAACTAAGACACTCAGGCGTCCCAAGAAGTCCTTTTTTTTTAAACATTTATTTATCATTGAGACAGAGAGAGAGAGAGAGAGCAGGGGGAGGGGCAGAGAGAGAGAGAGGGAGACACAGAATCGAAGCAGGCTCCAGGTTTTGAGCTGTCAGCACAGAACCAGAGGCGAGGCTGGAACTCAAGAACCATGAGATCATGACCTGAGCCTCCAGGGGCCCCTTCCTCCACCCGCTGAAGTCTTTTTAATGAATCTTATAGAGACTTCTTGGGTGCTGTTTATCTTTTGAAATAGAAAATTCAGGGAGTCGGCAAAGGGCCAGCCATAGGCTTTAACACTAGACTTTAGCCAATTGACTGATTTCTTTCTTCATTCATTTGGCAATAGCCTTGAATTTAGATTTAACACATGTGGGTAGTGTATGAAAATTATGTTTTCTGAAGATTTGGAGGCCACTTTTCTAAGCATTCTGCCAGCAGCTCTCATGGAATCTAGAGTTGAACACTTGTTACTTCCCACACTTCTCCCATAACCTTCAAATTCCCTTTTTGAGACCTAAGTTTAAAACTGTTAATGTGTTTTGCCAAATCTGAAAAGGATAAATCAGAAGTGCTTTTCAGTAACAAATCAATACACCACAAAGGTTGTCTTTCCTGCTTCCTTCCACTCCAGAACGCAGATTTCTTGAAATAGACGTGCCCATAATATTGACAATGACTGGAAACATTAACGTGGCCACAGACACAATGGCCTTAGGGATTAGGCCACAAGTGTGAATTGTACAGGAGAGGAGGTTCTGTGGTGGGAACTACCTACATTTATTCTCAACCAGTCAAAGCAGAGAGGTATGACTGCTAGAAAAGCATTCAAAGCAAACAAACACCAAAGTGAACAGGGTAACCAATTTCTAAATGTGTGAATGTGACCATCCATAAAAATAAAAACTTCCAGCCCTTTAATTTATTATGTTAAATGGTCTAAACGTTGTTACAATAGACTAGGCACTCTGATCATCCGAAGCTAGGCTATGGATAGTTTTTATGTTATAAAAAGAGAGGATATACTCTGTGCCTAGAAAATGCTCCGTTGAGGACATGAAGGTCTATGCTCCCTTTCCCTCACCACCCCCCACCCCCGCTGCCTCCTGGCTAAATCCAGCAGCTTCCAGATAAACTGCCCATCCTGAAGGTTTCAGAGCCATGAAATGAGGCATCATGACTCAACTTGGCAAGGATTTCCACCACCCCCCTCCCACCTTGCTTCTTTTCCACCTCAAACTGTTTTGATTCATTTGTGAGAAATTTACTTTTGCCAATTGAAAAACCCTTTTGTGGCTGCCAGTCACTAATCTCCCCTCTGACACATTCATTCAACCAGACTAAATCCAATATTGACATTTGTATCCAAGGGAAAGGAGGTTAAGCACCAGGAGGAAAGCGGCTCCTTCGCCCTGCCAAATACTGTGCGGCATCTAAATGAGCTACGATGCTTCCCTCGTGGGGGAACCCCAGAGAACTGGGGGGGCGGCACGGGAGGGAGGGCTTTGATCACATCCAGGAGTCCTCATTTCCCACCTAGGCAGCCAAATGGAAGTAGTTTGATGCCATCTATAGGTGTCCATAGTGACCTACTTTAAATTCTCCCCAGCTCTTGGACATCATTTTCTAGTACCATCATCTCAAGGGGGTCTCTTGAATGCTTTTCCCGGATTTGGCTTTCTCAGACATGAAAAAAAAATGCCCAGTGGTCCCTTGAATGTACCTCCCACCTGCAGAACTAACATTCCCTTTCTTAGACTCTTGCTTTAGGGTAACCCGGAAGCATTAAGGGCTTTTCCTACCCAAGCTGTGTTGATGATTTCTTTAGTTACTTCATTTGTCTCTCCCCACCCCTGACCGTGGAATACGGCTATGTCTTCCGTACACCGTGATACACAGTTGCTCATCGAATAGAGGGACTCCTAGAAAAATAAACACTTTCCTTTTAGGAAAAAATGAAAATACAGATTGGACTGCAGTGTAGGAGAATAGACACTTGCATTGTCAATCGAATGCAAAAGTCTGCATTCAAAATAACTGAAGAAACTGAATGAGAATTGAGGTGGAGGAAAAAAGTCAAAGTCCCAATTGACAAACAAGGGATATGACCCAGGATTACGTACAACCGAAGTTTTAATCTATCGGCCACCCTGCTTCGTCACTGAGGTATCACACCACTTTCTTGGGGTTCCTTACCAAATCAAACAAAAAGGAAAAATGTTAAACATGGAAGATGCAACCTTGACAGACTTCTAATGTTTCCTGAGCCACAATCTTTTTTCCTACCAGAATATTCTCTGGTAAGTCATATCAGACTGCAGTAACATGAAAGAGCTTAGCCCCCTGCCTTCTTAGTAATGTATTGCTACATTTTTTTGCTTTAGGAATGTGCTGATTTTGTCCAAATCACTGATCGGATGCAAGGTTGTCCGGAGAACTCTAACACAATACCTTTTATGTCTTTCCGCAGTTATTTAGATATTCCTATTATTTTCTAATGTTTATTTATTTTTGAGAGAAAGAAAGAGAGAGAGCAAGTGCTCAAGCAGGGGAGGAGCAGAGAGGGGGAACAGAGGATCTGAAGCAGGCTCCGTGCAGACAGCACAGAGCCTCCCGTCAGGCTCAAATTCTCCAATCGTGAGATCATGACCTGGACTGAAGTCGGACACTTAACCGACTGGGCCACCCAGGCGCCCTCTATTTCTATTATTTTAAAAACTGCCCTACTTTACACTGTAGGAACACAGAACATAGTCACACATTCCTGAAAATGTATTTATATGACAATTTAAAATTTCATCTCCAATCCCTTTTACAAGGAGAGTCATTGGTAGTGATCCCCTCTCTTGATTTTTAAACCAAGAGCACTTAATCTTTTTTCCCCCCAACAGTTCATGATATAAGCCTGTTCTGAAGCCCTCCCGTAGCAAGCTGGTCTCACTCTCGATCCTTAGCCAGGCCAGTGTCCCCCAGCCCCTCATCATCAAGCCAGATGTGCCAAACTCCCTACAGTACCCAGCCAGCTAGGTTCCCCCTTCTTGCCCACCTTTTAGTCTCGATGACCATCGTGCTCCATTAGGTAAGTTATGTAAATTTTATTAGCATGCTGTGTCAGCTCTTCATCACTGTTGCCACCAACGCCACAGAGGGGTCAGAAACAACGGTGATGTCTAGAAAATTAATAGTGTTTGAGTCCAAAAGAACCTGATACTTTAATATTTTGGCCAAAAAGTTCAATCGACATTAGGTTTCCCCGGGAGCCTCACATGAGTGGGGTGTGCAGATCAGAGGTGAGGATGCTCGGGGACTCCTCCAACCGGCTGTGTACCTGAGCCAGTGCACTTCGCTCCTGAGCCACTTTACAATAGACTTTACCAGACAAGTTCACTGTCCAAGAGTCACTGTCAAGAAATTAAAACCAGGACTCTCAACACGTAGAACATGGATTTGAGTTAAAAACGGTATCCAACTGGGGAGGTTGGATGACTTAGTCAGTTAAGCATCCGACTTCAGCTCAATGGCTCCTGCGTTCGAGCCCCGCATCGGGCTCTGTGCTGACAGCTTGGAGCCTGGAGCCTGCTTCCGATTCTGTGTCGTCTCTTACTCTGCCCCTCCCCCACTCATGCTCTGTCTCTGTCTCTCTCAAGAATAAATAAACATTAAAAAAAAAAAGTATCCAACTGATTGAGTTTAGCCACTAAAATGGTAAAGATGATCTTAAAATAAGAATAAAAGGGCACCTGGGTGGCTGTCAGTTGGGCCTCTAACTCTTGGTTTCAGCTCAGGTTATGATCCCATGGTTTCATGGGCTCAAGCCCCATGTTGGGCTCTTTGCTGGTGGTGCAGAGCCTGCTTGGGATTCTCTCTCTCTCTCTCTCTCTCTCTCTCTCTCTCTCTCTCTCCTCTCTCTCCTCTCTCTCTGTGTCCCTCCCCCATTCATGCTGTCTCTCTCCCAAAAATAAATAAACTTAAAAAAAACAATAATAAGAGGAACATACACTAGGGAGAATTTTAAGTCAAGTTTGCTGAATTAAGCTTGGCCTAAAAATTTACAAACAGTTAGGTCCAAGAAACCACTTTTACTGAGTTGAAAAACAGTCTAGTTGATCAAAAATAAACAAACAATCCAAAAATCCTGCTTTGTGGTGCTTGCAAGTTTAAAGAAGAAAACCAAAATATGTTTCATTATGCTCACCAGCTGGATGACTACCGAATTAAAGGTGTCACTCCCACACTCAGTAAATGTGCCTTGAACTTCTTATTTTTTAAGTAGCTCTATAAATTTTGTTATAATATGATACACTGGTTTCTATTACGTGTAGATAGCCATAAAGCAGAATCTCTTGTTTGAATCTCTCTTTGCTATTGGTTTCTAAAGTACAAAATTCCCCCAGTTTTGTCGGCTACCTGCTTTGTTTTAGAGGTGGTTTGGTGTGTGTGTGTGTGTGTGTGTGTGTGTGTGTGTGTGTGTGTGTGTGTTTGCTGTTGGTTTTTTAAATCCTGAGTCCCCAGCCACCCCTAGAAGTCTGTTCACTGTATTCTGACCAGCAGGGCTTGGGAGAGAGCAGTATTCCCTAACTGCTGCCCCTGTAGAACCTTCCAGAATGTTCCCATTGCTGACCGCTCACAGACACCGTGTCATCTGGACTCTCTTGCCCCTTCCGCCTGGCTTACACCTGCCGGCCTCACACTGTGGGCCAGACCTTGTGGTACCTCTCCATCAGGAGGTACTCACCCCACCCCACTGGGCAACATGCTCATTGGTCAGGCTCAGGCTCAGATGTGGCCTTTCTGGGGAAGCCTTCCCTGAGCTTCTGACTGATGCACACTTCCAGAACACTCCCTCGTTGCCTATTGCAGTTTATGTTCACGTGTTGACTGTAAGGTTGCTGGAAGTGGAGACAATGTTTACCAGTCCGGTTCTTTTGGGGGGGGGGCGGTTCTAAACCCTTACTTCTCTTGCCCAGACTACTAATAGCTTGCAGACCAGGACTGGTGCCCGGACGACACTCTGGGTGGCCAGCGGTCCAGTGGTGGCCCCAAATCTGTCCCCTAACCCAGCCCTTCTTACCCACGCCCACCTCAAACACACCCAAAATACCTATGAGTTATGGAAAGAGAGAATCGTGAAATACATTATTTTATGGATTAAGAGTTGGGAGCATTTGTTGGAAGTTCAGACCCTAAGTGTCTTCCAAGGAGAGCTCCATTTGGAAATTATGGGTGAGAGGCGTCTGTATTTTTCATGAATGACCCAAATGATCTGTATAATCTTTCAAGTAGAAGCAATAGCAGTGCAAAGGGAAAATCAGGTACTAAGAGCATCACAGCTTTGCTGTGAGAAAAATCCTCCCAAAGCACAGGCCACAAGAAGCAGAGGGGCGTCTCTGATGGTTAAAGAGGGAGGTTGCTGGGAGATTTGAGTCTGGCATGGATCAGGTGAGGGCAGAATGGTGGGCAGGCTTTAAGAGTTTCAACAGGAGGATCGGGAAGGAGGTAGAGGGTTGGCACTGGCCAGAGGGTCTCCAGAGGGGTGTCTGGGGCCTCGTGTAATAAAAGAGGACCTTTGTCCAGGTATCCTAGAAGGGCAGGGGAAGCCAGGTCCACTGCTCCGTGCTGTGAGATGTTGGTCCCCTGGGGGTAAAGCTTGAGCCTCACGAGCAGGACTGTGCTGACTCTTGCCACATCCCATAGAGCACCCCAGCTTCCACCATCCAGCCAAGCTCCCCATGTCAACAAAGCAGTGCAGTCCCTGCACAAGGGGAGCCCCTGATTGGACCAGGTTGAGCATTTCACTCTGATGGGCCCAATCGCAGGCTGGCTATTGATCCGTACGACGAGATGTATGTAACACCTAAGGTCTGTCTGATTCGGGGAGGGTAACCTCTGGGCCAGTCAGTTGGCTTCTCTCCAGAAGATAAGGGGTAGAGTAGCTGGTGAATAAGAAGAAATACAGAGTCATGCAGAGAAAGGCAGAAATGTTACAGCTTAGAGTTCCTGGGCCCCCCAGAGAGTGAAAAGGAAAGCGGCTCTCCTGCCCTCCCTGAGGTGACCAGCAGGCTTCCTAGGGACCAGCACCAGACTTCATGCATTTCTGCAATAAGCTCCCTTCTCTGCAGGTGGCCCGAGGAAAGCCGGAGCCCAAGGACAGCAAAAGTACAAGATGTAGGTGTGTTCAGGATGGCGACAGGAAGGGCTTTTAAGAGAAGTTAAGGTCTTGCTGGGGGAAGAGTCGATACACACTGCTCTGTCTAAAGTAGCTAGCTTTAACTGAGCAATTACTACATTCGAGGCACGGCTCTAAATACCCTACAATTATTTTAAAATGTATTTAAGTCTCACAACAACATCATGAGATTGTCATTACTCTTACCCGCATTTTATAAATGAAGAAACTGAGGCACAGAGAGTTCAGACCATACGCCCGAGGTTGTGTGAGGACACAGGGATTTAACGCCACATAGGATAGCTCAGAGGCCTACGTTACCCTTCTCAAAGACTGTAAAAGATACTAATGTTGCTGATAACTGTTCATGTGACCCAATGTTAGCCCCTAAACCGGGGTGCTCTCACAAAACACAGGTTGTGTATGTGGCATTCCTACTGTTGTATAATGATTTGCTTACCTGTCTTCTAAACGTGGAGAGTGTCTGTCTTATATTTGCATCCACAGTTCCTAGAACAGTAGCTGGTACAGGCCAGGAACTCAATTACAAAAGAAAAAACATTGTGTGCTTTTCAAAGAAAAAAAATAGGTCTGGAGGAGGTGAGATTATATGAGGTCTTCAAGGTCAGCAAAGAATTGGGTTTTTTCTTGCAGACAGTGGAGTGTACTGGGCACCTTGGGGGCATGAGTGTGACGGTGGAGTGTAAGATGGAAAGGTTGGGCAGAGCTATTTGAAGACGGTATTTGCAAGGCCTGATTGGAAGAGAGGAGAGGTACAGAAATAGGAAGCACAATGTGCCCAGGAGCGGAGGAGACTTCTTATCACATAGCAAACCACATTCGGTCACTACGAGGAATGTGGCCGCCTCTCAAAGTTACTTCTTGAAGGCATCACTGGAGTAGAGAATGACTGCTCCTTTAAGAAGTAGCCAGCTCAGATCATGATCTCACCATTCATGAGTTCGAGCCCTGTGTTGGGCTCTGCGCTGACAGTGTGGAGTCTGTCTGGGATTCTTTCTCTCTCCTTCTCTCTGTTCCTCCCTTGCTCACACTCTCTTTTTATCTCTCAAAATAAATGAATAAACTTTAAAAAATTAAAAAAGTAAAGATTTTATTTATTTATTTATTTTAAGTAATCACTTCACCCAGCTTGGGGCTCAAACTCAGAACCCTGCGATCAAAAGTCACACGCTCCACAGAGAGAGCAAGCCAGTTGCCCTCTGGAAGGACTTCTTACAAAAGAGTGATTCTACCAAGAAGCCATCACCACCTCTAGGACTGAGGAACTAGGGAGAGGATATCTTGATAGGAGATTGGTAAGAATGGAGGAGGCTGTAGCCCAAGAAGTACTCGCTACTCCCAGAGTCACTGAGACACAGCTGGAGGCATTCCCAGCTTCCATTTCCCAGGCCCTCCCATTTCACAATGGCACCTTCATTGGCTCAACCAACCAGCATCCAGCTGATACTAAGCCCAAAAGATCCAGTCCGTAGAGTCAGCCCCACAGGGTGCGGGACCAGACAGAGAAAGACAGACAAACAGACCTGAGAGGCAAAGAGAGAATGTGAAGACGTTTTGAATATTTGACACATTTGTTTCACTGATATTTTCCTATTGAAGAATACATGCACAAAGGTAATAATGACAAACACAAAAGTCTAACCATGTAGAGAAGAATTTTTTCAGTGAGTAGGAAACAAAAATTCTAATTAACAACAACATTGTGTCGATTTCACTGGAAGATATTTTTTCCCTAATAGTTTATAAAATACTGGTGGGTCATATAATCAGTAGCATCTTCCTGCCTTTCTTAAAAAAATGCATTTGGTGGGGGTCTGGTGGATCAGTCGGTTAAGTATATGACTTCAGTTCAGGTCATAATTTCATGGTTCGTAGGTTTAGGCTCTGTGCTGACAGCTTGGAGCCTGGAGCCTGCTTCAGATTTTGTGTCTCCTCTCTCTGCCTCTCCCCTGCTCGTGCTCTGTCTCTCTCTCAAAAATAAATAAACATTTTAAAAAAGTATTTGGTAAATCATGGTGTGTTCCATTGAAAGTAACAGAAAACTCAATGCAAAGTGGTAAACAAACATACAGTGCTTCCCAGAACTAGAAAGTCCATATCTTGGCTGGACTATTGGGCTGGGTAGGTTTGGTGGTCCACTGATGTCACCAGTACATGGGTTCTTTGTGGCTCTCTGCTGTGTCTTCCATTCTATTATATTTATCCTGGAGCTGGCTCCCTTCTTGGGGATGAAATAAGGCAGCAAATAACTCCTTGACTTATCTCTCTCTTGATAGGCATGGAGAGGCAAAGAGTTGTTTCTGGAAATTCTCTGAAGAGGGCTGTCCTAGAAACATCTGGAACACTTCCTCCTATATCTCCAAATGTCTGCTCCACAACTGTGGACAACAGTAGAATTATATCAGTTAGCATAACCTTGAGCCACACGACCTGTCCCCAGAGTCAGAGTAGAGTTAATGTCCCCAACCAGATGACTAGGCTAGAGAATCATAGATCACAACATCCTCACCACCACCACCACCACTACCACCCCCACCCCACCCCAAATATCAGGGTAATTACCAAGAGAAGGGCAAATGGGTGCTTGGGAGGGAATTCCTGGATCCACAACACTACTGAACTGAAAATTTTGCACGGTGCTTAATAGCGTTAGAAAAATATGTCACACTTTGGTATGCCTGGGTGACTCGGTTAAGCATCCAACTTCAGCTCCTGTCATGATCTTATGGTTCATAAGTTTGAGCCCCACGTTGGGCTCTGTGCTGACAGCTCAGAGCCTGTAGCTTGCTTCAGATTCTCTCTCTCTCTCTCTTTCTTTCTCTCTCTCTCTCCCCCTCCCTCTCAAAAACAAATAAACATTAAAAAAAAATTTTAAAGAAAAATGTGTCACACATATGCAGTGGTCAGGAGTCTTAATAGCAAACAACAGAATCCACTCTGGCCAGTGGAAAAAGAAAAGCATTTTCTTAAGAGGCTTTGAGTAGCTCCCAGAATCTTCAGAAGGACATCTAGACCAGAGACCCATGCAACCACACCGAGTTGTTTGCTATCAAAACACCTTCTAAATGCCGTTTCACAACATGACATTCAGAACTGGGTGTTAGAAACGGACAACGCCAGGGCCGACAACCAGAACACGCCTGCCGCCACACTTGCCGTGACACTGGACACATCATGACATCCACGTCTCAGGCGGACACGTCCAGCTCGCAGAGCCCAGGCCGTGTACCTGAACCCTCGCTTGGTGCTGGGCTGTCTGGCGTGTTCTTGGGAAGACAGGAGGCAGGGTGCAAAGTGTTGAGGGCAACACAGTATCCGGAAGACTGTGAACAGCCACATACTGTATTGCAGACTATATACCATGGGACACTATGGCCAGCTCTTGGAGGTCCAGGAAAGAGTACTCAAAGGCGAATGAATCACAGCTCAGAGAAAGAAGAGTTTGTTCATCCACTGACTCTCCCAAAAGGCCTCACCCTATAAATAATCAAGTAGTGTTACGAGCAGTGTGCTTTGGGAGGAAAAGCTTGCCTATATATCTCAATTTGTACCTCTATCAAGCCCCAAATCCATCTTATTATAGAATCCACAGTGATCCCTGCAATGACAGTAACTCCTTATTTAAACAACGATCTCTCTTGGCTCCTTCTGACAAAATCCTTGTCTTTCATAATACATCGCAGATATAAAAACCTACTAAGAGCAGCAAGAAGAATTTAGGGTTGGCTTACCTTTTCTCATGTGGCGAGTTCACTATTAGTGTTCTAGAAAGTGCACAGCTATGCAGATAGGCTAACTGGCACTGCCTTTACTGGAAATTTTATAAGAATAAACTAATCATTTATAAAGAAATAGGAGAGGTTATCACATATTAGACATCAACTATGTGTACCTATATTTTCCGCAAAGACGATCTCATTTAATCTTCCCAAGAAGAGGAAGGTAGACATTCTCATCCCCGTTTTACCAGAAAGGAAACTGAGGCCCAGAGACATTACCCATCTTGCCCTCAGTCACATAATCTGCCTCCTAGAATCATCCACATTCAAAATCTTGTCACATGGAAGCCCCGAGATGACCAGCCTCCGAGACAGGTGGTATTCTTCTATTGCCCCAAACTTTTTTAACGTGCGCCTCCAAAATTTGATTTCTCCCGCACGGGGATACCATGTCTGGTTTCAGGGTGCATCTCAGATAACAGTTTCTCCAACTCAGCCGGCCTTGGTTTCTTCCAGCCTTCATTAACTCTAATTTCATTATCACCTGTTCTGGTGTGACCCTGAGTTCCCCGCACACTTCTCCCCTTCTCCTGGGAAATGAATTTCTGTCTCTGCATCAGCTCTCTATCCAACTGTGTGAGCCCCGAGGCAGAGGTCTCATTTGTATGTGAGTACTGTCCATCTCTCCTGTCGTCGCCAGCCACCTCCTAAGGCACTGACTCTTCGGTCATCTCCAGCTGCAGATGAGACCGAGGGGAATTTCTTAACAAGCACGGGTGGGTGCGCGCACGCGCGTGTGTGTGTGTGTATATATATATATATATATGTGCCTGTGCGCATGCGCAGGCAGGTGCTACCGCTCCGATGATATTCCTTTCCTTTATGACCTGTGTTTCTCCTTTGTATTTAAATATCCTTACACCTTTTAGTTTCACGTCACGAATTCTCACGAATTCACAGCAGGATCTAATATAGCTCCTATATCCTTTGGGAGAAATAATAAATAATTTTCTAGTTTGGTAACAAATTAGGTGTTGTTTGGCAGCAATGATTTGATTAGCTCAGCAAGGCTACATTTCTCAAAACAGTACGTAAATGGGAGGTGATTCCAACAATACCAATGGAGTATGCATCAGAAAGCTCAGGAGTCAGACCAAGTGAGAAAAAGACACAAAAGCCTAGAAAAGGGGGGGAAAACAATCTTCCCTCCTTTTCCCTTCTTCCTACCTAACCCCGCCTTCCCGTTCCCAAGCCTCTGCAGCAGGAATACCCTCTGATTAGAGAGGCCAGATAAAAGAGCAGGGCAATAACGTTTTATTCCCATTCGGTTGCCAGAGAGCCCGTGCTAAATCTTTGTATCCCCGGTCTTCTCTTCACATGAACGGATCTCAAGCAAAAGGAGGGCAGTGAGATTGGAGCGTGTGATGTCAGGAGATACATATGTGTGTGTGTCTCACATATGCACATATACCCACACGATTACTGGAATCCGCGTTCTCTTACAAATGCAAGGCAGATCGTTTTGTGAACGAATCGCATTTTGACAAACTTCGTTTCTAACTACTATGCTTAACATTAGGCAGGAGACTAACTTAAGTGACATAGAGTCTCCATTATTCATTGCTTTTTGCTTTTCGTGTTTCTCCCAAATTGCTCTCACTATGACCACGAACTCTTTCTCTTTCATGCTCGTGGGCGAAAGAGGCGTTAGGAAGGCAAACCAAGGCAGGAAGGATCAATAGTGTTACTGATTTCAAAAGGGAAACAAACACAGAAGATGGGGCCTCTCTGATCAAGACAGGAAGGAGCAAGGAAATTCAGCAGGCTGCAGGGAGAAAGGTGGGAGCTATTTGACAAGGGGAAGTGGCAAAAACAAAGTTGGATCTCTCCAAGAAAAGTTCTGTTGGATTATGTTTCTCTCCTGACTCATCCTAAGAAATCCCCCCCCCCGCCCCCAGGGCCTGGAATGGACTTTTTGAAGGACGTGTGCAGCTCTTGGTATTGAATTCAGCCCCAGTGCACTATTTTTAAAGCGGTCACAGTTGTAGCTGCTATCCAGTACGCGTACAGCCGTCAGATAAGCAATTGACCGTGAAATCATAGTACATGGCTTTTAATATATACCCTCTGGTTATGGGTGTGCATACTAAGCATACAGTATTTAAAACTATATGCCTATACGTATAAACACACAAACCCCGCAAGTTAAAGCTCTCTGTGTCTAAATGGACTGCCAGCTGCTTGAAATCTCCCCTCTCCTCTCCCTAAGGTCTCAGGTGTAGGATTCATGAGCCAATGTCTCAGCTAGAACAGGTGTCTATCGCTGGGTAAATAGCAATTAGGCCCAAATTTCAGACTTTTTTTTTTTTTTTTCAAATCCCTTTCGGAGGAAAAGCCCAGGAATAAATAGTTGCTGTAACGGCCAGGGGTATTGTGTAGCATTATAGCCTCCAGCTGGTCTATTACATACTATAGACAGGCAAAGAATACGAGCACCTGACAGATGTGTTCTGTTAGCTTCATTAGGAAAGAAACAAAGAAACTCCTCAATTAATAGCAGCGGAGCCAAATGGGGGTGGGAGGGGGGAGCTTGAGGGGAGAGGAATCATAGCCTGTTATTTAAACAGAGTCAGGGAGCCTTTCACTAGTGGCTTCATATGATTCATTAATAAAAACAGCTTTTTGAATGCCCAGTTTAAGTCAAAAGAAATCACCAGCATTTTTTTTCCCTAGCAAAGGAAGGGCAAAATGACAAATTGCCGCTGTTAAATTCATTTCATGTGGGGATGGCCTTTCTCAAAGATCTCTTAAACTGCAAGGCTGGATGTTTGTCACATTAAGTGGCAGAGCGGTCCTCAAAAATCGACTGTGGCACATCAGGGTCTCAGATGAATGGCCAGCAGTGGCCATCCAATAATTTTATATATCCAGACCAGGAAGCGTGTAGTGTTGTTTAAATGAACGAGCATTTTTAAAGTAATGAAATGCAACTCTTACCCTGAAGAAAGGAAAATCTGTCCATGGAGTCACTTTTAATTTTTTTGTTTCCTTCTTGGAATGGTTTGAAGAACCGGGAAAGCGCTGTGACTGCAGGGCTCGTGTCTTACAAGGAGTGCAAGTCTGATGCTTTCTCGTTGGAGATCTCCTCCAGTGAAGATGTTCGGGGAACCCACGCACGACATAATATACAATTGTGAATGAGGGAGCTAGGTATTGTGTTCCAGGGTAGGAGTTCTGGAAGAACATAGTTCTTTTTCCATGCAAGTCAGAATCTGCAGCAACAACGCTCCTTTTATAATAACGCTTCTCTACTTATGATTTTCATGCGGTACTTTGCAGACTGTTGCTTACTACCAAGAGGCTAAAGAAGACATTACGACTCAGCTACTGGATATAAGGAGAGAAAAATAAATTCTGGGCTCTTTCCCTTCTGTTCGCCTCCTATCACCTCCACTCAATGTACATACACAAGTGAAAAGCACCTAAAGACTCTGGAGACTTCAGCGACAATTCTGGTCTATCATCCAGGTAATTCAGCCATAATCCAGGCTAAATGACCATGAGTATATTAACCTGCACAGTTTTCTTATATGCTATGAATTCATGGGGAGCAGGCGCAGAGGAGTGGAATAGCCCGGGAGCCCTGGTGTAACCTAGGCCAGCAAGGATATGCTCCAAAATCAGAATGGAATGATCATCTGTCTAATTGGGATGTTGTCCCGCCAAAGAAATAGAAATCAAAACATAAATGGTCATGGCCAAATATGATGGGCCAGGCTCTTTGTGATGGAAATGTAATTGTAAATCTTGATGGCCAACTCAGGCTGTGATGTCTTGACGCTCTTCAATTTTTAAAATATACTCTTGGCTTCCGTTTGGCATCCCACCCCCCACCCCCGAGAATAAAAGCCTCAGAACAAGAAGGGCTAATATCTACTCCCACCAGAGCAGGAATGAAAAGGAAAAACAGCAAGCTTTCCTGGAAGCAAAGGCATTTTTCACCCAAAAGTGTCTCTTACACTGCTAATATTTCACATTTGACATCAAAGAACTGAAAACATGAAGCATGAAAGTTCAGAACGTGAGACCATTATGTTCAGACTCTAAGTCATTATGGATGCTAACCTTCAGAAAGTACTGATAATTCCGCTGGTAAGTTACCATTCATTATAACTTACAGTTTCTTCTCAGAGACCTACTGAAAGAAAACTTCATCATCATGTGTTGGCAGATCTTCATAGAATGCAATCTTTCCAACCTAAATTCAGCTTGCAAGAGGGTACCGGGACTGTACCAAAGTCCCACCCAGAGATGAGGTCAAAACTCAAAATCACACACACACACAATCACTTGGTACAAACTAACAAATTATAATCACAGCCTGCATGTTCAAATCACAAAATGCGGTGTATTTCAGCTCGTTTAGACTTTGGACTTTTATTGTTTTTCCTTCTTCTTGTGCTTTAAACAGCTCAGAAGCGCTGGTGCACATTTGGTTTCAAACGGTGCCAGACGCCTTGAACATGACCCCTGACTCCTTGTTCTCCCTAGCTCCCATATGCACCATATTCTGATACCCTGCCTTGTCCAGGAGGTGAACTCTGCTGCTCACGCACCCCTCCTCGCCCAGCCCCACAGCATTTCTCACCGGGAGCACTGAACACTGCTTTACGTTGGTCTCTTTGCTTTCTAGATTAATCCCTTGAGACTGGTCTTCACTCACCTGACCCAAGGAGTTTTCTCAAATGAGAATCAGACCAATTCCTCCTCAGTCCAAAGGTATTCCATGGCTCCTGTCACTTAGAAATGAATCCCCAAGGGGCGCCTGGGTGGCTCAGTCGGTTAAGCCTCCGACTTCGGCTCAGGTCAGATCTCACGTTCATGGGTTTGAGCCCTGCGTCGGGCTCTGTGCTGACAGCTAGCTCAGAGCCTGGAGCCTGCTTCCGGTTCTGTGTCTCCTTCTCTCTCTGCCCCTCCTCCTCTCATGCTCTGCCTCTCTCTGTATCAAAAATAAAGAAAACATTAAAAAATTTTATTTGAAATGAATCCCCAAGTCTTCAGCCTGGTGTATGATGCAGGATTACTAGTTCCAGCTGCTTTTCTGGAGATTCTGTACAGTCTCCTACACACATGGCCATAAGGACGGGGTTAGCAAGCTGTAGGATTTCCCTTCTATTTCACCTTATAGAGAGAGTTTTCACTTTGCAGCTGTGCCTCACAGAAAGTACCCTAGGACTGAGTCTAATCACAAATGACCCGTATTACACTTACACTCACCGTTACACATATTAGGTGAACAAATGTACATCTCCTCTAATGTGTATTCATATATGTGTTCCTGGCTCATTCCTTCACTGACCTAATGTCTTCATCTTACTTTATCTCCCCATCCCTCACACAATGCAATCAGCAGACTCTTCTGCAAGGTGCATTCCTTGCAGTCAGGTGTGTGTCTGTATAATCCTGTGTGCTCAGTACCTCTGCCTGTAGAACCCACGATTCATAACTTACTTGGTGACACACAGAGAGTTGAAAAGTAGAGAGTTTCTGGTTTGATTTCTCTTTCTCTAGGATTAATGTCTGAAAAGAAATTTTTAAAATAGAGAACACTCTCAGCGGGAACAACGTCATGTCTATTGACACTTGTGCCTGTGGCCAACTAGGTTGGTTGGGGTGCGGGTGGGGTTACACATTTGCTTTAAAGACTATGGAGATGGCTTAATTGTGACCACACACTGAGAAAGACTTTGCATACTGTGTCCCTACGAGCGTGAGGAAGAATCACATTCTTAGAGATTTCCTTCTGTTTGGAAATCATTTGTCTCTCTTTGGCTGCTCACACACTCGCTTAGATCTGTCACAGGCGGGCTCAGGCAAATGCAAATAGGAAAAGTGTTTGCGAGCAGCTAAGTCTGGGTAGATCCTGTCTCACTCTACTGTCCCTTGGTATCTCAAATAGCTCCTCACACAACTCAGAGTTTCTCGCATCTGTTAAGAAGCCTGCTGGTTTTAACATTGCGTTTTATTGTCAGGCACTCTAATTCTCTCCAAGCCTTGAAAGCACACAATGAAATTTTATAAAATTTGGATTTTTTTAAGAAAAAAAAACTTATGTATCATCTTCATTATGTTTGAGATTGGTATTTGTGATCTTTTCTTCCATTCTACCCTTTCCTTCTAACTGGAGTCACACACACACACCACAATACTTAGCTTTTTTGGGTACAGTGTAAAAACCCTTTGGGTGGCAAAATTTTCAAAAGAAAAATGATTAATAATCCCAGGACCTTCTCTTCAGGGATAACCTTAAGAGAAAAGAAAAATCCATAAGAAAAGAATAAACACAACTGTAAAATTTTAAAGCAAATGTATAAAAAAAACCCTGAAAGATAAGGTAGTAACATACTCACAGCAAGTATGAGCAAATGTTTCTCTTTGCTACAGAGAAAGTACATTTAAATAGTTAAGAAAATACAAGGGTCCTCATAGCCAAATGGGTAAAGGGTGTGAACAAACAGTTCACAAAAGAGGAAAGCATTTGAAGACAGTAATAAAGAAATGCAAATGAACACAGCAAAAATACCATTTTCCACTTTTGCAAAACTTTTTCAATAATGCTACTCAACATTCACGAGGCAGAGGTGAAACTAGGAAGTGAGGCTCTCGTGTTGCTTGTGGAATATAAATTGACCCCATTCTATAGGAGAGCAGTTTGGCAGTCTTTCCAGAGTCCTAAAAACGTGAGTATTCATCCGCCTGAAATGCAGTTACAGAAAATACTTGGAAATTAAGTACGTTTGTGAAAATATGTGAATATATTTGTCGCAATGTCTATTTCAATAGCAAAACATTAAAAATATCCTAAGTGTTTATGATATGTGGAATATACAACTAATAAAAATTATATGTGCCCAAAGTTTTGACAACTATAAGGAAATGCTAATGGCATTATATTCAGAGAAAGGAAAAGAATATAGTATTGTAGTTGTTTTTGCTCTCATTTGAATTTGAAGAGCTAACTGATTTTAGATACACTCTTGCTGTAATTACGTGTATATATAATATCTAATGGCAAAATGTCTTTAGAAGACACAATACATGCAGAAAATTTGTAACCTACGTGCAGTAAGTGTAGTGTGATCACAGACAAGACAGCAGTCCACCCTCCCTTCTCCACGGGGGTCTCGTTCCGAGACCCCCAGAGGATGTCTGAAACCACAGACAGTCCTCTGCTTTATATATGCTATGCTTTCTCCTATACATACATACCCATAATAAAGTTTAATGTGTAAGTTAGACACAGTCAGGGATTAACCCCAATATCTAGTAATAAAGTAGAAACATTGTAACCATATACCATAAAAAATAGGTGAATGTGGTCTCTCTCTCTCCAAATATCTTGTCGTGCTGTGTTCACTCTTCTACTTGTGATGACAGGTGATGATAAAATGCTTCCGTGATGAAGCCAGGGACGTGGGTGTTGCAGGCATTGTGACGGAGATTGACCTTCTCACAATAAGTCACAGGAGGACCCTCTACTCACAGACCACGGTTGGCCCTGGGTAACTAAAACTGGAGAAAGCCAAAAAGCATGGGTAAGGAGGAACACAGTACTTTTTTTTTCCTTTCAGGTTTTGTATTTTAGTTTTTTCTAAGAGTATGTATTACTTTCCCAAGGGAGAAAAAATATAGGCTTGAAAAGCTGGAACTCTTTATTTTCCTCTCATAGGTCTTCTGGGAGAAATAAAACAAATAAAACGTCTCTAAATATTAATCCTTAGAAGGGAAATTATTTGTGGTCAATGTGTGTGGGACACTACGCGAAGCAGTTGAACCTATCTCACTTAATACTTAATGGCAACCCTGAAAAACAGATATTCATCCCATTTTTACGTACGAAAAGTCCGAGGCTTCAGGTGAAGCACGTTGCCCCAGATCATACGGGCTAATAAGCACCAGAACCTGTGCTGTGTTATTTCCACGTTGCTGCCGCTGCCAGACACACCTCGGGGGACCTCTCCTCCAGGAGAAATCATTTATTAAGACGGAAAAAAATTACAAATGTAATGATTTAAGGAGTGAGATTCAAATGCAATTTTAACTTGAGCTTTTGCCTTGTCTTTGTTGGTTTTGTTGAGAGATTGAAAGAGCAGGAGAGCGCATCCAAGGGCGTCTTTTCGAAACTCAGCCGGGCTTGTTTTCGCTGTTCAAACGGGAGAAGAAGAATTGGCGGTCTATAGGAACAGTTAGTTATCAAGCGTGTTTTCCTTCCGCCGGCCTCGGGCGCCCAAACCACCTCTCACTGCGCAGGATCCTCTCCGCTAATACCCCGGAAAGGCTCTCAGGATCCAGCCTTCAGCCTGCTGCCACCGCGCCTGGTGATGGATCTCAAACCAACAGCAAATAAGTGACCATCTACGGGGCTGTGTTTGATGACAGTTCCTATTTCTTAAGCTTCTTATACCTGCTCCTCAGGAACAACTCATGCTCACCTGCAAAGGTTGAGAGAGCTTTGGACTCATTTTCTTGTTGTTTTGGTTCCTTTCTTATGTGTTTTATGCCTAACTGACTAGATGGCATTTTATGCAACTTCCTCACTCTTAGAGCTCACAGGGGAGGGAAATTGGGGTCACCACTCAGAGGATGTGTAGGATTTGTTTCAAGATAGGTCGTATGCTGGAGCCAGAAGCCAGAATCTCATTAGCACCCTCTCTTCTCTTCTATTGACTTTTTTTTTTAAAGATTTTATTGTTTATTTATTATTGAGAGAAAGAGAGAGCATGAGCAGGAGAGGGAGAGAAAGAGGGACAGACAGAATCTGAAGCAGGCTCCAGGCTCTGAGCTGTCAGCACAGAGCCCCACGCAGGCCTCAAACTCACAAACTGTGAGATCATGACCTGAGCAGAAGTCGGGCCCTTAACCGACTGAGCCCTGCAGGCACCCCAAGATTTTATTTTTAGCAATCTTTACATGCAACGTGGGGCCCGAACCCACGACATGCTCCACCGCCTGAGCCAGCCAGGTGCCCCTGTTCGATTTACTTTCTGGAAGCTTAGAGGAAAATAGTTTCTTCCTCCCTGCTCACAGATCTTCCTCTGACAATGGGGACAAAAAGATTATAGCTTAACTTGGTCCCCTTGTTTTATTCATGGGTAAGTCCTTGCAGGAAAGGAATTAACACAACCAGAAAAGTCTGTTCTAATCTCTGTGCATGTTTTAAAAAAAATTTTTTTTAATATTTCCGTCTTTCATCTTTGCTTCACACACGTCTACAAATTATGCCGGTTCTGTTCCTCTAGTGCATTAAGCTAGCGTGTTGCTATGTCTCAGCTCTCCATGTGGGTTCCAGCATCAAAGCCTTGGGCCAATTTTATTTCATTTGTATTTGCTGTCAGAACAATGTCTTTATTCTAAAATGCCCTTCTCAAATCACCTCTCAGGTGGTTTGGTAGAAGCAGCATGCAGCAGAAAAATAATATCTTTTTTTAAATCCGTGTTATTTCTTTTATGTTCTACCCCGTGAATACTAAATGCATAGAACACTCAAACAACGTCCCGAGTTCCATTTTTAAGATGAGAAGTACCTTTCATTTTCAATCTCCCAGAGACAACTGATCTGCTTTCCTTCTTTGTAAAGGGTGTGGGGGAGGGGGCTATTCAAATCACTGCTCAGCGATAAACATTTTTACAATTTCCTTTGTTTTAGGCTTCTGGATGACATCTGGATTGATGCGATTTTGTACCAAAGTCTCCCAAAATAAAGACTGAAGCGCACTGAAGCGCTGACAAGCCTGCAGAATTCTGTGCATCAGATCAGCACAAAGAGAAGCCAGGGCGAGAGGGGACCCCAGAACCCAGAGCCCCACCATCCAGCCTCCCTGCACTGTGTCATTGTGGAGCCTTTGCAGGAAATCGCCTTTCCTTTGGCGCCCAGTGTAGGGAGCGCGAGCGAGGGAGAAGAGATTTAAGGAGAAATTACAGCAAGCTGGCAGGGAGCGGTCAGAGGATCAATCCAGTTTGTCACATTAAGGATTGTAAAGAATCCATCTCAGAATGACACTGATGATTTGGGGTATTACGTTCAGTTCACAGGAAGGCAAATGGCAGTGGTAAGCCCAGAAGGGAATTCAAGCCCAGAGAATGTTGGAAGACAGGAAGACAAGACCCAGCATAGCGGCTGGTTCTGAAAGGCTGTGTTTGCCAAGGAATCGAAGCCTTCCCTTCCCCCCTTGCTCTCACCTTGTCTTCTTGACTGCAGTGTCCGCCATGATCGCTGTTGAGAGCTGTGGATGGCTGGCCTCGTTGAGGGAGTCGACTGTTAGGCATGCGCGTCTCTGTGCTGGGCCTGAAGGAGTCACTGGTGTGAGTCCAGCGAAAGCAAACCACCTCCCATCCACCACGACTGCCAGCTTCTTCAGAGACAACTGTTCATTTGCCCCCATCAGCCCACAGAGGGGTGTATCCTAAGATCTTGGCCAATTCCTTTGATGGTGTCTATCTACCAGATACCTACTAGGTGACAATTCTTCTTTGTCCTTCATTGCACTTAGTTAGCAGGTATATATTGATCTGTGTGTTTAGTTAGTTAGTTTCTGTCTCTCCACTATAGAGTAAGCCCTACGAGGCACCTCTCATTCACCACTAGATCACCTCTGCCAAGCATGGTGCCTGGCACAGTAGGCCGTCAGTAACTCTATGTGATACATATGGAAAAAAGGAAGGGATGGTTGAGTGGATGGATGCATGGATTTAAAAAATTAGTTTCAGGAAATAGAATATAGTGTGTTGATCTCAGATCTGGTTGGCTCAGAAAAGAAAGATATTTTGTCACATGACTTGGATTCTGAAATGTTCTCATATTTTAACATCTCTCCAGCTGAATGGACTTTATAGACCCTTAAAATTGTAATCAGCAGAGTTGGTCTTTTTTTTCTTTCTTAATAGTACCTAATATAATGGTGCATTTTACAATCAGTGGTGTTTAGAAGAACTCTCATCACAAATCATAGCCAACACATAGGCCAATAAGACTCCCCATATGAATGCTTCACTCATAACCTTCAGAGGGTTCATTCAGACAAGGGCTCACCAAACATTACATCAGAATCACTCTGGTAAAAACACAAATGTCTGGGATCAACCCCAGAGACTCTCACGTAGTAAGCCTGCACCAATGTCCAGGAATCTGTACTTTGAAAACCTTCCCATCCTTGGGATGCTGGTGATCTCTCCTCTCACTTTGATAAAAGATTTTCATGGGTTCCTCCAGCCCTAGACAGGTACCTGGGGTTCCAAGAATTCTTTACAAATAATTCAAAACAGAACTAACCAGTGAGGCATAAGTCTCCTGCCTGCAGTCATATATTACTGTTCCTATGGAGAGACAAACAATGGAATGTGATACAACTAAAAACGGCAACTGTATTCCAAGTTGTGTAGTGTCCTGTGGCCAAGTTCACATTAGAAACCATAATAATTGAACCACAGGAACGTACCCAGGAGCCATCATTTGGGTGGATTTGCATAAGATGATTCAGCAATTCTCAGGTGCACAAGGGCTGAGAAGGAAGGCACCTAAACAGGGGGATAGAACATATACAAAGTAGACACATGGGGATGCCACTTCAAGTCTCTTTCGGGGCCAGAGACTCAGCCAACAGAAATAAATGAAAATATTAATACCCCTTCTTTTTTTGTTTTGTTTTTTTTTTAATTAATCGTTTATTACCAAGTTGGTTTCCATATAACACCCAGTGCTCTTCCCACAAGTGCCCTCCTCCATCACCATCACTCCCTTCCCATTCCCCCCTCCCTCTTCAGCCCTCAGTTTGTTCTCAGCATTCAAAGGTCCCTCATGATTTGCCTCCCTCCCTCTCCCCAACTCTTTCCCCCGCTTTCCCCTTCTCATCATCCCCTGTTAGGTTTCTCCTGTTAAACCTATGAGTGACAACACATGGTATCTGTCCTTCTCTGCCTGACTTATTTTGCTAAGCATGACTCCCTCTAGGTCCATCCATTTTGCTACAAATAATACCCCTTCTTTTGAAGATATTAATACCACCTTTCATTTATTAAAGCAGGCATGCCTCTAATATCTAATGGTTTCCTTGTAACTACCACAGAATTGAGGATAATGTGTGCGGTAGGAGCCTCTGAGGCAGACCCAAGCATCTTCCTCTCCTGGTATTGGTACCCTGTGTCATCCATGCTCTTTGATGGTGGGGACCCAGTAGCCTGCTTCCAATGAAGAGAGAACAACAAAGGTGATGGGATGTTACTTCCAAGAACAGGTTACAAAAAGACTTGATTCCATCTTGCTCATATCCTCTCACTTTCTTGCTGACTTGGTCTGAGGAAGCCAGCGCCATGTCGTGAGTAGTCCTATAGGAAGTGGTCCACACGCAAGGAACAGAGTCCTGCTAATCATCATGTGACTGAACTTAGAAAAAAGACCTCTTTTGACACTCCCCCAAGTCAAGCCTTCAGATGAGACCAAGGGTCCACTTAACAGATTGACTACAACCTTATCAAAGACCTTGACCCAGAGACTTCCAGTTAAGTTGAGTTCAGATTCCTGATCCACAGAATCAGATAATAAAGGTTTGTTCTTTAAGCTGCCAAGATTGGCGTAACTTGTTAACATGGCAATAAATAAATAATAAAGTACTCTTTTGGGAGGAGAACTTTATGCTTCATTATCCCACAAGATACCCATAAAAAAGCCTTGTTATTGCCTCCATTTTACTGATGAGGAAGTGAGTTCAAGGACATTGTTACTTGAGAAGGTCATTTAGCTCCAATATGATTCTACCAAGCTCATGCCCTTTGACCACATTTGCAAGAGCATTAAAAATCTGAGAGCCGAGTCCTGCGCCTAACTCTACCAGTATTCTGTGCCACTATCTGTGTCACCGAGTTGCTCAACTAACCCCTCTGAATTCTAGGTCCTTCATGAATATGATGAGGTGATGGAGTTGAGAGTCACTAAAATCTTTCTTAGCTCAAACTCTCTCCATTTTATACAAGGAAAACAAAACGAAGTAACCGAAGTTATTTTGATGGCTAGGTGTTATAATAAAAAAAAATAAAAAAGAAGAAGAAGAAAGAAAAACCATGCCTCAGTCCCAGACTCTGTCGGGTAGCCTGTGCTAATGGCAATGGGCAGCCCTTGTTTCTCTCACTGTAGAGGAGTGTGGATCTCCATTATCCTAACAGAGGAATCTTCCGCAGTGATCTTCCCAGATCCAGTGTGCTGCCCAGCTCTGCGGGCCATACGTGCCAGGTGACGTTTAGAAGGCCAATTTTTATTAGCAGGTTCTATTGTCTAAAGCACTGAGTTACCCAGGCTTAGAAAAGCATCATCTCATTTTTGTAACTGACCTCTTTTAGTTGGTACCTAATGGTTCAGAGAGCCAGAAGCATCGCCAAGAGAAAATCAATGTAAAATATCTTGCTTGAGTACTAACTGAAAGAACTTACCATTATGTGATGAGTTAACATTAAGTTATCAGAAATGTGACTACCTTTATTGTAAGTGATTTTTTTTTATCTACACACGAGAGGAATAGGAGAGTAAATGTACTGTGCCATTATGAACCTGTCAGTCACATATGTATGAGACATCAGCTCCATCTAGAACAAAATTTCCTGCCACTCAGAAATCATGTTTAACATTAATCTGTTATTCTGATCTGTACTCACTAGATTTTTGATGGACAGATGAACTTATGAAATTTTTAATACATTTTCTGAAAAGCTAAAACTTGGAACTAAATTTACTTTTTGATAAGAACTAACCATCATGATCTAATGTCCATATCCATTGTTCATTATACTCTTACCCATCTTATCATGATTAAATGCCTACAGAGACCCCACAGACATACCCAGAGTAGAGACATTCTGTCAAGATTGTGGCCAAGTTATTGCTGGCAGCAAATTTGGAGGAAGAAAGTAGATTATAGCACAATCGCAAATATGCGCTAAATTTATCTACTCACAGATGAAGGCAACAATGCATTTTAAATACTTCTTTTCCCTCGGGCAGGATAAAGATGGATAAATAAATAAAAATCAGCAATGCCGTGTTCAGGGCACAGAATAAAAAATCTATTTTTCATGGTATGACATCCTAAATTAAAATGAACGGCAAAGACTTAGAAAACAATATGGGCAAACAAAAAGAACTGATGAGCAAACAGAAAAAGAGACGTAGAAGGCATTTTTAAAAATCACCGGAAAGGTAATTCACCTGAAGTAGGAACAGTGCCATTGCCTTAGACGTGTCCTCACCGTTTACCCAGTGAACACTGTCTTTTTTTTT
>NC_043706.1:9439049-9527261 GCF_006229205.1 Suricata suricatta | reverse complement strand
TGAGGAGCCTCCACACTGTTTTCCAGAGCGACTGCACCAGTTTACATTCCCACCAACAGTGTAGGAAAGACACTGTCTTTTATGCACATCTTCCCTCCTCCCACCCTTGAACTACCAGGATCATTACAACCTGATGATTTCACAGACTAAAGCTACCTTCAGTACTTAGAATCCAAAAGGAACTTCCTTGACGAGGATTATATACTATTTGTTCTCCTAAATCACCAGGGGTCACCCAGAGTCAAGAATATCTTTTTAAACAATGCAACCACTTGACATTTCATGGCATTTGCATATTTCAGGATATTTTAACAGCCTATCTCAGCATGAGACACACTTATAACTAAAAAAAGTCTTTGTTGCTTATTGGAAATTCATATTTAACTGAACAGCCTATACTTTTTTTTAATGTTTATTTACTTTTGAGGGAGAGACAGAGTGCGAGCAGGGGAGGGGCAGAAAGAGAGAGAGAGAGAGAGAGAGAGAGAGAGAGATGCAAAATCTGAAGCAGGCTCCAGGCTGAGCTGTCAGCACACAGCCTGACGCGAGCTTGAACTCACAAGCTATGAGATTGTGACCTGAGCCAAAGTCGGATGCTTAACCGACTGAGCCATGTAAGCGCACCAAACAGCCTATATGTTCATTTACTAAACCTGACAGCCCTGCCCTTAAGCCCGGAGAGGTGGCAGGCAGCTAGCCAGCTACTTGGTACACAGCTAAGGTTAGAACTCAAATCTCAAGACATTTAGCCATGAGCACCTTCCGAAGTGTAGTAAAGCCAGGAGGAAAGTAACTGCTAAACTAACCTGAGATGCAAATCATTAATCACAAAAATAAATGGGTCAGACGGAGTGGAAGAGGGAATATATCTCCCTAATTGGCTAGGGGGAAAAAAACTTTGAAAGCAACCACCATTATTTGAAAATTATTTTCAAACAAGTATGTCTCTTCTTTTCTGAAAGTGTCTCTCTACAAGTGAGTCTCGCAAATTCACGTTAGAATCTCTTCTTGAAAACCTTGCCCTTTACCCAGATCTGAATTTCTGGGACAGATCAGAAAGAAGTCACCAGAATTCGAAGTTAAGGTATGTAAATCCATGCTCACGTGCAACGGATATTCCGCCATTGTGGTAGAGGACACGCAGCTCTTCATTCTCACCATTCCCGAACACTGTGGCTCTGGGGATAAGCTTTCTTTCCACACAGACTGCTGTGTGTTCCCTCAAGTTTCCAGTCAGCACAGTGGTCAGCTCCCATTGCCTCCAGTCAGTGCAACGCGTTCACCCACAGTGACGGCAGGCATGGTTTTCAAACATATGGACACCGACAGCCAAGACAACTTCTATTGCAATTCCACACCCTTCTTTTGGTCTTTTTCCTCTCTCTAGAGGCTTTCTTTCCTTTTCAAATTCTCTTATACTTTTTCTCATACTTTAAAAAAAAATTCATGCACCTATGTCATCCTAATGAGGACCCTCATAACTAAAATAATATTGTACTTTAGCAATAAGACGTCCTACAAGAAGAAAAGGCAAAGCCATAGAAATAGACAACGGATGAGTGGTTGCCAGAGCCTGAGGATAAAGGGCAGGGCCTGGCTACAAAGGGTCACAGGAGGTGACAGAGCTGTTTCCTATCTTGATTATGGCACTGATTGCCTAACTGTATGCATTCATCAAAACTCATAGGACAGGGGCGCCTGGGTGGCTCAGTTGGTTCAGCATCCGATTCCGCAGGTCTTGATCTCGCAGTTCATGAGTTCGAGCCCCACACTGGGCTCTGTGCTGACACTGAGGAGCCTCTTTGGGATGTTCTTTCTCTCTGCCCTCCCCCACTTGCTCACTCTCTCCTAATAAATAAATCAACTTGGGGAAAATATATTAAAAATAAAACTCATTGGACAGTATAGTTTAAGGAGTGAATTATACTGCATGTAAGTCATACCTCAATAAACCTGTTGAAAAGTAAAAGAATGTCATAGAAAAGAGAAATATATATTTGACAAGTAACTCTTCAAGGTGGATCATGATTGGTCCTGCCCACATGCTGCACTGCTCTTAGATAGTGTTTGCTCTAGAGACTTCATCTAAAGAGAGACGTTCAAGGGCACCTGGGTGACTCAGAATAATGTCCGACTTCAGTTCAGGTCATGATCTCACCTTTCGTGAGTTTGAGCCCCGTGTCAGGCTCTGTGCTGACAGCTCAGAGCCTGGAGCCTGCTTTGGAGTCTATGTCTCCCTCTCTCTCTCTCTCTCTCTCTCTCTCTCTCTCTGCCCTTCCCCTGCTCATGCTCTCTTTCTCTCTCTCTCTCAAAAATAAATAAACATTAAATAAACACTAAAAATTTTTTTAATAAATTAGAGACATCCACAAACAGGACACATCCCAGACATTGGTGACTAGACCTTTCAGTGTGGCTATGAGTGGCAGAACTCGTGCCCATGAGTGAAATGGAAAAGTACATGGAATTGACTTATCCAAGGATAGAACAGGGTGCTTTTTTTAATCATTGAGGGAAGATACTCAAATAGTAGTGGCATAACATTCCAACACAGAGTATACTGAAGAGGTTAAGAAGGGAGATTATGCTGGATGTTAACTAACTTCCCTTACAACTTGAAAATTCTATGAAATTTACCTGAAGGCACGTTTATTTGTCACACTTCATTCTCAGTGGGCCTTCGCAGTGGGCCCTTATAAAGCATTGCTTTTCAGAAAGCAATTCAAGTATACTGTTGGGTGAACAATCATGACTGTTTCCTCCTTAAAAGACAAAAATATATTTATTATTTTAAATCAATGTCTCATTACATCAATAATTATTACTTTCATATAAGAAGGACAATAATTGTGTTAACCTTATTTCTTAAGAATAAGGATTGTTATTCTGTGTGTAATGAGGATCTATTGAGGATTTGTTTATCTGTTCCACAGTTCCTACAGAAATACTACTCAGCTAATATCTTAGATTGTTCAAAAAAGTAGCCATCCTTACCTCAAACCAAGAAAATCTCATTGCACATAGAACTTAGAGTGATTTGGGGCGCCTGGGTGGCTCAGTCGGTTGAGCGTCCGACTTCAGCTCAGGTCATGATCTTGCGGTTTGTGGGTTTGAGCCCCACGTCGGGCTCTGTACTGACAGCTCAGAGCCTGGAGCCTGCTTCAGATTCTGTGTCTCCCTCTCTCTCTCTGACCCTCCCCTGCTCGCACTGTCTCTGTCTCTCAAAAAAAAAAAATTTAAAAAAAGAGTGATTTGAAATCTTAAAGATGACATTTCAACAACTTCTAAATTTTTCTTTTACAGTTTTCCTTTTGCATAAAATGAAGTCATTAACTTCCTATTGTTTAGAGCCCAAAAGTAAAGAATTGTGTTTAACATATCCCAGTGGATCTGTGGTCCTTTGATGCAGATTTTGGGTGGTGTAAAACTGTCAGTGGTAAGAATACTAAATAGATGTCCTTCTAAAACTGTTTTCAAAAATAGTTTTGGGGCACCTGACTGGCTCAGTTGGTTAAGCTCAGGTCATGATCTCACAGTTTGTGGGTTCGAGCCCCGTGTCAGGCTCTGTGTGACAGCTCAGAGCCTGGAGCCTGCTTCAGATTCTATGTCTCCCTCTCCCCTCCTCCCCTTCATGTTCTCTCTACCTTTTAAAAATAAATAAATGTTAAAAATTTTTTAATAGAATAGATTCTTCCCTAAGTTAGCTACATATTTTCAGTAATTGATTTAATATTAAAAGTACTTGAATGACAAATGCATACAAGTCTCATGACAGTCATGAGTAGAGATTTGCACATTACTACAGCCTAGAAAAATCACTGCAAGAACTTTAAAGGACTCTGAAGAAATCAAGCTTCTATGAAGAAATCACATATTGTATTTAACCTTTTCTCTTATTATTTTCATGCAAGCTAAGCCTATGAATATTGCCTGAGGTAATTTATTCTTCTTACCAGTCTGCATGTTAATGGTATACAAAAAACGAAGCCTCGCTTTTTTCCCTAATTATTACATATTGCATATGTCATCTTCATGATGAAATCTGGCCCAAATTTTAATGAAAAAGCAGTTTTGCTCTGTCTTTAAATGTTTTAGAGCCCTGTTAAAGATTCTATCCAAGATACAGAATTTCTAGAAGGACTTCGGGAAGATGCAATTTTGGTTAAAACTTGGAGTTACCCTGCAGAGAAAACTCAAATTGCTCCTTATAAGTGCATCAAGTAAAGCTATAAAAAATATATGAAAAAACAAGTAAAGTAACAAAACCAAGTAAGGGTCTTACAACTAGAAGATGCATCCCACAGACTGCAGGCTAGTTCTGTTTGCTTTCAAGTGGCATTTCCTACACAGAACACAGCAATCCTTGACTATTGACGGAAAGACATAGACTCTGTCATCCTTGTGATATAAACACCTTGTTATATACGCATCTGTTAAGCAGCAGGATGAGCAATAAAAGAAGCAAAAAGACAAGTAAAACATTTGTCTAGGGCTGTGGGTTCCAAACAAGAGGGTGCATCAGGACAGTCAGGACGACTGGGGGACGTGTCACTGGACGGATTGTTGGACTCCCCCTTCCCCCACGCCAACGTTTCTGATTCAGCAGGGCTGGGTGGGACCGGAGAATCTGCATTTCTCAGAAGTTCCCAGCAACTGCTGGTCTGGGGCCCGCACTCAAAAAACCACTTCCGTAGAGAGAAGAATGGCTGCTCCTGGAGTAGGAAGGACACTGGAGTGAGAACGCAGAAACATCGATGCCAAAGGCAGGCTCATCGATGGGAGCTCCAGGGAAAGACCCCTGGCTTGGAACCCTAGTTTCTCGGCATCAATTTTCCCATCTGTAAAGTGGGGATAATAATAACTCCAATGTCACTAAGTTATATCATTCCTTTGGATTACGTGGCATGGCGCTCAGAGGGTCTCAAGAATCGCTAGCTTCAATTATTATTAGCTGGGACACAAGAAAGGCACATAACGTACATAAGTTATCATTTCTGTAGAAAGAGAAGGTTGTACCAAGTGATGTTTAAGAACGTATGACTCGAAACCTCTCTAAGTATCTTTTCCATTCTCCTTATTCAAGACAGTTTAATATTAGTACAATTAATAGGTTACAATCTCCTAAATGATCAGGAAGCTAACACACGTTGCCTGCTCTTGCCTTTCAGAGGATCCCAATCTTGGAGAAACCATGCACACATGAAACAGTTAAATAACAATTGTGATAGTATGTGAGAAGCACCGCAGTTAGTGGCTCAGATAAAACTTCAAAGAGAATTGAGGCCTTCAAGCTTCATACTGAAGGGCATGCAGGATCATAAATAACATTTGTTCGGTTCTGTGCCCAGCTATGTTAATGATATGTAAGAAGAAAAATAAACTTTGCACCCCTTCCAGGGCAAGCTGTATATGTTATCTCAGTTGGTATCTCATTTCATAAATGAGAAAAAACAAGACTCAGAGACGTTCAGTCATTTGACCAAAGTCACACAGCAAACGTATGAGCCTCATACTCAGCTCTTTGGACACTCTGTGCTCTTCTCATTATGCCACGGAGTAGAGAGCAATTTAATCAAGCCACAGAGAGAAAAATGAATGTATGATATTCAAGAAATGGGTCAATATATATTGTCCAGAAGATTTGGTAAAATCATTAGCCCATAAGATTAGAGAAAGAACTAAAGTAGGGCAGATGATAATTAGTGGAACATTTGGAATCCATTTTGAGGGTTTACATTTATCTTGAGGTCAGTAGATAGTTACTGAAAATACACTATCTGGGCACAGGCTGGATTTCACTAGAATCAAGGTGATCTCATTCACTCATTCATTCAACTCTTCAAGAGTAATTTCCTGAGCACTGAATATAGGCAGGTTTTATGCAAGGTCGCGGGATTTAAAAGACAAGGCACACATGGTTCTCTCTTTGAGGAGATCTTTGTCTAGCAGGTGAGAAATGTACATTAAAAATTGTAATTCCATATGATAAGTGTAATACTAAAAGTAGAAATCAGTCAGGTGTATACCTACATTTGACTGCCAAAGACTTATTTGTAGGATTTTCTCCATTTAAGTGCATTAAGCATTACATCAGTTACCAATGACTGTCTCTGATTTATGTAAGAAAATTCCAAGGCACATTTTGATACAAATCCTAGGAAAGCAGATACAATATCTACCTGAAGAAGAATCAAATTCCTTCAACGGAGTAAGGGAAGAGGAGAAAGGACTATGTATATTGTGGGGTACTTTAGCAGGATCCAAAAGATGAGAAGAAATACATCTGGTAGATGAAGGGAAATACATCCCTAGCATTGCAAAGGCCCAGGGCCCTGAAATAGCTCAGCGTATTAAGAGATTTGTGAGAAAGTTGGTTTTGCTCAGCTTAAAAGGCAAGACGGTTACCAGCCAAGGGCCTGGACTATGGCGATTGCAGTGGAAAACAGATAATAAATGATAAATGTGCTTCTTAGAGAATTTAAATAAAATCATCAACGTCAAATGCCCAATGCCCTCTTGGCACATTTCAGGCTCTCAATATAATGTTAGTTCCTTCCCTCTATCTTCCACTTCACACCTACTTCTTTTATAAAAATATACATGGGTTTCAACAAACACATTTACCTTCTAATTCACTGATGTCACAACTCAAAAATGGCACAAGTGGCTGGGACCAAATATTGTAGCAGCCTCTTAAAATTGTCGACTGGGATCTAAGCCCTCCCCCGTGCCATAAGCCATAGAATTTGCTCTGAAATGTGGAGTCCAAGACCAGCCCCCCGGAGTCAGAATTTCTGGAGGTACGTCAGCCCCAGGAGCTGGCAGAAGATGATCTAACCCCAGTAAATAGCTAAGGCGTGGCCCGCTTTGAGAATGTTTATAACGGAGCCTCCAGTTGTGGGACGCAGCACCCATGTTGGCTACAACATTTTTATAATTTTGTTTAACATTTATTTATTTTTGAGAGACAGAGAGAGACAGATCATGAGCAGGGGAGGGGCAGAGAGAGAGGGAGACACAGAATCAGAAGCAGGCTCCAGGCTCTGAGCTGTCAGCACAGAGCCCAACGTGGGGCTCGAACCCACAAACTGTGAGATCATGACCTGAGGCGAAGTCAGATGCTCAATCAACTGAGCCACCCAGATGCCCCAGCTACAACAGTCTTAAAGAGATTTTCATATAGTTTTCTTTTTATTAAGCTAAAATGTATATTCCATGAGATGCAAAATGAAGTTTTAAGTTCACCAAGTTTTGACAAATATAAATCCCATATTACCCGCAGCCCATCAAGATAGTAGACAGCTCCCTCCCCCCAGAAACTTCCTGAGTCTGCTTCCTAGCCAACCCCTTCTCTCTGGTCCCCAGAGTCCACCTCTCTTGATTTTTATCACTAATGACTGGCTTTGCCTGTTTTAGAACTTTGCATCAAGGAAATCACACAATATATCACACAATGTGATTTCTGTAAGATTCATTTGTGTTATTTAATATATCTAAGGTTTATTCCTTTTTATTGTTGAGCAGTGGTTCATTACACATTTTCCCATTGAGGGACATTTGGACGTTTGCAGTCTTGGGTTATTATGAATAAAGCTGCTAAGGGCATTCTTGTCAAAGGGTTTTTGTGAGCATAAGTTTTTGTTTCTCCTGAGTAGACACTTTTCAGTGGTTTGGTGAGCCTTGGGGTAAGTATAGGTTTAACTTCATAAGAAACTGCCAAACTTCTTGCTGCTGCCTTCTGACCAATTCCGTGGACTCGACAAGTATTCCTCTGGCTGAATTTCACTTTACTGTTGCTTTTTCCCAGCAATGAAGTGGAGCAAAAATTGCAACCTGTCCACCTGCAGCTATGAGACCGCCATTCACTCTGACCTTGTCCTTCACACACGAGCGTCTTCAAGCCCCGTCCTGCCAGCTGCAGCATCCTGTGATTCATGAGTGAGATTTACGTGGTCACAAGAAGGAAACACAAAAACTCCTAAAACCTCAGTGTACTGAAATGGTCCTTTACATTGTCAATGGACAAAATCACTTACCATAACAACGGCCAATGTCTTTATGAAGTTAAACTCATGGAGGGCCAAGAATTGAATCGAACAAGTGATATGTTGTTGCCCTAGTGACTAGCTTTAAAAATAGATGAACAGGGGCACCTGGTGGCTCAGTGGGTTAAGCATCAGACTCTTGATCTCCGCTCAGGTCATGATCTCATGATTCATGAGTTCAAGCCCCACATTGGGCTCTGTGCTCTGTGCTGACAGTGCAGAGCCTGCTTGGAATTTTCTCCCCCACCTGCCCCGATCCCCGGCTCCTCTCCTGCTCACACACACATGCATTCTCTCTCTTTCTCTCTCTCTCTCTCTCTCTCTCTCTCAAATAAATAAATAAATAATTTTTAAAAAGATAACAAAAGATCTGGGCCTGGTTTCATTGTTTTATCGGCTTTCACTGGCTGCTGCTAACCATCCCTTTTTCATCCATTTGCTCCAGAAACAGATTTTATGGGACGATCAGCATCAGGGTGGGAGAGAGAGGGGTGAGAACAGATGTGGTAATGACTGTTCCTTCCTTCCAAGACGTGCTGGCTCAGGAGCAGTGACAGACTGTAGCACTTTATCATAACTCCCCCTTCCCAGAGACCGGACACATTCCCCCAAGTGCCCTCCTCAGCGCATCAATATGGTGCTGGAAGTGGACATCCCTTACACTCCAGCAGCCGCACGTGAGCCCAAAACAAAAAGGAGAGAAAAAAGGCCCATCCCATCTGCCAGATGTGGAAGAGGAAGGAGCATTTGGGGAGAATGTGTGTGTCCATGTGAAAGAGAAAATAAAAGGAGAATGGAAATGTGAAAAGGTCCTGTAAGTGTGAAGTACTACGAAGGGTAGGATGTAAAGCACAGCCCACACCCTCCCTGGTGCAGGAGGCAGGGGGGAGGTGAGAAGCTCATTCTTTGAGGCAGAAAAGAAATTAAAAATGTACATTTAAAGAAAATCTGTAGCAACATCATATACTTAAATGGCCTCACTTTAAGTGAGGTCATAAGTCTGTATATATTTTTAAAGTTTATTTATTTTGAAAGAAAGAGAGTGTGCTAGAGGAGGAGAGGGGCAGAAAGAAAGGGAGAGAGACAATCCCAAGCAGACTCTGCACTGTTAGCACCGAGCTCAACACGAGGCTTGAACTTATGAACTGTCAGATCATGACCTGAGCCAAAATCAAGAGTCAGAGGCTCAACAGGCTGAGCCACCCAGGTGCCTCCATAAGTATTTTAAGGTTGAGTTTCCTCCCCTCCCCCCTAGATAATGAGCCCTATCTTTTCCCAATTAAAAAATAAGTCAATTAAAAAAAAGAGAAAGGAAAAGTGATTTACAGCCACCATCCGGATAGCAATACACAGAGATCACTCTGCAAGTGACCTTGCTCAAGGTGCTAGGTGCCAACCCGGCAGGGGGCCGATGTCAGAGATGAGAAAGTCAGAGGCAGCTTCAGGGGCATGGGGCCCTCTGGGCACCCACATTCTCATTCGTTGTGCCTGGATGACTCCCCCTCCACTTTTTCTTTTCCCTTTGCTTTTCTCGTTTCCTCTTTGGTCCTGTCCAGCCCCATCTTCCCTCCTGCTGCTCAGCCCCGGGGCGGCAGTGCAGGGACAGCAGCCTGAGGGGCGAGATGATGAATTCAGAAACACAGAACCAGCCGGGAGATTAGGCTGTCAGCCTCCGGAGCACTGTCCTGCTGAAGAGCAGATAAGCGGGAGAAGGTGACTGAGAACACGAGTCACAGCAGATGGTGCGTGAGATTTGGAGCCGAGGGGGGAAGAGGGAAGCCACTGTGTGAGGGAACCAGAAAGGGTTTGGGGGACAGGGAGAGGAGCGAGAGAATGCGGTCAGCCCGCAGTGTCTGGGCTGAGCCTTTGCCCTTGAGTGAGTGCCTCGGTGACCTTGGGAGTCGGAATGGAGTAGGAGTCCCCTGGGCCCATGTGGGAGAATTTCGTGAGCCTGGTCAGGTTCAGGTCAGGCACAAGGGGCTAGGATCACATTCTCATCCTGAGCTCCATTCACCTGGTTATTTGCAAGGAGGCCGATTCTCCCCCAGACCAGCCGTTCTGTTTATCTGCCAGGAGTTCCACAGAATCACGACAGCGTCGGGTGCATAGTGGACATTCCGCAATTATATATGGATGTGAGCTGAACGCTGATTCCCCTCGAGTCACTTCTGAGAAATCAAAGCACACACAGGCAGGCCTTGTTTTCAAACAGGCCAGTGTTGAGAAAGGTAATTGAGGCCAACCTTATCCCTACAAGTGTTTTGGAAATTTTTTGTAGTGGAGAAACATTAAATGCCGTCTTAGATGGAGTCCCAGCAGGTAAGCCAGGAAAAGAGAGAGCTTCTTTGTCTGAAGCAGGAGTAGGGCTTAGGGCATTTCCTCTTCCGAACCAGCCCCTGTTTCCCTTCTCCCCCACTGTCCTCTAGACGGCTATCAACTCCTGAGGGTGCAAGGGGGCGCGACCGGAAAATCACTGCTCCAAAACATCCTGAGACCCAACAGCAAGTTGGGTCTTAAATCAGATTGGCTAAAGAGAGAAGTATGTTACAGAATGCCACATCTTAAATAGGGGGGAAGACTTAACAAAAACACAGGCACCCTGATTTAGCAATGGGCAAAAAGTTTGGATAGACTTACTCCAAAGAAGATATACAAATGGCCAACAGGCATACTAAAAGATGCACAACATGAATAATCATTAGAGAAATGCAAATCAAAACCACAGGATACAACCTCACACCAACTAGGATAGTTACTATACAGAAGAGAGAAAGAGGGAGAGAGAGAGGAAGGAAGGAAGAGAGAAAGGAAGGAAGGAAGGAAGGAAGGAAGGAAGGAAGGAAGGAAGGGAGGGAGGGAGGGAGGGAGGGAGGGAGGAAGGAAGGAAGGAAGGAAGGAAGGAAGGAAGGAAGGAAGGAAGGAAGAGAAGAAAGAATAGGGAAGGGAAGAACAGGGGTTGGTAGGGATGTGGAGAAATTGGAACACTTGGGTGCTATAAGTGGGAATGGAAAATAGTGGGAATGGAAAATAGTATGGCAGTTGCTCAAAAATTAAAAATAAAATTACCATCTGATCCAGCAATTCCATGTCTGGGTTTTACCCAAAAGATACTCAAAGAAATATTGGTACCCCCATATTCACAGCAGCATTATTCACAACAGCCAAAAGGTGGAAGCCACCCAAGTGTCTGCTGACAAATGACTAGATACACAAAATGTGGAGCATCCAAACAATGGAGTATTTTCTAGTCCTATAAAGGAAGGAAATTCTGGCACCTGCTGCATCACAGATGAAACTTGAGGTCATTCTGCTGAGTGAAATATGCCAATCACAAAAAGACAAATAGTGTACGAGTACTTCTATGAGGTCCCTGGTGCAGTCAAATTCATAGACAGGAAGTAGAAAGATGGTCAGAGGACAGGAGGGAAGGGAGAGTTATTGACTAAGACTCTTAGTCTTACATAACATTCTAGAGACAGATGGTGATGATGGTTGCACAATAGTGAGAACATACTTCATTCTACTGAATTATACACTGAATGGTTACATTGACCAGTGTTTGTTACGTGTGTTTTACAGTTAAACATTTGGGGGGAGGGGCAAGGACGGGAGGAAAATGTCTTGCCTTGAGACAGGCCTCCTTGCTGGGAGACTATCTTTTGTGGTTACACCCCTGACCACAGAAACCATAGAAGTCATCGATTCAACAGCCTCCACTTCCTCATCATGCCCATCTTCAAGCTTCATGTCTCAGGGGGCTGAATGTGAATCCGCTGCTCGGGTCAGGTTCCACGGCTGCCACTAACTGTCCCTACACGGACAGAATTTGAGTTCTTCTCATTTTGGTTTTATTCTAGCCTTTCTTCCTGCCATAGCAAATGCCGTCAGACAGAAATACATGAATGGGCAGATAGGTACAATTTTAACCTAAGAATAGGCCTGTGCTCATCTTCTCTCAAGGAGTCCGGATATGCTCTCTTCTGAAAAATATCGATCTATCCTATCTGCCCACTCAAGCTGAGCAGAACACTAAGTATGAGGATTCCAGCCATGCTGACATTATACATTCTATTAACATTATGTTAATTAACTGAAAAGCCACACATTGATTTTCCTTGAGAGGTTCCAAGGATCAAATATCAGTGGATGGACCCCACTAAGCCTCATTTACTAATGGATTTTTAACTTCTGTGGAAGGAAAAGCTTTAAGGGGAAAAGTAATTTTCCATTCACCAGAAAAAACTAAGAACTTGTACCTTTTCCAACTGATTGAGAGAATTTCCATATTCCAAGAAAGTCCAAAAAAAATGTATACATAAGCCTTATGGGTTTTTCTCTTTAATTGCTGTGGAAAATGTCTAACAGAATCAATCTCAAAGTACAGCCACAAGTTCAATTCATTATGGAGTATCCGGGAATTGTGGATCAAAGTGAAGATACTTTGTTGAACTTGAGCATTAATATTCTATTCTGTCAAGGCTCTGTACAATGCTATATATAAAAAAAATGTTTAGTGCTTGTAAAATGGTTATGTGTTTAGGAAAATCCTTCCAACAACCAACCCTGGTAGGCATTGGGATCCAAAAGTAAATGAGACACATTCACTCACATTCTGATAAAAACAGTCATTGGGAATCCCTTCAGTGAGTGGAAGTAGGTAGATTTAAGTGATATGACTTTCCAAACTTCTCCCTAAAAATCTCTATTAGCTCACAGTCAACATTATCATCATCCGTTAGGCTGATTTCCAGCCAATTTTCCTAGATACAAAGAACATAAAATCACCAATAACAATATAATAGTTTCTGTAAGCTCCCATGACCCATCTCTCTTAGGACAACCCTGAACAGCTTTCCTGGTTCAAGAGGATACAGGGGTAGGGTCCCCCAGGAGCTCTTGATGACCTTTCAGTGCCTCTGTGTACTGTGTCACTCGAATCCCAAATGAAAGAAAACCCGGTCCCCTCTTCTGTCAAAGACTACTGCCATTCACCAAAACTTGTTTCCTCTTTCCCTGAGGTACACAGCTGTACCACATTTCCCAGCCTCCTTTGCAGTTGGATAGAGCCGGGAGTGAGTTCCAGCCAAAGATACCACTTCCTGGCCTGGCCCATGAAACCTGCTGCATGATCCCTTGCTTGCTTTCTGTCTCCATCTCCTAGTCTGGCAGCTAGTTGTCAGTGCCCAGGGTACGCTGGGAATGCACATATTGAGGATTCCAGAGTCCTTGTCATCCTGGGTCCCTGAATGACTGTGTCAGCAAGATTTTCCCAACCTCCCCCTTCACCTACACCACTCAGTTCAAGAACACTACAACCACCCACCCACTGGTCTTTGTGTCAACAGAATACAAACTACTGTGTAAAGCCACTGAGATTCAGAGTTTATCTGCTTGGGTCAGAGGCATGCCTCCTTAAAAGGGAATGAAGCTTAAGCTTTGAGACCCCTCACTTTCATGGTCCCCATCCAAGAACCTGAGAAAGTCTCTGGCAATGGGTTCGCGTGGGCATATTTTTCTAAAGTTTGCAATAGTGAAATGTTTCAGCTACAAGTGGCCAAGACCACATTCCCTTTCCTATTTGATTTGTCCTCCATTAGACTTCACCATGTCTCCCTTGGCATTGGAGTGGTCGGGGCATTTCTGGAATCTGGTTAAAGAAGTTTTGTTTGGGAATTAATGGAATCTATTTATCTGGTTCAAAGTCAATTCTGGGTATATTTAAGTTGTTGCTAGCTGTACCAATATAGAAATGACTTCCCAGGAATTCTTCTGACACTCTGGGCCGACTCACCTAGTATCCAAAGATGAAGGAGCAGGAATAAAGGCTCCACCTCAACATGTCTTATGAGACCTGACACCACAGGGTGGAGAGTAGAGAAAAAGGTCTGTAATGTACCTGACAGAAGCTTCTCCGTGGGAACTCCTTGTAGTTGCTAAGACATGTAAACATGTAAGCAGACAATGTGGTTCTCGTCAAAAACTAGTCAAAACACTGACTGTCTTTCTTGGTATATACAATTATAAATGTACTATGTATTTTTTCCTTTTATTATGGGAACCACTCAAAATAGGATCTTTCAGGATTCTTGTGCTGGTTGAGCTCAAGCTGCAAAAATGCCATGAAGAGGACATCATTTGCATTGTTTTCAGGCTTTTATTCATCCTAACAATCAATAATGGGGAATTAATTTTGATTAACCATCCCAGAAGAAGACCAAATTACGTTTTTATTCTTTCTAATAGAAGGTGATAGTCAAAATCATTGTCACATGAAGAGATGATCAAAATGTGTGTCACCAAAGAAAGTAAGAAAAAAAGGTATTAGAGAGACATGTCAAGTAACAAGAAAAAATATATTGTTATTTTTCTGGGCTTTGTACTATTTGTCAGCTTCTTAAATATGTAAGTTGTTATGGTTTACTTTTTCATTCTAAGGAAATAGTTCCTTTCGTGCTAAATTTTACATCTGTAATTGTACATTCTTTTTTTTAAAATGTTTATTTTTGAAGGAGAGAGATCCAGAGCACACATGTGGGTGAGACAGACAGAGGGAGGCACAGAATCCAAAGCATGATCCACGCTCTGAGCTGTCAGCATAGAGCCCGATGAGAGGCTTGAACCCACGAACATGAGATCATGACCTGAGCTGAAGTCGGATGATCAAACGGCTGAGCCACCCAGGGGCCCTGGGCATAGTCTTTAAGAAAAGAATGCACACTTGAGCCTGGGTGGCTCTCAGTCTGTTAAGTGTCTGATTTCGGCTCAGGTCACGATCTCACAGTTCATGGGTTCAAGCCCAGCATTGGGCTCTATACTTTCAGCTTAGAGCCTGGAACCTGCTTGGGATTCGGTGTCTCCCTCTCTTTCTACCCCTCCCCTGCTCACGCTACGTCCCTTGCTGTCTCTCGAAAAATAAAAATTAAGAAAAAAAGTGAATGCCCAACATTTCACCACCCCACGCCCTACTAAGCCTGAGTCCATCCACCCGGGACATGGACCCAGCATGACCCCACTGAATCAGCTCTAGGGCTACCCAGAGGGGCCCTTAGAGGAAGTGGTCTCTATCTCAGTACTCCAGGGCATCTCCAGGGGTAGGCCTCTTCTCCTTGGCCCACTCCTCGTCCCAGTTCCTTTTCTCAAGGAACATGGCGCAGGTTCTCTGAGGCAGGAAGAATATGGAGGCATTCTCTCTGTGCATTCAACCATCTCTCCCTTCCAACCAGCCTTCCTGGACTCAGCATGAGCACCTGCATTCTAGCTCCCCCACAGACGAGGCGCCAGCTGTTACTCTTGAGGGCCACCTGTCAGATCCAATAAAGTCAGTCCCTATGCCTCCCCTGAGCTGTCCAGGCGAGCCCAAACCTGCCCAACGTGCCAATTAAGCCTGCAGACGTGCCCGAGCAGGTCTGAAGTCCCAGCAGCCCCCCGGCTCAGACACTCGGCTTCCAGACTTTCTAGCCAAAAAAGTGCTTCCGGGTAATGAAATCTCATTCAACCCTGTGAGCAAGGGAGCAAGACTCCTGGCTGTATTATAGATCAGGGGACTAGTTTGGAGAGGGTCCTGTAACCTACCTGGCACAGACGGGGCCCTGAAACCCAAACCTTCTGTCTCCTGAGTCTGTGCTCTTGACATGGAGCTCCTCTGTGGCCCCGAGATCTGCTGAGATTCAACCAAAGGTGGGGACGCTGAAACATTCACGCAGCTGCAGAGTCTTCGGGAGATCCAGGGCTGGTTTGCTGGTATTGTTTTAAACAGATAACAGGGAGCAGCGTCTGGGTAGCTCACTCAGTAGAGCATCTGTCTCTTGACAGGTCTTGATCTCACAGTTCATGATTGTGAGTTCAAGCCCCTCATCGGGCTCTGTGCTGACAGTGCAGAGCCTGCTGGGAATTCTCTCTCTCTCTCTCTCTCTCTCTCTTTCTCTCTCTTCCCTTCTCCTGATCTCTCTCTCTCTCTCTCTCAAAATAAATAAACATCTAAAAAATGAATAGAAAACAGGGGAAAAAAAGAAGTGGCACCTTCCACCAATAGTAGATATGAAGTGGGCTACTTCTTACTTGACCCACTTCATTCTTGACTGAAAAGGAATCAAACAAATAACCCTATAATGTGTTTCTACCTGAAATAATCATCAGGACTGTATAACCAGGATGAGAAAGTATGTCTTCTTTTCCCTTACCATTGATATTCATGCTACACAAAAATACCAAGATGTACTCCAAGCTGTTGTAACATCAGTTCACCTACATCATAGATGAAAGAGTGGTTCCTAAAGCCATACAGCCTGTGTAGAAGGGTAGATGGGAAACAGAGACAAGAATCTGATTTTAAACAGAGAAAACATCTTTAACACACTGGAGGGAGATTCACCACAGAGGAGATGACTGTATGGGGACCATTTCTTGGTGGGTCTTTGGTTGAAGATGGTGAGCCCCACCCCACCTACCTCTCCCAGAGGTCACCTCAAAGGAAAGCTGAAGCCAGGATGAACTACATTTCTGCATAAGTAAATAATGGGATTTTAGGAGTTGTTCACTGACAGCTTGAGACACCGGAGTGGGGTAGACAAGAGTAGATGGGAAGCAAGGAAGTAGAAGGGACATTTGAGGGAAAGAAAGGGGTCTAAATGGTGACCACGAAGCAAGAGCGGCTCCGCAAGAAATACCCTGAATTAAGAAAAGGCCATAAACATTTTTTAAAAGGGGGATGTCCACAATTCTGTCTGAAGATTTTTCTTGCAGTGCATTGTAATGTTAACACCCTTGCATCCCTACCCTTTCCCCCTAAAACCTCCAGTAAGATTCTGTTCCCAAGTCATTGTAGGATGTTTCTGAGAGACAGGACTGATCTGGGAAGAGAATGGTCTCAGAAGCTGATGGCAATGACCATGACTGAGGGTAGCTCCGTGGGCCCTGGAGAATGAAGCCCCTCAGAAAATTTAAGGAGTAGCAGAGATTACTTTCAGCAACATGCAAGGTGGAGACTCAGCTCATTTTACCTGGATCCCAAGGGATGACCGCAGAACTTTGCAGAAATTGGAGATGTCTGGGTTGCATGAGCATAATATAAAATAGCTTACTAATAAGACTGATATTATTCTTTGAATCTTAGCATGAAGCAAAAGAGGTCATGCAGGAGCAGAAGCCAAGAGATCAAAGACTAAAAGCGTGGGACGCAGGTAGTGGTGAGGCTAGGATGAACTCAGGCGATCTGCTTCCGAGTCCTTCCCAGCCCTTTCCAGAACACCACCTGTCACAGGCTGAATTGTATCTCCCCCCACCCTCACATTCATAGGTTGCAGCCCTAACTCCCAGGACCTCATAAGGTAAATATATTTGGAGAGAGGACCTTTAAAGTGGTCTTTAAGGTGAGGTCATGAGAGTGGACCCTAATCTAATATGACTTGTGTCCATATAAGAAGAGGGGATTAGGACACAGAACACACAGAGGGAAGACCATGTGGGGACACAGGGAGAAAGGGAGAAACCTCCAAAAAGACCAACCTGCTGATACCTTGGTCTTGGACTTCTAGCCTCTAGAATAGTGGGACAATAATTTATTGTTATCTCATGGTCAAAGGTCACTGAGATCAGAAAGGTCCTGTCCCCATGTGCCACAGTAGCTAAAAAAAAAAAAAAAAAAAAAAAAAAATCCCAAGTATAAACAAAAGTCCAGGGATAATGTATACTTCAGGGATACAGTAGTGCTGATGCATAGGGGCACATGTACCCCAATGTTCATAGCAGCATTGTCAACAATAGCCAAATCATGGAAAGAACCTAAATGTCCATCACCTGATGAGTGGATCAAGAAGATGTGGTATATATACACAATGGAGTACTACATGGCAATGAGAAAGAATGAAATCTGGTCATTTGTAGCAACATGATGGACCTCGAGGGTGTCATGCTGAGTGCAATAAGTCAGGCAGAGAAGGACAGATACCATATGTTTTCACTCATAGATCTAACAGGAGAAACCTAACAGAGGACAATGAGGGAGGGGAGGGGGGGAAAAGAGTTAGGGAAAGGGAGCGAGGCAAATCATGAGAGACTCTTGAGTACTGAGAACAAACTAAGGGCTGAAGGGGGAGGGGGAAATGGGAAGGGGGGTGATGGTCATGGAAGGGGGCACTTGTGGGGAAGAGCACTGGGTGTTATATGGAAACCAACTCGACAATAAACAATAAATAAAAACTTTTTTAATTAAAAAAAAGATAAAGTACACTTTGTATTTTGAGTCATTTCATCCACCTGCAGACTAAATTTATACCATACATACAATGTATCTTCTCGTGTAAACTTTTAGTTTCAACAAATAAAGGGCTATTGCAGGCTAAATACAACAAAAACAATCCCTGTGCTCCTTTTTCTGGTCTCCAGAAGAGCAAATATCTACGCCATTTAGGAATGAAAGTTATTCCTGAATTACTTATGTATTAATAAAATCAAAAATCCTTTCGGATTTCATTGAACAATGATTTTATGTTTTTACATCGCAGCTCACCTGGTAAAACCAAGCTCATAATGGGGCTGTGTAGAGCAGAGAGAAACAGTGGCAGTGTTTTGTGTTCTGTGTTGCCTTGAAAGGTATTTGTGGGTTTAGGGTCAGTATTATTTAGCTTGGCACCTTACAGTTAAGCTAGTGATGAGTCATTATGATTTTTAGCATTTTCAGTATCAAAAAGACAGGATAAGAGAAAGACAGTGACCACAGAACGGAACTCATGCAGGACCCTCACTTAGTTGTGTAGAAAAGGTAACATATGTGACTCAGAAAATATATCATTGTTGCCACTATCTGAGAAACACTTATCTCACGTATAAGAGTGTGTTTAAAAGTCTTCCCAAAACCAAAGCCAGGAGGCCTGGGTGGTTCAGCACCGACTCTTGATTTCAAGTCAGGTCATGAACTCAGCTCAGGTCATGAAGTCATAGTTCATGAGATCTAGTCCCACACTGGGCTCTGGGCTGGCAGCTTGAGCCAGCTTGGAATTCTGTCTCTCTCTCTTTCTCTGCTCTTCTCCTATTTATACATGCACTGTCTCTCAAAAAATAGACTTTTTAAATAAACAAACAAACAAATGTTTTCCCAAAACCAAACTACATGCATCCCAAACAAAGCACCCTTCTGTCCTCTGAGTCCTCAGAATTAATGCATATGGTAAACACAGTTTTAGACTTACCTAGTTGTCCTATTGATACTGGAAGAACAAAGGTAACTTTCCCCTCAGACTTATATTCTCTTCCTTGGCTCCCGGGGACTTTGGACAATAGTGAAATAGAGAAATATGGAACAAAACGGTGTTGGATCCATTGGATACAGAAACACATAAAATTATGTCCTTATCACACAAAGTTTTCCTCCTCCAGTGCCTCTGAAGCTTTAATGTGCATCAGACGATGTTGTAGACGGAAGACTTGAGGAGGCCTGAGATGGGTACTGAGATTCTGAATTTATGAAGAACTCTAAGACGACATTGATGCCTTGCTCGCGGTGTAGCAAGGATATATACTTGCTCCTCTGAGTAGCAAGGGTCTAGACACATAGATTTACAAATCCATAAAAACATAACTATGAAAGGATTAGAAAAAATGTAGAAAACATTTTTATATTTTGAGGGGTTCTGAATTTCCTTCTAAAGACATAAGTCACAGGAGTGAAAAGAACAGCACAGGGTTTACAGTCAATAATATTGCTACAATGTTGTGTGGTGACAGATGGTGACCACACTCACCATGGTGACCACCCACTAGTGTACAGATGTGTCGAATACCTATATATAACATTGTATGCCAACTACACTTTAAAATAAAATAAACAGGGTGCCTGGGTGGCTCAGTCGGTTAAGTGTCCGGCTTCGGCTCAGGTCATGATCTCACAGTTGGTCGTTTCGAGTCCCATGTTGGGCTCTGTGCTAACAGCTAGCTCAGAGCCTGGAGCCTTCTTCCAAGTCTGTGTCTCCTTTTCCCTCTGACCCTCCCCTGCTCGTGCTGTCTCTCTCTGTCTCTCAAAAAATAAGTAAAGAACAGAAAAAAAAAGTTTAAATAAAATAAATAAGCAAATAAAATTAAGTTAAATAAAAAAGTGAAAAATTAAAAAAGAATTTTCTAGAGCAGGTTTAAAGAAAAAGACAAACAGGTTTAAATGCATAAAAATTTTAAACTTCTGCATGACACAAACTTATGCACGATAAGGTTGAAGGAGAACAAAGAGGCTGAGACAGTATTTTCAACATAGATAACAGAAATTGCCGTTCAGAATATATAAAGCACTCCTTCAAATCATAAAAGCGGTAGAAATCACAGAAGAATTACAACTTTGCGGTCAACATGAAAACTATCTCGACCCACTAGTAATCGAGGAAATGCAAATTGACACCGGGTAAGAGAATCTCAGGTCACCCAGTTGGCGAACAATCAGAAACAATGTTAGGTTAGCATTTTAAGTACCGTCATTTACATTTAAGGTGATACAGCTCCAAAAATGGAAATACTGTGCATTATCACAGAAGTTGAGGGAACTGAAGCTTCATGATGTGTAACGTCTTGTCCACAACCACTTAGTATAAGCAGCTAGTCTAGAACATTGGCCTCCTTACTGGAGGTTCCTTATGGAGTTAAGAGACATCAGGGGGGCCCCTGGCTGGCTCAGTCAGTTAAATGTCTGACTTTGGCTCAGGTCATGATCTCACAGTTCGTCGGTTCAAGCTCCGCGTCGGGCTCTGTGGTGACAGCTTAGATCCTGGAACCTGCTTCCGATTCTGTGTCTCCCTCAATCTCTGATCCTCCCCCACTAGCACAGTCTCTCCCTGTCTCTCAAAAATAAATTAAAAAAAAAAACATAAAAAAAGAGACCTCAGGAAAAATGTCTCAGTAGTGTTCTGCAGCTCCTAAAACACCAAGACCTGCCATTCTATTCCATTTACTATTGTTGGTAATGGGGTCAGTGCTTAATTTTACATAATGATGAAAATGAAAGATTCAGCTTTGTTTTGATTATATTTTCTTTTTCTATATATTCACACCGTAATATATGTATATAGAGTGAAATAACCATATAAGACATTACATAGAAGTATGGCTTCGCCTTACATATAAATATTTTCACTTTTCTGAAAATGCAATTTTAGTATTTTTTTAAGTTTTATTTATTTATTTTGAGAGAGAGAGTGCCCATAAGTGGGAGGTCACAGAGAGAGGGAGAGAGAATCCCAAGCAGGCTCCGTGCTCTCAGAACAGTGGCCAACATGGACAGGAACCTATAAAACCCTGAGATCGTAACCTAAGCCTAAACCCAGAGTCAGATACTCAACCGACTGAGCCACCCAGGTGCCTCGAAATGTAGTGATTTCTTAATAGCTCATCATAAAATAAAATGTCATCATTTATTCAACATACCCCCTTAACGGACACTGGCTCATTTCCCCCTCTTCCTTGCTCTTACTATACTAGGTACCATCTTGACAATAAACCTGTGTTAACAACGAGGTCATTATTTCTTTAGGATAGTCCCTGAAAAGTAGAATGTGAGTCAAAGGGTGGAAACACTTTAAATCCTTTGGCATACAGCAGCAGATTCCCTCCTAGAGAGATGATGCAACTTAGGGCACACATGTCACCAACCATGAGACCATCCATGGATAAATATTGCCATTAAAAAAATACTAATGGGATTGCTGAAAAGTCCACCATTTAAATTTTGACTTTGTTAACTACTGATGGGGCTAACTATTTTCACAGGCTTAATTAACTCCTTTGTATTTTGTCTGTGAGAATTTTCCATCCACTTCCTCTGTCCACACGGCTGCTGGGTCTTGGTGCCATTTTTGTATATACACACTACAGTTACTTAGAATATTCACCTTTGTCCATCATATTTGTGGCAAATGTTTTCTCCCCACATTTTGCCTATTTTTAGTTTTCTCACTGAAGAACTTTCCTGAAAGACCATTCTATACTTTTTTGATCAGTAGCAAATTCTTCTGCAGGCTTGAGGCTGCCTCACAGGTCAGGCTCTCAATTTTTTTCCTAATATTTATTTATTTTTGACAGACAGTGAGAGACAAAGCGTGAATGGGGGAGGAACAGAGAGAGAGAGAGGGAGACACAGAATCCAAGGCAGGCTCCAGGCTCCGAGCTGTCAGCACAGAGCCCAACGCGGGGCTCAAACTCACCAACCATGAGATCATAACCTGAGCCAAACCTGAGCCACCCAGGTGCCCCTTGAGCTCCAATCTTAATATTAAATCACCCCCAAGAGCCACCTAAGGGTCTTCTCTTGTCACTCTTCCCTCCCAGGCCCATCGGCTCAGCTGGACAGCACCAGATTCCTCATCTCAAAGTCTGTACTGAATCATTTTTCATATAAAGGAAACAACTTGTGTGCACACGGCATAAAGGAGTTCATGCTGATGAACCTGCTTCTGCCTATAGAAAGAATCAATACCTTCTTCAGCCTTGTCCAAAGCAAGAGACGATAACTATTTAATTTCCTCCTGGTGCCTCTATGGAGGACCCAAGCCCACGCTCTTCTCCTCCCAGGGTTACTTTAAGCAGATTTCCAAAAAATTCTGTCTCTATTTTCAAGTCCACTTATTGGGTTGGTCCAAAAGGAGCAACCGGTTCACATCAGCTCAAATACGCTCCTGACTTACAGCCTCTTGTTTCCTGCTCTCTTTCGTCTCCAACAGTGTGGGAGCTTTGTTCTCCTCCGAGCGCCTCTGTTCTTACACGAGCGTTTTTAGTCCCACGTCTCCTGGAGAGCTAGAGGGGGGCCGCCATGTGCCCGTGTTCCCCCACCATCTCTCCTCCCTGTTCTTGAAAATAGGCTATACTTATCTGTTCTGCCAAATGCCACAGACATGCTGTCTCCTTCAGAGGGTCACCTCTGGGTCACTCCCATGAAAGGAGGGGCTATGTTGAAGTGGATGTGCCAGTCAGAGAGCTGGCCTCAAATTGAGATGTGAGTCCCTGGGGTCAACTCACCAGGGTGCCTGCAAGTGTCCAGAGAAGTAAAAAAGTCCCTTCAAGGACAACGATGGAGTCAGCAGCAAGGGTCTTTCCAAATGAGTGCCCCCTACTCTGCAGCCAGTGAACTCTGCCCGGCCGGAGACAGGGTCTGAAGGGGTCATGACCCATTCTTTCACCATGAGAGACACAGACTTGTCCATTTTCCAGAAGAATGTGGGGCTGGGCGTGAGTCTCCTCCAAGTTCATTGCCCTGTCTTTTCTCATTCTAGCCCCTCGCAACTTGGGGGCTGGGTGGGGGGAGTATCTCACTAACAGATCTGAGTCATGTAACCTTCTGAAAATGCTAATGAGAAAGAGAAGGACCCCAGGAAGCATCAAAGCGCTGACATGACTAGGAATGTGTTTGAACCTGAACCGGGCCGTGTAGTCTATTTATCAGGCAGTTTTCCAAGCACACTGGGTCTCCTTGAAGATGCAACAAGCACTTGAGCCTCCGGATATCAGGAATCATGTTGTTTAAGGGCAGGATTATTTTAAGTCTCTTTGCTCCACCATCGACACCTACAGGTCTTCCAAATCAGCTTCTTACTTTTCGGAGGTCGAGTGGCAGGCAATGGGGTAAGAAAGTCCATCACGAAATTTTATTTCTTTTAGCTCCTCTTTCCTTTACATACTTGGCTAGTTTTCTGCCTCTACTCCGTCCTTGCTCTAACCAGTTTCCACTAAGTCACAGAATCATAGATTCATAGAATTGAGGATTGAAGAAGGACCTTGGAAACCACATGGTGTAACCGCCTCACTTTACAGACAAGGAAATTAAAGCCCCATGAGAAGGAATGAGCTGCCTAAGGTCACACTTCTAGAGGAGGGCAGATCCCCTGGACCACAATGCCCTCACCCCATCCAGTTTGCCAACAGACCATTACACACCCTTCACCCCAACCACTGCTTCGTTCTGCTTTTCCTGAGTCCCTTAAAGTCCCCGTGACCCATACATCCTGCAACAGATCTCATGTGATAAAGTCCTTCTCCAGCTTTTCCACAAATATGAGCAAACACAAGCTTGCATCTTAGTCTCCAGAAACCCCCTCACCCGTAAATTATAAGTGGTCCTCAGTGAGGGCAATGCTGCAATCTACTGGCTTTATTTTCACAGTTAGACTAAGAAATTGAAGCGGAAGATAGGATGAAGTCTTCTCATGTGTTTTCACAGAACCCAATTACAAGTTACGCTTACTTTAATTTTTTTTTAATTTTTTAAAGTTTATTTATTTTGAGAGAGAGTGCATGCGTGAGTCGGGGGATGTAGAGAGAGAGAATCCCAGGCAGGCTCTGCACTGTCAGTGCAGAGCACAATGTGGGGTTTGAAATCACAAACCATGAGTGAGAGCATGACCTGAGCCGAAATCAAGAGTCGGATGCTTAACTGACGGAGGCACCCAGGTGCCCCGCAAGTTATGCCTACTTTTAAAGAATCCAGAATGTTTTCCCCTCTTCATTCTCCCTTTCAAGGAAGCAAACTATATATATGCATATATTTTTATACCCTAATGGCAGACCAGCGTGGTGAAAATCTTGGAGCTCTGTCATAAGACAGACCAGAGTTCAAACTCTAGTCTTGCCACTTACGAGCTGGGTGACCTTGGGATAAATTATTTTATCTATTGTGCCTCCATTGGCCCGTTTACAATGAACTGATAATAGCAGCACCTACTTGGTTAGGTGTCATGGGAATTTGAGAATGCATATGTGTGCTAGAAGATGTCTGTATACACACACAAGCACAACTACACATACACACACACAAGCACACACACACACACGCTGTATAAAACAGTAGTATAGTGGCTGATGCCAATACTCACCATAACTTAATCATTATTGTCTATACAAAATTTAAAAAAAAATTAAACTTTATTCATATGATTTATAGTGAATAGACTAATCTTTGTAATAAGCTAATTGGTTTATTGAAAAAAACCAAAATCCATGGGAAGTAAACAGGAGATGGCTTTTACTTTCTTCCCTGGCCGTAGCCTTGAAGGGTACCCTTTCCAATGCCCCCTCCCTCCCCTTGGCATCATCTCAGACTACAGAACCCTTAGCTTTTATTCCTACTTAGAAAAAGTCCAATTTTAATAGTTAGCATTCACTTTCTGATGACCAAATGCGAATGCTCACCCAACCCCAGACCTCCCCCTGCCCTTTCCCCCTCAGCCCCCACCCCTGCACCTGCACTTCCCTCCCTTGCCTTGTCCTTCTGCAGGCAGCCCCACCCCCATGAGGACTCCCCTTGAGCCCCTGCCTCCAGAACCTAACACTCCCCACTAGGCTGACGCCCCGTTACTCCTGACTCCCTTCTGCAGTGAATTCTAGGGTTTTGCTTAAATAGGCTCCACGGAGTGGGGGTCGGGGAGAGGGTTGAAGGGTGATCCTGGGGATCCTTCACAACCTCCAGGACGGATCCTGGCAGCCTGTCCTCAGAGCCTATTGTCCTCAGCCTTGGGGTGTTAGGCAGAAATCTAAGGCAACAGAAAACATCCCCTTTCACATTCTGCCCTCTGCTTTTTTTTCTGGCTCAGCTGAAATGGACTGCTTTTCTCTGAGGAAGAATGCAGCACCTTCTTTCAGCCCTCTGGAGACAAACCATGAACCCCTCATTTCCTGTGGAAGGTGGCAAGGGAAAGTATTGAGTAGTATCACCCTGTAGCACCAACCATCATTGTCTGGAAGGTTTCTTCTAACATAATGCCAAGCCATGACACAGGCAGAAATCTCTGAACGTCTTGCCAATCAGCTACTGTGGCCTCTTTTGTGTAATAAGAAATGGCTTCAGGGGTGCCTGGGTGGCTCAGTCTGTTAAGTGTCCAACTTTGACTCAGGTCATGATCTTACAGTTTGTGGGTTCAAGCCCCACATGCTGTGCTGACAGCTTAGAGCCTGGAGCCTACTTTGGATTCTGTATATCCCTCTATCTCTGCCCCTCCCCTATTCATATTCTCTCTCTCTCTCTCTCTCTCTCTCAAATAAATAGACACTAAAAAAAAAAAAAAAGATAAATGGCTTCATAGTCAAGGATCCAAGCATTGGACAGAGCCTACATGTGCATGAAGTACCAGAATCATGCTGAGTGTATCTGAGCATCTCCCAAACTAAGAGCATCATTCATTCATACATCCACTCATTCATTCAACACATATTTATTGCTTGCTATGTGCTGGGTTTGATGCCCAAAACAATGATTAAGCTGGACACAGTCCATGACAGAGCTCATAGAATGCCCGGACAAGAAACTAACACATAAATCTTTACCAACAATGACAAGGAGATAACCAAGAAGTTGTCACTATAAAGGATAATATTAAAACCTACTTTACATATGGTTCCAGGAGATGACATTTAAGCTGACAGATAAAGAAGAAATGGAGCCAGCCCAATGAAGAGCAGAAGTGACGAAATTCCAAGGCATAGGTAAGAACCCAGCCCATAAAAGCCTGAAGAAGGATAGTGCTTGGTGTACCTAAAAAATTGGAGGCCAGCCTGTGTAGCTGGAATGCAGTGAATGGTATTGAACAGCTATGGAGAAGGCCGGGCTGGGCAAGGGGTTAGTAACCAAGATCTCATTCCTTATTAGTCAAGGATTTTTTTAATGCTCAGGGTTAATGGTAAGCCAGGGCTGGGTTTGGAACAAAAGAGTGCCTTATCTTGCCTTTGAATGTTGAAGCAGGTTTAATGGAAATCCCCCAAAAACATATGCCCAAGTCCTAACCCCCCAGAGCCTGTGAATCAGACCTTATTGAGAAAAGGGGGTTTTGCAGATGTCCTCACGCTGAAGACCTCAAGCTGAGATCATCCTGAATGAAGCCGGTGGCGCTAAGTGCAATCACACATGTCATATAAGAGAAGCCACAGACCAAAGAGGAGATGGAGACAGAGACTGAAGTAATGCAGCCACAAACCAAAGAGTTTCTGGGGCCGCCAGAAGCTTGAAAATGCAAGGAAGGAGACTCCGTTAGAGCCTTCAGAGGGATCACGGCTGAGCTAGTGCCTCTGGCTCCTGTTGAACCACCTCAGAGTGTGTGCAGGTCGTGTGCAGAGATGTGCCAGCAATCCCAGAGCCGAGCATGGGAAGTTAGGCCTGAGGATTTTTCAAAGATCTTCCCAAAGCGTAACTACATCTGTCTCATCCCCAAACAGGGTCAAGAACTTTCAATCCATCCATCATCTGCCTGACCGCTGGCCAGGTGGGAGATAAGAACCCATTTCCTCTTGGAACGCTTTCAGTAATGACTAACACTACTCTGCGTGCGTGCGTGCGTGTGTGTACAAGTCTGTGCACCATAGCTTTGTGTGCTCTGATACAGCTGGAAGGGACTAGCCCACTGTTCTCACTCACTTAGCTCCCTAGGTGACCCCCTATGTGGGGTCTTAAAGGGAATGACTCCTCGGGAGCCGCAGGCAGTAAATGGACCAGAACAAAAGCGAAAGGACTTAGGATTGGGCCATACCCAGCAAGAGAGGTGCTTCCCTGACCATTAGTCTCTCAGCGTGGTTCCTCTTTGAAGGAATCCCCAAGCCCAGGGCATCAGGCTTTTCCTCCTATTTTATTTCTCTTTCCAGAAGTGCTCTTCCTTCCCCCCTCTTCATGCAATATTCAGTTTGATGGCTGAATTGAAGCCTGCAGTGGAAAGAATCCAAGCCAATGAGCTCAGAGCCCTGCACAAAGGAGGGGGTGGACAAGGGAGAGGGTGGATGCGATGGGTGGGGGATGTGTAGGGCGATGCTATAGAAACAGTAGGTTTGGGCCCCAACTTTGTTGCCATAGGCAGAGGGTCCCCGTACAGTTCTGCCGCCTTCTCAGGGATGGTGTTTGCCCCAGCCAATAGTCATTTCCATCAGCCCTCTGTCTCCGGCCCGGGGCTGAATCCCATAGCGCACATAAAAGGCATGCCAATACTCGAGGATTTCCCATCCTGGAAACGCATCCAAAGCTGTTGCATCCTGTGGCAAAAGCACAGACTGAAAAAATGCTGCCCAGTCCCCCCCACCTCTCATTCCGTTCAGGCCACTGGACACAGCATTTGCCTGCTCCAAATTCACTTTTTGTTCGAAGACTCAATACACCTATTGAGAGGATGTCCAGGAATGGCCTCTCCTCTGGCCCTTCCTGGCGCCCCCAGGCAGAAAGCCCAGCAGGCTCTGTCTGTGAGTGGAGCTCCGGCCAGCAGACAGGCCCGCATGGGGATCCTGCTCATCTGCATTCAGCTCTCTTGCTTTGTTTCTTGGTCCTCGGCTGTAAGAGTGTCAGTTCACGGAGGTCACCTGTGCACAGCACTGTGCTAAGTACAGAGAGAAGCAGGATAAAGAGAATGGAAATTCAGAGTCACAGTAGGATGTCCAAATAGAAACATCCAGAAGCCTTGTGTGGGTGACGGCTTCCAAGCACTGAGGCCCACCAGCAGGCGTCCTGAAGGGGGTCTTCTGTGTACAGCCTGTAGGTAAACTGTCTTTGCTCCCTAGTCTCTCCAGGACATACAGGTGAGGACTCCCTGTTTGCTTGTGTTTTGAGTGAATTTTCCTTCTCAGCGATCTATGCTTCTCTCGCCCCTCACTTCTCTCTCTGTTTTCCATGTCAAAGACATCTTCAGTCACAGTCATATGAACACACGCAAATACTTATAAGCATACATACATAGGGATTTTCCTTTGGGTACTTTTTATTTTCCAAACATGGGCTTATTCAGGAAGGGCTCTGCCTTCCTCTGCTTGTGCTGTCTCTGTCTCTCAAAAATAAATGTTAAAAAAAAAAGTAAAAACCATGGGCTCATTCTACACTCACTTCTATCTGTCATTTATTTTCTTAACAATGCATCATGAACATTGTCCTTGGGAATGCATATACTTCTAACTCATTCTTTTTCATAGGAGCATTATATTAAATGGCTATGTGTACAGCGGCCCCACCTTATCCATGGGGTACATTGGCTCAGGACCCCCAGGGGATGCCTGAAACCGTGGATTTTACCAGATCCTAGATATATTCTACTTTTTCCTATTCATACATACTTATGATAAAGTTTAATTCATAGATTAACAACAATACCTGGTAATAAAGTAAAAAATTGTAAAAATATATTTGAAGAAAAGTCACGTGAACTCCGTCTCTCTCAAAACATCTTATTGTACTGAACGCACTCTTCTTCTCTTTGTGACGACGTGAGAAGACAAAATGAGATGAGATGCAGTGAGGTGAACAGTGTAGGCACCATGACTCAGCCTTAGGGTGCTATTGAACTTCTGACTTGACATCAGAGAGATCGCCTCCCTCTAGACTACAGTTGACCATAGGGACTTGAATGAAACCATGGAAAGCAAAACCATAGATAAGGGAGGAATACGTACCTCACCGTATTCAATCAATTCTCTATCAGTGGTCACGGGGTGATTTCCAGTAAAAACACTACCACTATGAACAGTGCTACTGAAAAGTTCTCCTTCATGTGCCGGTCAATGTTGAGTCTATGTTTGTCAGGTAGCTTCTTAGAAGATGCACTCCTCAGGGCACCTGGGTGGCTCAGTTGGCTAAGTGGCTGACTTCGGCTCAGGTCATGATCTCATGGTTTGTGGGTTCAAGTCCAGCATCAGGCTCTGTGCTGACAGCTCAGAGCCTGGAGCTTGTTTCAGATTCTGTGTCTCCTTATCTCTCTGACCCTCCCCTGCTCATGCTGTGTCTCTCTCTCTCTCTCAAAAATAAATAAAAACATTAAAAAAAATTTTTTTAAAAAGGTGCACTCCTCAGCCAGTGAAGCAGATGTGGCTGGTTGTTTTCAAGAAGACACTGCATTATCTCCCCTTCTCACCAGCTATAAAGGAGAATGCCCTCTTCTCCCCACTGCGAGCCCACCCTGGGTTTAGTGCTGCTTCTTAATTTTTGGCAAACAGGTTAGTGGAAAAAATGTTAACTACACTGCCATATAGATTTGCATTTTCTTGATTAGTAGGAAAATTCCTCGTCTTTTCACAGATTTATTTGCCATTTGGATGTTCTCTTCTGTAAATTACCTATTCATGCCCTTTGTCCGTTTTTCTGCTAAAATGTTAAGGCTTTGTAAGTTAGTATGAGCACTTATATATTATGCATGTTGACCTTCAGCCATATTTTTCACAACATGTAATTTATCACGTGCCTGTCTTTGTCTTATAAGTTAATGTAACCTGATGCACACTTTTCTTTAATAGCTTTTAGGACTGTTGTCTCACTCTAAAAGGTCTCTTCCTCACCTGAGGTTACCTAATATTATTTTATATGTTCTTATAAAAATTTTCATCCTTGTCTACTGAAACACTTACTCTCCTTTATTAATGTGGATTTTTTTTCTATACGAGGTGAGGGAGGGGTACCACTTTCTTTTCTTCTTGATGGATAACAATTTTGCCAGCACCATCTTTTTGTTGCTAAAATAAAATACCACCGCTGTCACATACTCATTAGCCTGTGTCTCTGTTCTGTTCCACTAATTTGTTTGTCTTTTCTCATGCCAATATCACAGTGGTTTTGATAACTGTGAGTGATTTGAGTTTTTAAAAATATATGCTAAGCCTAGGGTCCTCACCCTCTTCTCCATAGTTGCTTTGGGACATGATATGTAATTGGCACTTCCAAATGGCATTTTCCATCACCTTCCGCCTCTGTTAAGCTGAAGGTAAAGTATCATGGTGCCTTACTCTCTAGCTGGAAATATACATCATGTTTATAGGGTAAGGCATAAAATCCAGGTCCCAGAGACAGAGGTCATCATGAAAATTCCTGGGCTGAAAAGCATTCATTTTGTAAACTGTTGCATCTTAGGGCAAACATAATCTTTAGTCTTTGTATTTATTGGAAAAATTAGAGAACACACAAATGCATGGGGACTCGGTCCACACCACACGGCAAGCAGAGTGCTTTGGGGAGTCAGTTAGATGAAGGAGACAGAGCAGGGCTGGAGGCCAGCCCAGTCCCCTGGCCGAGGCAAGTTTTGGGGAGTCTTGCAAAGTGACATTGCTGCTTGGACCTCAGTAAGCATCTCAGAAAGCACCTTTGACAAACCATTCAGTCTGGGCTGTTTCTCCACTCACTAAACAAGGTGGGGCCGCCTAACTGTTTTGGGGACAGATGCTTAATAGAGCATTGTGACTGAACGCACAGGCTCAGGAATAATGCAGAACTGGCTGCAAATTCAAGGTCAGCCGCTCCTTGATTGGCTTTGTAATTCACATGTACTCTCTCAGTTTCCTCGTATTTGCATTTAACTATCTCACAAAGATTTGTGAAATAGATGAACTAATAGAAAGACAGCAATGTGCCCAGCTCCTGGCAAATAGGAAGCACACGATCAATGCGGCTTATTACTACTATGGTTAGTCCGCGTCTGGAGACACCGTCCCCAGGGCGGGTTAGGAGCGGGGCGGGGAATTCCTGGCCCACTTGTACCTCACTTAAAAGAAAACCTTAGAAGGGTTATTTCTCCATCTAATTGGGATTCTTTGCATCAGCACCATGAAAGGAGGCCGCAAGCCAACAGCCGGAAGGATCACAAACCTCCCATCTCGCTCCAATCTGTCAATTATTTGTCTCGACCATCCCCAGTTGTCCATCCGTGATGAAGTCTGAAACGTTGACCTGAGCTGTTTTATAGACTAGGATCGACATAACTCACAAGATGACAGCCATTCGGAGTGGACGTGGGAGGCTGATTCACCGCCACACGTTCGATTTATGCTCTGCAACTTTATGAGAGGCAGAAATGTCCCAGACTCCAATAAAAACAGCAACCGTAACAACTAGCACTTATGTTCTGCCAGGTGCTGTTCTAAATACACAAAAACCCGGGAGACAGCAACTCGATGAGGCTGGTAGAATTTGCAGTGCAGGGAGGTGACGTGACTGGTCTCCGCCACACATCTGTGAAGTAGTAGAACAGGGGCTTGAACTCAGGCAATAGCGCTCCAATATCTTCCCTCTTTATCACCCTGCTCTCCCACGGTTTTCACTTGGAATCAGTCATTTGTTTTATTTCTGTCTGACCCAGAATCTCCGTCCCTGAACCCCGCTCTTCCCCTGGGCTGCAGCCGGCATTACTGTTTGCACAGCCTTCCCCAGACGTGTGTTACGTGCACCGTGAGTTACTTTTGCTATTTACTGAGGACCTATCAGGTGCCTAGGGTCAGGCACTGTTTAAAGGTGTTACAGGCATTGTTTCACTTCCTCTCACAACATCCCTGTGAAGTAAGCCCTATTATCAGCTGCATTCTCCAGCTAAGCAGCCCAAGGTGCCAAACAAGTGTCCAAGGATTAGTAAGTGACAGGAAAGGACTCAAATCTAGGTCAGCCGGGTTCCAAAGCCTCTGCTCTGAACCACGACGCTCTTCTTCTCCAACATGCAAACCTACAGAATGCTCTGACTGCCAACTAGCCGGCTTCCTCGCCCAAGGGAGGGACTCTGTACCTTCCTTCATCCAGCATTCAAGCGAAAAACCTTGGACCACCTGCTGCGTGCTGTCTCCAAGCCACACGCTACACCATGAAACCCCAGTTCATCTTCCTTCCTCTCTTACCACAAACCAAAGCTTCGGGTGAGTCTGCCCAGCACGGTCAAAAAAAGCTATCGCTCCATGTAGTCACGTGACAAACGGTTTTTGATAACAAGTGTGCTGTATGACCAGGTAATATTATTTCCCTGGTACTTGGTTACGGAAACGTATGCTACCGTCTTTTCATGAGAATGACTTCCAGAAAACATTTTTTTCTCAAGGGGTGAATCCAGAGCATAAATTCTTACCTGAATGCGAGATTAATCCACAATCTGGATCTCCTTAATATTTACCTAGTTAAGATAATTTTTTGTAAGATTTACCCTCCTGCTGACTCATTCAAGAATGTTATCCCTCTCAAATAATAAGTATTGATCGGTTGATTCTTTAGATGTGCTCAATCATGATAGCATAAAGATGAATAAAATAGCTTTCACATCTTTTATCGCTAAATGTTTGTCCTTTTTCTTTCTGCCTATATGAAGTCTTGCATGAAAACGCAAAAACAAATATTTAAAAGTGCCTGTCGGAAATGCAGTAAATGGCTTTGCAATGAGAAATTTAACAGACTGAAGTTTATATACAAGAAAATCCATGTTTTTCTGTCCAAAAGCTTTACTATTCTGAACAAATCTTCATTCTTCTTCCCTACCCCATTCTTGAGCTCTTAGGCAACTAAAGTATAAAATTAAATTGTAACTTGAGTTTATTATACTTAGTAAATAAAGCTCACTAGTCTGATCTTAATATAGGAGTAAATTGTTTCTTTAAAAAAATTAAATTTAAAGGGCGATAAATAAAAGCATGTTTGTATTTCTCTATCACTGCATCAAAAACTCTAGAAATATACTTTAAAAACTAATTTGCAAAGCTAACTATAGTAAGTAGAATGGAAAACTGAGTCAATGTGGGAAGAGGAATGGGTGAGGGTTTCCACTGAATCCTTTATAATATTTGATTATCAAACTATACACATGTATAATTAATTACTTAATTATAAATAACAAATCAAGTTGTTTCTCTACTTTATACCCACACCAATTTTTCCTTCTTTGGGTCTGAAATACCCAAAAATACACAAAAATAACTCCCTGCTTCTGGCATAAATCTCAATTTTATATAATATGTCATTATTGGAATTAGAATAGAAACAGAAGAGGAATCTATTATTTCTCTGATAATGAAAATTTGCCAGTCACAAGTTATTTTTCTCTTAGATGATTTGTCTAGATAAAATATATTACAGCTAGGTAAATATTTCCTTAATGGCAGCAATATCTTCAGAGCTGCCTAGAAAGTAATCAGTCATTGCCTGTTAAACTACAGCTAAATCATGTGTGATGATTAATTTTATGTGTCAACTTGACTAGGCCACAGTGCCCAGGCAGTTGCTCAAATATAACTCTGGATGTTTCTGTGTTTGGATGAGATTGACATTAAAACCAGTGGGCTTTGAGTAAAGCAGATTGCCCTCCATAATAAGGGTGGGCCTCATCCAATCAGTTGAAGTCCTGTCTAGAACAAAAGTCTTAAACCCATTCAAGTAAAAGCTAAGTCTGCCAACAGACTGCAACTCTTCCTGAGTCTCCAGCCTGCTGGCCTCCCCCATCAGATAGCACATGTGCCAAGCTTCCACCATCACAACAGCCAATCCCTTAAAATAAATCTTTCTTTCTCTCTCTCTGTCTCTCTCTCTGTCTCTCTCAATCACTCTTTCTCTCAATTTCTCTCTCCTTCTCTCCCCCTCTCTTTTTCCCTCTCTATTCTATTGGTGCTGTTTCTCTGGAGAACCCTGACTAATACATCATACAGTGGGACCCAGTCATTCAACAAACTACGGTTTATGAGTCAGTGCCAGTCACGTGCCAGGAACTGTGTTAGTGCTGGCGATACAAAGATGGTGAAGATGGGGGCCCTGCCATCAAGGAGCCTCTGAGTGGGGGAACAGGTCAAACAGTGGTAAAGTCTTACAGGTGCAACCCTATTAGCAATAAGGACCCCAAGAAGGAAGAGTCAGGTTGGGGGGCTGGGGTGAGGTGAGCTGGAGAAAAAAAAAAAAAGGACAAAGTGAACTAATCTTCTTTTGCTCCTTTTTGCTGGAAAGGAGTGGGCAGCAAGGGTCTGCTGTGCCCAAACCCCTGCCTAGTCCCTCGGCCTCACCGGCCCGGCATCTTGCCTGTAACCTGACAGTCACACAAGAGAACTGAATGCAATGACAGTTAGACCCATCTGCTGGGCTTGGAATTCACCAGATAAGAGCATACCTAGAAATAGCAAGTAGAAATAAAATTAGTAAATCACACCCCTTTTCTGTTTTTCTGTTCTTCTTTCAAAGTTGGTTTAAAAAAATGTGATAATAGTCATGTTCTTATATTTATAGAATTCCAGCTCATAATATAGTGATGCAATATTTATAAAGTTCATTTATCAGATATATACATTTAGAAATTGTCACTAAAGCAATTCATTAATGTTTGAACAGAGATAAATGCATACTTATTCATTATTCATTCATTTATTTACTTTATAAAAGTTTTAAAATGAAAGAAAAAGACTACCATTTCCCCTTTGCCATAATGCTCTTATAAATCTACAGGCCATGCATGCGGTATGTGCTTTCACAGATTATTAGTTGAGACATCTTGTCTTTTTGGAAGAAATGCACGAGAATGTACATCCATCTTTACACTTCACGAAAGAGACAATTTTGCCTAAGAAGGTTTCTTGGGTATCCAAAGCTAAAGTGTTTCTCAAGGTCAGATTTATTGCTGGAGCGAGGATTTGCCTCAGAGTAAGAAAGTGGAAAGATCTAAAATGAATTACGGCTGACATTGTTAAAATGGAGGATTTGGGGGCAACATTGGCAAAAATTAAGATCTGGAAAACAGAAAGCATAAGCTGTATGACAGCAGGCTTGACGCTAAATTTACAGGATGTTGACTCTGCCCAGCACGTAAAGTAAATGTGAATAAAATCTTCCCTGCGCTGCCCTCCGGGAGTCGTGGGTGGAAGGGGGCGGGGAGAAAACATGGCAGCCCCAACCACGCCTTCCACGAGGTGTGGAATCAATCAGCGAGTTAACGAAATACTGGCTTCCCAGCTGCCTGGTTCCTGGCTCCAACAAGAGAGACAACTCCACACACGGCATGAGCAATGCCCGGGCCCTTTCCGGCCCCAAGCTACCTTCATGAGACCTGTTAGAACATCATCCAGTTAGAACCTGGGATTCACCGACATGTGTTTTGCTGGTACACACAGATGGTCGACGATTAAACTCTGGAAGGGAGGCAGACAAGCGCTGGATAAGGTTTCTCTTGTATGCAGGCACATCTTGTCATTATCACAGTGATTTTTATTTTTTCCTGTTAGCAAAAAAGATGTGGGGGTTGAGGGGGCATACGTGTGTGTGTTTAATGGTTGAGCTTTAATCAAAACTAAATATTTTCCACAAGTGTCTGGAGAGCAGTCATACTTGTGAAAATACTAAAAACGAGATAAGAACATTTTATAACCTTTCAGGCAGCCCAAAAATGGATAACACGAAATACTAACGCTTTGCCCAGATTTACAACTTTTTGACAATGTAGATACTTTGGGAATCCTTCTTCATTTCCATTTTATACAATTTATTACTGGTTAAACTTTAAAATGGTGGTGTCTATTTTTAGAAGCACATGGAAAACATCTGTCTCAGACAAGGTATTTGCTAGAGACTACCCCCTTTAGACTGCGCCATGAAGCCAGGGCCAGGCTCAGTTTACCAGCCCAGGCCCGCACACGATGCTCACAGCACAAGGTCACCCCCGAATCAGGTCAGTAATAGGGCCACAGCATCCCATTTCATACTCAGAAGCCCTTGGGGTAAGTATTTTTATCTCCATATTTTGGAAGAGAAAACAAGTTCAGAGCAGTTACATACACCTCGTCACACAGCCAGTGAACTAGCGACACAAGTGACATGTGACAATCTTTACTCATCACTCCTAAACCCCAAGTGAAATCAGAATCCTTACATGACTAGTTTCCGATGAAATGCAATCCCTGCATAGATGGAAAGGAAGGTGGCAGAAGCAAAGTGGACCGAGTGGCAGATCTTCCCCTGGGGTGACTATGTCCAGGACAGGTGTGTCCTGTGTGTCACCTCAGGAGAGAAACGGTGGTCCCGCTGCATTCCTGCTGCCCTCGCCCCAAGCCAGCAAGCTTCCAGCTGGTTTATCTTCATCACCGTCCAGGACCCTGTTAGGATCAAGGTCAAGCTTGGAAATGAGCAGGATGCCTGCTGAGGATTTTCCTGAACTCCTTCAACCTTCTCAGACTGGCTGGGTGGGAATTAAGGAGGCGGGAAGGAAAAGGACCTTCGAGAAACAGCGGCGAGAGAAAGTACAAATGGTAAAGAGCAAGCACCAGCATGGAGGCCAACTGTGAGCAGACAGTCATCTGCCAGAAGGTCTGCGATGTCATCAGAGCCTTCCTGGTGGGGATGGAAGTGGCAGCCCTTGGAGGAAGGAGTCGGTGGCTTATTGAATCCAGGGAAGAAAGGCAGGGACGCACATAATAATAGTCTCCAGGTGCCCAAGGAGATGAATCTCCACTTCCTTGGACTGCAACACAGAAAGGGAAAAAAGGGGATGGAGGGGTGGAAATAAACCCATGTATAGCAGGAGGCATTAATATTGCCAATAAGAAAACCTAATTTCATCGGTGCCCCGGTGATTCTCAACCTGTCTGGGCTTGTCCTTCCTGGTTTTTGTTAGAGTTTGGAAAATCACCCAAGGGGAAAAACGACTGGGTGATGTAGGTACACACGTATTAAAATTAATGGGAATTGAAATTAATTTCTCTGCCTGTGACCCAGCCAGGGTTTTAATGCCTCGCTCTGGCCGATGGGGCAGGCCGGCTTTGCTGGGAAGGACAATTCAGAATCAGGATGTCCCCATGCATTCTTGGGCCGAAGCCAGCACTGCACACTGGGGCTTTCGAGACTCCGCCTCTCACCCTGCATCCACTGTTACCCCAGCAACCGCACACTCAAGGACCTTGTGCCTGCCCTCCTGGCAGAGGGAAACCCCAGGCGAGGTGGGGTTCCCTGGGAAGCAGGCTTTCCCGTGCTTGAGTATGACCGTGAGGTAGCAAGGTGTTCAGGAAAGAGCCCAGATGGGGGTCAGGTACAGATCCCTCCTCCTCCTTTGGGTTCATGACCTTGAGGAAGTTATGTAGCCTTCCCGAGCCTCAGTCCCCTCAACTGTAAAATGGGAAGATAATACCACCCTTGTTGGGATGTGGGAATTTTGTGAGACTAAGTACAAAAAAAGCCAGGCATATATAGGATGTTCAAATGTCAGCTACCTCCCCCCTCCTTCCCCCACCCTAATAAGTTACCTCTGGGGTCCCCGTGGTATAAGGACTGCTCAAGCAGGAGAAGACGGGGTCCTTATGATCCTGGCATCTTCATTTGTGTCTAAACACAAGAATACCTGGGTTCTGTTTTGCCAAGCAAGAATGGTGGGGAAAAGGTCAGTCTTGCTGGCCTAAGGCAATGATTAGAGAGAGTCATTAAAAAATATCCTTCCAGAATGAAGGAAGCATGCAGGACTTTATTATTTTTTTTTTAGGTGGGTTCCATGCGGTGCTTGAACTCACAACCCTGAGATCAAAAGTCGCGTGCTGTGCCAACTGAGCTTAGCTAGGTGTCCTGAGGCAAGGGAAACAAAAGCAAAACCAAACTAGTGAGCGATATCAAAATAAGAAGTTTCTTCAGAGAGAAGGAAACAACACTAAAAGGCAATGTGGAAATGGGAAGATGTTCACAAATGACATATCTGATAAAGGTTCATATCCAAAATATATAACGAACTTAAAACTCAACATCCCCAAAATGAAGACTCCAATTTAAAAATGGGCAGAATACGTAAATAGTTTTCCAAAGAAGACATCCAGATAGCCAACAGACACATGAAAAGATGCTCAACACTACTCATCATGAGGGAAATGCAAATAAAAACTATAATGTGATATCACCTCAACCTGTCAGAATGGCAGAAACCAACACAAGAGACAGCAGGTTTGGGCGAGGATGCGGAGAAAGAGGAACTCTTTATCACTGTTGGTGGGAATGCAAACTGGTGCAGCCACTCTGGAGAACAGTATGGAGGTTCTTCAAAATATTAAAAATAGAGCTACCCTACAACCCAGCAATTGCACTACTAGGTATTTACCTAAAGGACACAAAAATAGTAATTCAAAGGGATACATGCTCCCTGATGTTTACAGCATCATTATCAACAATACCCAAATTATGGAAAAAGCCCAAGCGCCTATCAACTAATGAATGGATAAAGATGGGAGATAGATAATGTATATATATGTATATACACAATGGAATAGTAGTCAGCCATAAAAAAGAATGAAATCTTGCCATTTGCTACAAACATGGATAGAACTAGAGTGCATTATGCTAAGTGAAATAAGTCAGAGAAAGACAAATACCATATGATTTCACTCATATGTGGAATTTAAGAAGCAAACTAAATGAACAAAGGGGAAAAAAGAGAGGCAAACCAAGAAACAGACTCTTAACTACAGAGAACAAACTGAAGGTCACCAGAGGGGAGGTGGGGGGGGAGGTGAAATAGCGGTGGGGATTAAGGACGTGCTTGTGATGAGCATCAGGCATTGTATGGAAGTGTTGCATCACTAAATTACACACCTGAAACTAAAATTAAAGTGTATGTTGACTAACGAGAATTTAAATAAAAACTTTCCTTAATGTTTATTTTTAGAGCGAGAGAGACACAGTGTGAGCAGGGAAGGGGGGGAAGAGAGAGAGAGAGAAGAGAGAGAGACAGACAGAATCTGCAGCCAGCTCCAGGGTCTAGCTGTCAGCACAGAGCAGGCCATGAGGTTCGAATGTGAGATCATGACCTGAGCTGCAGTCAGACACTTTTGACGGAGCCGTGCCCCTTAAATAAAAACTTTTTTTAAAAAAAAGGGAAAAAATACCTTACTGGTTGGAAGTCAGGGACCCACCCACACCAGAAGCTACCCATCGCCCCCCAACCCTGGGGGAAGACAACCTCACACAGATCCTTAGCTGCCTACCCAGAGTGCTGGAGGTGTTGGGCAGAAAGTGAGTCTAGAAGTTGACTTCAGTCTACCCTTGGGTGCGCTTGCAGGTTGCCCAATTCCAGCCTCACTTTTGAAACACAGCTGCCAGAGGTAAATCTTAGCAATGACAGAGCTGCGTAAGGGTCCCCCTAACCAGAGCTCTGTAAATAATTATTTCGTTTGCCTCTACCGCTGCCCACCCAAAATCAGTGTGCTGGTCCCTGGCACCAACATCCAGAGCTCTTATGAAGATGATAAATTATCTAGACACTAACTATTTGATCTGAATATGCCGATTCCTTCATCAGGCAAGAACTTCACACACTTTCTGAGTAGAAGACCTCATTTTAAACATTAACAGCCTACAAGGATCATCTCCAGCAGACTGGTTATACTTTTACTCTCTATTGCTTAAAACTAAATAGGACAAAAAGATAGAGCACATTTATACAATCACAAAAGCATCCATGCCCAGTTTCTGCCTGATTGCATTGGTTAAAATTTTCAACGTTTATTTATTTAATAGTTTATTTTCAACTTGGTTTCCATAATACACCCAGTGCTTCTCCCCACAAGTGCCCCCCACCATGACCATCACAAATCATGAAAGACTATTGAATTTTGGAAATGAACCTTGGACTGAAGGGGGAGGGGGAGGGGGAGGGGGAGGGAAGGGGGTGATGGTCAACGTTTATTTGTTTTTGAGAGAGGAGACAGAGTGTGAGTGGAGGAGGGACAGGGAGGGGGTGGGAGACACAGAATCTGAAGCAGGCTCCAGGATCTGAGCCGTCAGCACAGAGCCCGATGCGGGGCTCGAACCCGTGACCTGAGCCGAGGTTGGATGCTTACCAGCTTCGCGGACTGAGCCACCCAGGCGCCCCTACCTGATCTGTATTGTATCAGTCTATGCAAAACACATGGATACATTTGGAGTCGCAGAGTCCAATTCCTCCTGGAAGTGTGACACCCACAGGCCAAACGCTGTTAATATAGCATACATATGATTGACGGGCTGCCGTCTGCTCTGTGCAATGAAAGCAAAAATGCAGCGTGTTTTCAGTGAAAATGAATGTCCCTGAAATTATGTGGTTTGAAATGTCGCCGTCCACCTTCAAGACGCCAAGCCTTCGCAGCTGTGCGCTGGGTCCGCTGGGGAGGGTAATGCTGCCTCTCTCACCGTGGGATACACAGAACGCAAACTCCTTTGATTAACGGACATGACCAGCTTTTTTTTTAAAAAATGGTAAATTATCAGTAGGTTCACAGTGATGTTAACCTGACATGAACTCAGCATGTCAACTTGGTTTCAGTTTGGCTCATATTATCAGGGTTTCTAGGCAGCCTAATTTGGTTTAGATGTTTATTTTTAATTTGGTTCTGTGGGGCACTGGGGATGAACATATTTCCCAAAAGGAAACAAATAATGTTAATTCCAAGGGACTTTACACTTAGCCACAGGGCTAGAACAAGAGCGATGAGGAAGGAAGCTGCAAATTTGGGTTCCGTTTTCCTAGCTAGTCTGTAAAGGCTCATTGTGAAATATGCTTCCATTTATTTTCCAGACTCACAAAGCCCTGAGAGAGGTCTGGTTCCTGTTTGCCTCTCTCCTGCATTTCCCAGTGTGCCCTGCCTTCCTGGATGCAGTGTAACTATACTGTTCTTTCTTTCACCCGCTTATGGACACACTGCTCCCTCCTGCCTCAGGGCCTTTGCACATGCTTTTCACTTTATCTGGGATGTACTTCTCCCTTTTCACCCTGTTAACACCCAGTCATCCTTAAGACTCAACTCAAAAGCATTTGTTCTCTGGGAAGTTTTCTCTGACATCCCTGTTGTGAAAGAATGTGTGTGTGTGTGTGTGTGTGTGTGTGTGTGTGTGTGTGCGCATCCACAGGGTTTGGAGATGGAAAAGGAAGGAAAAAGATATAGCTTCTCCTGACACCTCTCTCTCTCACCTTCCTTGCACTTTTCACGGTTTCTACTTTACGTTTGGTTGTGTAGTTGTACTATTGTTATATCCCCCCCATTATCACTATCACTATTTTTTCCTCCAATACATAGGACACTACCCAGAATATAGAAGAGCCTCAACAAGAGGAAATTCCTCATCTGATGAATAAACGAGATCAACATTATCTTCTGTGTTAGGAAAGTCATAATTGATAAAGGGAAATGGAAGAGGTGACCCTGAGCTATCCCAGCGTAGCTGGAGGCAAGGTGGTGTGATCAAGGTAGAATTTAAAGTGGGTGTTCGATGCAGGTGTCTCCCAGCTGTGCCGACTTAAGCAAATGTTGTAACCTCTCTGAGTGCTGGTTTCCTCATCCCCAGGGTATTATAATAATGTCTATTTCAAAACATTGTTGTCAAAATGAACTAAGACATTTATGAAGCAAACATTGATTGGTTTCCACCAATTTTATTCTTTTCTTACATTTCACTTTGCAAAGACAAAGTGTGAAATTCAGCTGCACAATATACCCAAGGAAACCCGTCTAGGCATGTAGGGTTTAGAGACCCCCCCCCAAACATGTTCTACTTCCCCTTAACAGTGGAAGGGGCAGATTTTCAATAGAGCAGGACACAAAATGAGATTTCTAAAGACAGAACGTGCTTCAGGAGATAAAGATCACGTGGTAGACGATTCCCTTAATTTAAAGACACTTTGAAATCAGGAGCCCATGCTACGGATGAACTATTTCAACAGCATGTCTTCATGCTTCCTCTCTTTCCAAGTTCATGTGTCATTTTGGAAAAAGCTTGAAAATAGCTTTGGAAACAACTTTAAAATAGCACCAACGATTCCACTTATTTTAAGTCCATTTATTTTAAGGACACACACAGGCAAAACTAATCTAGGCTGTCGGAAGTGAGGGCAGCGGTGACTCTTGGGGGTGTGACCAGAAGGAAGAATTAAGGGCACAGGGCGCTGGGGAGGTTCTGTTTACTGATCTCAGCACTGGTTACCCAGGTGTGTTCCCCTTGTGAAAACTCAGCGCTGTTCTCGTCAGACATGCACGTTTCTCTGTGCGTACGTTAGGTTTCATTTAGACTCTGCAGAACCTGGAGATTTGAAATTGCCCGGTACCTGCGCTATGATAGCTGTGATTTAAATACCAGGATCTGGAAGTGAGCTTGTGATTTTCCTCCCTCCACTCCCCCTTTCCCCCCACTTTCCGACCTCACTCCCGCAGAAGCATGCACACACAGAAACACAGGTTTTACGGTCACTCACTGTAAGGACCCGTCTGCTACCTGTATGCACGACAGACCCTACCTGTTTCCAGTTCTAATTCACCAAAACCGCCCCCCCCCCCCCCCCCCCCCCCGCCGGCAGTATTTTCCTGTCCTAAGTAAACGGAACGTATTGTAAAAGCTTAAGTAACTTATTATCCCAGACCTTGAGCATCCCTTCCTGCCCTGCCTCACCCCTCCATACACACCCACATAGCAGCCAGATGGATAGTTCTAAGATGTTACCCCCTTTTTATGGAGCCAATGCTTGTGTCTCCCACCCAGATTCATAGGTTGGAGTCCCAACCCCAGTGTGACGGTGTTTAGAGGTAGAGCCCTTGGGAAGTAATTAGATTTGGATGAGGTCATGAAGATGGGCCCCCAGGAGGAGATTCGTGTCCTTATAAGAGACCAGGGCTCCCCACTAAGGCCAGCAGGGGACACAGTAGGAGGGCAGCCATCTCTAAGCGGGTAAGGGGTCCTCTCCAGAAGTTAGCCACATTTATGCCCCGATCATGGATATCCAGCCTCCAGAACTGTGAGAAATAAATTTCTATTTCTCTAGAACCACTCACAGGACCAAAAGACTCTGTCCTAAAGTCCCCAATGGCTTTCCATTTTCCTCGGAGTGAAGTTCAAATCCCTTGTCACATCCCACAGGCTCCACGAGGTCCGGCCCTTGTCATGTTCTTCGGCTTCATGTTGTAACACATCCCCACCAGGGCCCTCCTCCCACCCTGGTCTCCTGTCCACTCCTCACTGTCCTCGGGGCCACTCCGCCTCCACCTTGGAGCTTCCCCGTTGGCACAGCCCGTCTTCATGGTCACGATGCGGAAGGCTGTGTTTCCCTCTAGGCCTTCCTTAGCCACCCCAGTCCCGATGGCTCCTCTCATTAGCCAGGGTTACTTCCTTACTAGTGCTCACCTCTGACAGTTGTCTTGTTTTTCAGCTTTGTTGGGGTGCAACTAACAAATAGAGGGTAACAATTTGTTGTTTGACACGTCTGATATCTTCCTAGTCGTTGATGCATTTACTTCCCTGTCATATGCCGCGTCTTGCTAGAATGCACGGGTCCATGAAGTCAGGGCTGTTGCTGCACTTTCTACCTTTTCCCACCCCTTCCGGTCCAGTGAGGTGCCCAGCACATAGAGGTCCACAGCTGAAATGTACAGAATTAGGGAAGGACTGAATAAGCATCAAATCTGATTTTACCCTTGCTTTTTGCCTACAATCAAGACTCCACCCTTTACCCAGCTTCTTTTTTTAAATTTATTTATTTATGGGGGCGGGGGTGTGCAGAGAAAAAGAGGGACAGAGCAAAGTGACCTCTGTGCTCACAGCAGAGAGCCTGATGTGGGGCTCGAACTCAGGAACTGGGAGATCACGACCTAAGCCCAAGTCCGACGCTCAGCAGACTGAGCCGCCCAGGCACCCCGTGTCCCAGCTTATCTGACACCTCCAAGTCCGGGTCTCTGCCCTAAACATCCGCCCAGCACCTCCTCTCCCAACCTTGTGGCCACCTCACTGCTAGAAGTCCCCACCCAGGTAGCCTCCTGGCCGCTAGCAGGCCCCCAGGGAGCTAATTCCCGCCTCCCCACCCACCCCAGCCCTGCCACTACCCCATGCCCACCACTACCCCTCTTTCCTGAACAGTAATCCACCCACCAGTGTGCATGCCCCCAGCAGCCTGGCACTGGCAGAGGGGCCCCTAGCTTGGCCTGTGGGGTCCAAGCAGGTTAGCATCATCTGCTGAACGTCAGCCCCCAACTTCAGCTTGCCCTCGGGCCACTGCCTTCCCCGGGGCGCCCTCACTTCTCCTAGACTCAGGCAATGGTCTCCTCACAGGCCTCACTTTTCTTTTGTCCATAGTTCCTCAGCTGATCAATAAAGTAATTGAATTACTTTCATAGTTAGAAAGATAAGCCATTTGGGTGCCTGGGTGGCTCGGTTGGTTAAGCATCCGACTTCAGCTCAGGTCATGATCACAGTTGGTGAGTTTGAGCCCTGCATTGGGCTCTGGGCTGACAGCTCAGAGCCTGGAGCCTGCTTCGCATTCTGTCTTCCTCTGTCTCTGCCCTTCCCTTGCTCACGCTCTGTCACTTTCTGTCTCTCTCTCAAAAGTAAATAAACATTAAATAATTTTTTTAAAAAGCCATTAAAACATGTATTGAGCATGCATTTTGTATGATGTATATCATTAGACACTAGAAAGTGTACAGAGCAGGTACAAGAGATGGCCCCTAGCCACGCTGGGCCTCACAGTCCAGTGGGGGTAAATGGAACCTGCCGTAAGGTGCTGGTGTGCAAGAGAAAGGTGGCGAGGGGCATCAGAAGCGAAGAAAGCTATACGTGCAAACATCACGACCCAGGGCCCGAAAGGGATTACAGACACCAGAGGAAGAATTACAGACTGGGAGCTCCAGCATGGTGAGGCTGGGGGCTCCCCAGGGCTCCCCAATGAACTCCCCGTAGCTGCTCAGTTAATGCGTGTAGAATGAATGAATAACTAGTACAAACCCTCTTGCTTTAGATGTTAAAAAACGTGAGGCCCCCAGAGTTCAATGACTTGTTAAAAAGTCATAAACCTGATTAATGTGCAACCAGAGCCCAAGTCTACCACCCAGCTGTGGCCCTTTCATCCACCCGCACCCCTGACCTCTGCAGGCTAGAGGCCAATTTATTTTATTTTTCCTTTCAGTGCCATCTTTATATCCCTTTAAACACCCTCTGTGATAGGAGAATCATTGAGGCAATGCTTCGCTTAAAAAATAAACTTTTCCCACATTTGAGAAGTTGATTATAAAAGCACAGGGTATCATGTTTCATTCACCATGCTGCTTTTGTACTTGATTATTAAACATGAAATAAATGCAAACACATACAACACCACCTTGCTGGAAAGTACAGACTCCGGTGTTCCCCCCAGTGACTTCCCCCCTTTTGGTAGGGCGCTTTCCCAGAGGGGTCCAGAGCGCTGTCTAGACTATGCAAACTGCCTAGTTTGCATATCGTGAGTTTTCAAAGCACACCGTTCACATGCCTGTGTGTTGTTTGTTTTTATTATGGCAAAGGATCAGGACATAACATTTACCATTTGACCCATTTTCAAGCGTACAGTTCAGTGGCATTAAATACACTGACCATGTCGCACAACCATCACCACCGTCCGTCTCCAGAACATTTCTATCTTCCCAAATAGCGACTCTGAACCCTTTAGCCACCTCCCTGGCCCCACCCCTTTTCCCCAGGCCCTGGCAACCCCCTTCCCCCTCTGTTCCTATAGGAGTGTGACCCCTCAAGGTACCTCATATAGGTTTGAAGTCTTACAATATTTGTCACTCCCTACATGGCTTATTTCACTTAGTCTCATGTCCTCAAGCTTCATCTATGTTGTGGCGTATGTCAGAATTTCCTTTCTATTTAATGCTGAATAATGTCCCATTGTATTTATGCATCACATTTTGTTTATCCATCTATCTGTCAATAGACACTTAATTTGTTTCCATTTTTAGGCTCTTGTGAATAAAGCTGCTATGAACATTGGCATGCAACTATCTGTTTGGGTCCCTACTTTGAATTCCTTTGGGTATATATCTAGCAGTAGAATTGCTGGGTCTTCTAGGAATTCTGGGTGTAGCTTTTTGAAGAACTACCAAAGTGTGTTCCGTAGCAGCCGCACCATTTTACATTCCTGCAAGCAAGATAGAAGGACTCCACTTTCCCCACGTCCTCACCAACACTAGTCATTTTCCTTTTTTTGTTTTTGTCTTTAACAATTACCATCCTAGTGGGTATGAAGTAACAGGTCGTTGAGTTTTGATTGCCTGAGTGTCTGTGTGTGTGCGTGTGTTGCACATGTGTATAAAGACAGAGATAGCTAAAGATAGAGAGTAGCTGACTCTCTGGAGGCTGGAAAAGACCTCTGTCATTAGATTCAAAGCCCCATCAGCTCAATAAGGCCAAGGCATCAGTCCCCAGAGAGGACAGAACTCTTGATCTTGACCCAGAGGCCATGAGCAAGTCCACAGAGCTTACAAAAGCATGTTAGACTGAGAAGTTGGCATCTTTCCATGCTTTTTCAAAGCTCATTTCCTAAAGATTCTTCAGAACCCTGGAGAGAGAGGGAACGGGAAGAGGAGAGAGAGGATCAGGAAACACAGAAGAGCCCAAAACGGCCATGTAGAGGGTCACAGGGGCCCACAAGTACCTTTGTTAGGGGAAGGGATTGGGCTCCTCTAATCGGGTGCCAAAACGAATTAGACAGCAGTCGGAGTCCAGCTCAGACTCAAAGACAGAATCAAATACTAAGAGGGGAGAAATCCAGAATCTGGGTAACATTACTGGGGAGGTCAGAATCTGAGATTAGAATCTGGAGGGAAGTAGGGGCAAAATAACAGGAAGTAAGGTCAAAAAAACTAGAAGACCCAATTTAGGCTTCTAAATTGAGATCAATTACACAGGAAATTGGGGACAGAAAAGAATTTGAGGCCGCGTGGTTCAAGTTCACTGCCTAAGACCTGGGAGATGCAGAGCAGCAGTTCATCGGCATGGCCTTGGGATTCCCGGCATCTCCGGCCGGGCTCGACCATGTGTCTCCTTCCATCCAACTGACGGTTATTCCTACTCTTGCCCTGGAGAATGATAATACCCTTGAGGTCTTTCCCAGTAGACCTTAGGTGACTAGAACATTCATTTCCCATGTTTTCAGCGGAATGAGCAAACAGAAAAACCAAGGTCTCTGGGGGGACCTGGGGGGCTCAGTCAGTTAGGCATCCGCCTTCAGCTCAAGTCATGATCTCCCAGTTTGTGAGTTCAAGCCCTGCGTCAGACTCTGTGCTGACAGCTCAGAGCCTGGAGCCTGCTTCCGGTCCTGTGTCTCCCTCTCTCTCTCTCTCTCTCTCTCTCTCTGCACTCTCACCCACTCATGCTCTCTTAAAAACAAACATTAAAAACAAAAAGAAAAACCAACGGTTCTGCCTCTCATCCAAATGGATCTGCCCCCACTGCCAAATCAAAAGGAGAAAAACATTTTTTAGACTGGTTATAGGAGGCCATGGACCCTAGAGAAAAGTTAGTAGGGAATTTGGAGACATTGTATGAGGGGGTCAGACTGTAAGATGGCCCTCCAGATGCCCATCACATGCTGTGAGTACTTGGTATGATCTCTCCCCTTTAGGTAAGGGCAGGATCTTGGAATAGGATGGGGTATCTCCCCCATACAAAAGGGGGACAATCCTGGGTAGGCCTGACCTATCGGGGGAACACTTAAAAGAAGCAGCATCAGAGAGACATCCTCCTGCCGGCCTGGAAGAAAGGAAACGCCACGTTGTGAACTGCCATGGGGGCCACATGACCAGGAACCGAGGGCATCCTCTCGGACCTGACAGCATTTCCCTGCAAAATCCAGCAAGGAAACCAAGACCTCAGGCTTAAACCACAGGACAGGGTATTCTGCCAAAAACCTGTGAGCTTAGAAAGGGACCAGAGCCCCAGATGAGATCCCTGCCTCGATGATACTTTGATTTCAGCCTGAGACCGTGGGTGGAGGACCGCGCTAATGTATAGATGTGCTTCTGACCCGCGGAAGCTGGCTACGTTTGTAGTAATCTGTTTGCAGCAAGAAAAAAAAAAAAAAAAAGAAAGCACCTTGCCTACCAGGATAGGAGACATAAGGAGCCGGTGGACCCTGACCCTTGAACTTCTTGGGTTTGCTCTTTGTGATGTGAAACAATAGATCAATACTCCCATCACAGATCCATAGATCCACATGAGACCTTAGAGAGCATCTCATCCAACCCTTGGAGAGGTTTAAGTGGCTTGCTCAAGGCCACGCCGCTAATTAGTGGCAAATACAGTGGTCAAACTTAAACATGCCCGTATCTGGAAGGAATTCTGCTGTAAAATGGGTCAAGGATACGGAGAACGAGAAACTGCAGGAGTCTTTACCACCATCTTATTAAAGCTCCTCCATTTTAAGCAGGAAGAAACTGAGGCACAGAGCGACCAGGGAAGCTGCAGCCTTCCTCCCAGTGAACAAAGCCACGTCAAAAGCGCCAGCCGCAGAACCACCCCAGGCACGCGACTGCCCTTGCAAACAGAAATCAGCGTGGGCCCAAAACTGCTTGCCTTCCCATTGATCCCCAAATTAGTAAGCAGCAAGTAAGATGCAGGAGCGATATGCCAGCTGCCCAACAGCCAAGCAAGGTGCTCCCAGCTCATGTAGGACAGAGCCACACGGCCACCAAAACAGCCAGGGCTTTTCTCCTTTGCAGGAAGGCTCAGCTGCACCGAAGGAGAGAGCGGGGAGGGCCGGCCTGCTAGGCTTTTTTATTTTTGCCCCCCCCCCACCCCGAAGCTTAGAAACAAAAGAAAATACTGCAGCTTTGCTAGTCAGGGACCTTTTGTGGAGGCTGATGTGTGTCAGTCAGATTTGGGGGGTGTGTGTGTAACCGAATAGCCTGTCAGAGCCTCATTTTCCACGATGCAAGTCTCCCCTCACTGATAACACTCTAAATAACAGGTGAGTGACTCCTGGCAGGAAGAAGATTGTCTGACCTCATTGTTTGCCTTTCCCCCCCCTCTTTGTTCTTCACAAATAAAGGTTTTTTAATAAACTGAAAGGTCCTCCGCTCTTGCCTGATGATAAAATGAAAGGAACCAGTGAGGTATGGTACAGCGAGGCAGCGAGAAAAGAGAAGCTCATCAGAAAATAACAAAGGTGCAAGGTAAAGATAAGGCGGCTGTCAGAGATTAATCCTGCCCGCCTGATTGTTTTCTTTAATACCAAAGCCTGCACTAGCAAGCGATAAGTTTGCTGAGTAATTTGGTTTTTGGTGAGGAAATAAAATTCAGGTAGGCCCCATAATTGATTTCCTTTTCTTTAGTTTTCTAAACATTAAACAACAACAACAACAACAACACGAAGCGGTGCTCCGGCTACAGCCGTCTCTCCCAGCTGCCCCGCCGCAGCTGCCCTCTTGACCGGGCCCACCTGCTTCCTGCCAAAAGCTTCCAGAAGGAGGGTAGGAGTGAGTGAGGCAAGTTCCCCCTCTGTCAGCAACGCAAGGTGCAATTCATCTGAAATGCTCAAACTCACGTGTGGTGCGGACTGAATGGTGCGCCTCCCCAAGGAGCCTTCGGAATCCTTACCCCCAGGGCCTCGAATGTGACCCTATTTGGAAACAGGGTCTTTGCAGAGGTCAACAAGTTAAAATGAGGTGGGTTCTGACCCCACAGCACTGGTCCCCTTTGGTAAAGGGGAAGCTTGGACACGGGGAGGATGCCACGAGACCATGAAGGCAGACACCGGGGCGGGTCTGTGTGCAGAGGACAGAAGCGCCAGACTGCCAGCAAACCAGAAGCTGGGAGAGAGGGCCGGAGACCGGGTCTCCCTCGAAACCTCCAGAAGGAACCAGCCCTGGGGAGCCCTTGATCTAGGACGTCCAGCCTCCTGAACCGGGAGACAATACAGGTCTGTGGTTCGATCCTCCCCGTGGGTGGGTTGCTGGTGTTTGATCGAACAGCCTAGCAAACTCCTACCACGTCTGTCTCTAACACACATATGCAACAGGAACCCTCACCTCTAACTTGAACGTCCCAGTTCTGATTCCACAGCTTGGTTCCGCCTCTTCCCAGTCGGCCCACCCCCATCAGTCTCTGGGCACCCACTGAGGAAGGCAGGCAAGGGACAGTGAACCCTGAAGGCACGGGCCCATCCCTTCCTTCTGTGTGTGAGGGGGTCGCACATGGCACCTTCCCTTCTAGGACGCCAGGGGGTTCATGAACACGCGTGGTGACAGAGCCCCGGTGCACCTGCCCCCTCAGCCTGCTCCCCTCGGTCATCAGGAGCTGGTGGAGGCCCAGGGCAGCGACCTGAACCCAGGGAACGGCCTGCAGGGAGATGCCGCCCCAGAAGCCCTGAATGTCAGGCAAAATGCTGCATCGCTGACTCCCCCTCTCCCGGACTTACAAAATCCATCTGAGCCCTTTCAGAGGAGCTGCTCTTCAAATCTGGATGTGCCCCGGAGTGAGTCACCGCTTACAAGGCGGACTGTGACTCAGCCCGGGGCGGAGGTGCAGACGCTGCCGCTAAAGAGCACCCAGGTGCAGCCCACAAGCGGCTGGAACGCGGGCCACACCTGAGGGCCTGGCGTTGGCGCCCAGCGGCGTGGGGGGTGTGGGCACGGTGGCGCGGGCGAGCGGGTCCCCGTGGGGGCCCAGAAGCCAAGCTTCGGGTGGCTCCAAGCCTCCGCAGACTCGGTGTCTGCAGGCCGAGGAAACCCTTCCTCAAGGTCAGGGGGAATAAAACACGGCAGGAAACACCTGCAGGGACCAAGGGGGGGGAGCTCCCCGGGGCGTGCACGCGGAGGCGACGCAGGCGGCAGACACCTGGGTTATGGGGACAAAACGAACGGCCCCCGGGTTGCTCATCCTGCAGCTAGTTTCTCATCTTATGTGAACGAGATGCGCAGTTTGCAGCTTCTCCCAGCTGCCCCTGACATGAAAGATCCTGAGGGCCCCCTGGGAAGCCACGCACCCCATCCATCCGCAGGCTTGCTGGCTGCAAGGGGAGGGATCCCCGCAGCCGCGACTGCTCCCGGGTGGAGAGGAGTAAAGAGGGTTCTTTGCAGATGCCCGGTGTTAAGACCACCTTGGAAAATGGCCGAGAGGAGGACAGGTATTTTTTTTTTTTTCAGCAGGAATACTCCCGGCAGACATTCCTTGAGGCTAAGAAAATGATCTGCCAAGGAGTGGCTTTGAGACCGAGGTCTAGTGATCCACCTGGAAGCTGGCTGTGGGGTGGGATGAAAGATCCCCATCAGGAAGGGGGCCCGGCTGGCAGCCACCACTCCCCCCCACCCTGCCCTCCCACCCACTCAGGGAGCCCTACCAGCACCCCCCTTCCAGGCTTCCCACGGCCCCAAGGATGACCCCTCCCCATTCTGGTATAACTGTGTTTTGCACGATCATCGATCTTCAAGAGCATTTGGTTCAATTCTCTGATTAAAGAAGAAACTGAGGTCCAGAGTGGTAGACAGGTTTTTCCAAGGACACCTAGCAGGTCAAAGGCTGATCTTTCTGGGGCCCTACAGTGGTCAGGACCTGGTAGGAAGGCAAGTCAGAGTTGAGAGGCGGAGGAGACCCAGAGAAAAAGCCTTACTCGGAAGGTTCCAGGTTTCGACCTGGACACAACGGATCCGAGAACAAATTCTGACGTACAGAGAGAACAGGCAAACCCCCAGGAGGGGTCCCAGCTTTGAGGGCGTTTTTAAATGCGGATAAGCAGGCTCCACCCAGGCACAAATAATCTGAATTTATCAGGACTTACAGCTGGTGAACATTGGAGACAGGCGGACTCTGGAGCCCCATCCCGTCCGACTGAATCAGGAGAATCTGGGTGATCCCCGAGCGTGTTAAGGTCTGAGAAGTGCTTCCTGCTCTACACTTTGGGAGTACCTGACGCCCAGGTGTGAAATTCTGATCTATAATAAGAAATATACATGTGGTCCCCCTCCCCACTTCTGGCACAGAATCCCTAAAACCTTTGGATTTTCCTAGGCCATCAGAGTGATAAAGCTGTCATTTGTTATGTTAGTGACTCAAAGATATCACACCTGAGGAAGGGGGCTGGTTGCCAGGGGACCCAGATACATGATTAGAGGTCTGGAGCTTTCAGTTCCATCCCAGACTTGACCCTGGAGAGGCTGGAGGGCTTGGGGGTGGATGGATTAGCCATGACCAAGTGGGGGAAGCCACCATAGAAACCTGAAAGCACAGGGTTCAAAGAGCCAGATCCAAGACCTGATGATGCCACGTTCATCTTGAGACCAGGGAAGAGCAGAGAAGAACGGCAGTCCAAGCGTCCTACACTGGATCAGTAGGAGAAGGTCATGACGTAGGCATTCAAGCTGCTGCTTGAACCAAAACAGTTCTAACAGTTTCTGCCGCAGCTGTATGACGTTGGGCAGCTCATTTAAGCTCCAAGCCTTCGTTTTTTCTCTGTAAGATGGAGAACGTAACAGCTCATTCATGGAGTCCTTGTGACCTGCCAGGTGCTAAAACCTAAAGCACTTGATGGAGTTTCTGGAACTTACGCTCAAAAAACAGCTCTCGTTAGGGATTCCATTTTCACTCCACAGTCTTTCTGGGGAGGATTTTAAGTGAGTAGATGGACAGATAAGCTGTGGACAATCAGCTCTTTGCAGAGTACAAAGCTAAGGTCACCATTTATAAATAAATAGCTCGCAAGGCTGTGGAGGACAATTCTGTCTCCTCTGGGCAAGCCTAGCTTAATCCACCACGGTGGTTTCCTACAAATGTAAAAAGCAGGACAACGGCAAAGAATATTATAAGAAAACACGAGGAGGCGTGAAAATCCAAAAGGCATAATAGTGGTAGGGAAAAGGGAGCAAGGAACTAGGTTAACACGATGCAGAAGACCCTCTAGAAAAACACCAGAGTGAAAAGATAGCTAATTGAAGAATGAGAGCGTTTTCTTAACCAGTGCTAGCTGAGTAAAAATATAATTATCTTTGATTCATGAAGATTGCTACAATATGACTCATTTACCAAAACAGTTACTAGCAGAATTACATTTGTTACTGCGGGGAGACCACGTGGGCGCAGGGCCTGTAGTAAACACCAGATCCGTTTGTACTTTTCACAGAGGCACCTTGAAGGAGACTTTGGTTTCTCCTGAGCGGTTTTCTGTGCGGCCTCTCGCAGCAGGGCCTCTGGTGATGATCGGGAGCACGACGGCCTTCCAGAGGTAGGGGAGATGGTAACCCACTCCCAGCCAGGTCCTGGGAGGGGTTCACACAGCTTTCCTGGCACTTGTCTGGGTCTCAGACTTGTTTCTTTCTGCAAGTGAAGTCACAGCTTTTTGGCAGCTGTGGCCTTGGCTTTCATGCATATCCAGTTGATGTCTCTCTCTCTCCTCAGAGATCACACACAAACCTAGCAAAAACCATAATGTTTACTGGTTGTCTGACGGCCCTAAGAAGGGAAAAACCAGCCTTTGCCATTCAGATGCTTTCACTTTCACAACCACAGTGGGCTGGGTGTGTGTCCCCACAGCACAGAGCCACTGAAAAATCTAAGCCTTCAGGGGCACCTGAGCATCCGACTTTGGCTCAGGTCATGACCTCACTGTTTGTGAGTTCGAGCCCCGCATTGGGCTCTGTGTCAGCACAAAGCCAAAAATCTGCTTTGGATTCTGTGTCCCCCCTCTTTCTCCACCCCTCCCCTGCTTGTGCTCTGTCTCTCTCGCTCTCAAAAATAACATTAAAAAAAAAAAAAGAACCTAGCCTTCAACCATCTGTGTGTCCAAGATGATGGTCAGGTCTGTGCGTGAAAACAGTGGGGAAACGCACTCTGGGCCGTGGGAATCTCAGGGCACAGGGCATCTTAGAGGTGTCCCGGCCCCATCTCCCAAGGCTGGACGTGGCTCTAGGGGTTACTTGCGTGTACGTGATGAGGACACCCATATGTTTCAGAAAAATAGAACGAACGGCACAGGCTGAAATAAAAAGTCACATTTCTGACACAGTAAAGGAGCACCGCAGAAAGAAGTGTCCAGAAAAAGGCAAGCGGCAAAAGCAGTCCTGCACGTACAAGAGTAATGAAAATAAATCCCGCTTACAAGCCTAATGACCACATCGCAGAGCAGGTTGAGACCCTGACTGATACAAATGAGGATCATTATCATCCCTGGGCTCTCCTGCTCAGTGTCGGACAAGCACCGCGCAAATAGAAGGAAATGACCAGGGCTATAATAGTAGAATATGATAACCCCACACCAGACCTGGGCCTCTAATAAGGAGAGTCATTTTCATCTCCAATCCCAAAGCCACTTGAGGCCCCAAAGACCATCAATATACATGCTGCTTACCTTGTCTGCGACCTGGGGTGATTAATGTTTTAAGAACCACCCACATCTCTGCTCCCAATATGCACAAGTGCATAAGTTTTTCCTTTTGGCCTAGAAGCTAGAGAGGATTCCATAGATGATTCTCTCTTGGGGTGTGACCACCCACCCTCTTTATTATTTATTAAGTGCCTCCTGTGGTCCTAGCGATTGCCCTAAGGGATTTAAATGCATTATATCGGAACTGAGGGTTGAAGGGGAAGGGGGAGGGGGGAAAAGAGGTGGTGGTGATGGTGGAGGGCACTTAAGGGGAAGAGCACTGGGTGTTGTATGGAAAACAATTTGACAATAAAATATTATGGGAAAAAATAAATAAAAAAATAAATGCATTATATCATTTAACCCCAAGCACAGGGGATAGGTAATAGGTATTATCAATACTCCCATTTTGAAGAAAAAGATAACCGAGGCTCAGAGAGGTTGAGTCACTTGCCTAAGGCCAACCAGTAAAAGATAAGTCAGAGATTAAAACAGAAAACCAGCTATGATAGGCTGTATCCAGGGTCAACCTCCTGGAGGAGGTGACAAGAGGAGACCAAGCAGCTGTGTCAGAGCAGACAGGAAGGGAAGAATCATTCTATGCAGGGAAAAGATCCTGTGCAAAGGCCCAGAGGCAGAAAGGAGCTTGAAAGGCGTGGGAACTCTTCAGGTGGCTCTTGCTGAAGGACAACCCATCCTAAAGCTGTGGCTGAGACAACGGCATTCGTTCCCCCCCCCCCCCCCCCCCGGCTCAGGGTTTCTCAGGTGGGGGCAGGGCTATCAGGACAACTTATTACTGTGCCAGGTGTCAGTCAGGACAGCGCTACGGGAGCTGGAGCAGCTGCTTCTCATGGGGCTTACTTGGCAGCAGGAAGGTCGGTACCATGACTCAGGGACCTTGCTTCTCCGTCACATGGCCTCTCCACGTGGCTGCTTGGGGCTCCTTCAGCATGGTGGCTGAGTTCCCAGACGGAAGAGATGGAAGCCACCAGTCCTTTTTAGGGCAAGGCTCAGAACTGGCACAGTGTTACGTCCGCCATGTTCTGTTCCACTCAACTCAGTCACAGGCACAGCCCTGATTCAGTGGGAGGAATGACAAAGAGTGGGGGGGAAGCCAGTGGGGTGGGAACATAGTTGACTAGGGCTGGAGGAGCAAGAAAGGGGTGGGTCCTGGAACATGACAACCAGAGACAGATTTTGCAAGGCTGTCTTGGTCATGGGAAGGAGTCTGGATTTCACTGTAAGTTTAATAAGGAATCCTTGCCTCCTTTTGGACCCTTGCTCTCATCTCAATTTCAGTAGAAGACTAACAAAAGTAGGAACTCAAGGGATTTCATTTTAAGGCCATAGACAAGTCTACTGTCACACAGAGGCATTTAGTTCAGACATTTAATGAATATCAGGCATTAGTACACTGCCATCCTCAGATATGTGCTCCTTTCAAATTTCATCTGTTGCTGAGTAAATCAAATAACCCACCAGGTTTCCAGGAAGTAGCAACAATGCCAATATGTCTCACCAGACACCATACCAGGCATGGCAACCCCACCTTCATGTGGAAGAATGACTACTGCTCATTTTCTTGTCCACCTTTAAGTAGCTTATGCTCCTAAAAATTCAAATTCAGCAGCCTTCTGGTTTGTCAGTCATCCATCTGGCTGAATAGAACTATCCCTTTGAGATCAGCAAGCCTGGTTGTACCCAGGCAACTGAACCACCAGGTCCAACATGACCCTCCAATGCCTTATTGTCTTCACATTAGAGAACTAGGTCCATTTGTCTCATTTAGAGTCATTGGTTGAAAGAGAATGGAAGAAGAGTGGCTTTTCTGTGTTGATTGGGACCTGACCTTTTCTGTATACCAAGATGTATTAGTGTTAGGACACTATGGAGATTGGAACTGAGCACATATTAAATACCTTCTGTGCTGAGGTGCTGAAGATACCAAGATACTTAAGATACTTAGAGACTCCCCTCCAAGTTCTTGAGCTGTTAAGTATAATGAGAATAATTACCCATAAACAGAAATTTTTAATACAGTATAGAAGATACAGTAGCAAAGGCATTTGAAGGGTGCAGAGAGAGCACAGAAGAAGGAAATATGGCCATGCCTGCTGTGTTAAGGAACTTACCATTTATTGTATGACAATCAGTGATTTTTTCAGAGATCAGATTTATGTTTTAGATAGATTATTCTGGCAGAAACACAAAGAAAGACAACACTGAGGCAAGAGCAAAGGAGGGGAAACCAATAGAAAGTGCTGACTCAATTTAAAAGAGAAAGGGGGGTGCCTGCGTGGCTCAGTCGGTTAAACATCTGACTCTTGATTTCGACTCAGGCCATGGTCCCAGGGTGATGGGATCAAGCCCTGAATAGGGTTCTGTGCTGATGGTGTGGAGCCTGCTTGGGATTCTCTCTCCCTCTCTCTCTCCATTTCTCTCCCGCTCTCAAAATAAATATATATTTTTTAAAAATTAAAAAAAATAAAAGAGAAAGACAAATTTATGGCAATGGGAATGGAAAATATGATACAGATCTCAGAAACATTTATGGGCTTGAATTATCAGGATTTAGCAATAGATTTGATGTAAGAAGAGAAGGAGATATTTGGGAGACTCCTGGCCTTGAGAAAATAAAAAATGAGAAGTATGAAGAGGGCAGTAGGTGAGACTAAACTAACACACTGAATCTGAGGCATCTGATGGCATTTCAAATTGGAGATGGCCAACAGTCATTTGGATATATGAGTTTGAGGTTTAAACTAAATATTGAAGCTAGAAAAGCAGGGATGCATGCTCTCCTCATAGAGGAGATAATGCACGTGGTTGAGATTTTCTAGATTCAGAAAATAGTGAAGGTAGAATGGACTCCCAGAGCTCATCAAATTTTAAGGGAGTGGCCAAGAGGAGAAATGGTCATAGAAGAAGCTAAAGAATCCACGCAATCTGGTAAAATTAAATCCAAGGAACGCAAGATTCAAGAAGGTGATTGGGTGACCAATAGAATCAAAGACTCTATAAAAGTCTCATCAACCAGTTAATTAATGTAAAAGTGACCACTGGGTGTATGGCCTGATGGAAGTATAAACCATATTATAAAGGTTGAAAAGCAAGTGTGAGATGAAGATGTTAAGGCAAAACAATATAGAATGGACTTGCCTGAAATTCATCTGTGAAGGGGAAGAAAGCACCACCAGAATGGGGGGTGGGGGTGTGAATTGAATTGTTTGTTTAGTTTTGGTTTTGTTGCTTAAGGGTATGAGAGACTTCCTTCGTTATTAATGAAATGAGGGAAAATAGCCATAGGAATAGGGGAAACTTTATGACACAAGATCCAGAAATGATATGAAAAGTTGGAAGCCCAACACAGGCTTGACCTTAGAAGAGTGCCATGTTCTGAGACTGGAGAAAAATGGGTTCAGACCTACTTCGGACAGGAGGTTGAGGAAGTTCTGATCTGGTGGCATCCCCTGGCCCCACCCCCAGGGTGTCTGAGCCCAGGGCAAGAGTATAAACAGATGTTCCTATATCTGAACATTAGAAATCAAGCCCCTGAAACAGGTAAATGAGATATGTTTGACAGATGGGATGCATAGGTTCAATAGAGTGCTCCTATCTTGACAGAAATGCCTTGGTTAAAACTTGGGAATCCAAGTTCTAACTTAGGATTTTGGACTTCTCAGACCCCCAAGCTGGACCATGGAAGCATATGAGAGCCACTCCCAGTCCATAACCTAGTTCTTCTCTGTTCCTACCACTGGCCCCATTGTACATGGCAAGGGACCTGGTAAGTACCTGTGACAGCACCCAAGCCTGCATGCCGAGGTTCTCTGCATAGCTTTCTGCAAACAGCCATTCATTGGCCCCCACTTGGGCGTAAAGGTGCATCCACAGTGGGTTCATCTGTCTTTAGGAGAAAGGTTTTGGGGAAGAGGCCTACATAGGCCATGGAAGTAGGGTCATGGAAGCCTTTGCAAAGAATTCTGGGTTCTGTGTCCTTTCACGTGTGGGAAGAGTACACAGGAAAGTGAGGCGTTGGCGCTGGGTGAACATGTCTCCTTCCCTGTACACACCCCTTGCCTGTAGGGAGGAACCTAGGCAACAGTGGCCAGAATGGTGGTCTCTAAAGCACGGGATGCAGGCCACGGACCCCTCCTGCCTGGGCCTATGGGAGGAAGTCTGAGGGTCTCCATTTTTCTTTTTCTTTTCTTTTCCTCCATTTTCTTGATGAAACAAAAAAGCTAAGACTATCTGCTGAGACTGAAGTTGGGTGGGAATCCTTCCAGAGGAATCCAGGCCACCTTACAGGTTTGGTTCTCTGATCTCTTGAGAAATGGGATTCAAGTAGGTTTCCATGAGAACTTGCTTCTTAATTTGAAGTAGAACCACATGCAAGGCAAGCAAATGTTGGAGTCTTTGAGTGACTACAACCTGCGGACATTTGCTTGGGAGACCTTTTTCTCCTCCTTGCCAACTCAAACGGGCCCGTAAAGTTTGCTGTGTGACAAACACATAAACTGAATGAAAAAAAAAGTTGCATCACATACTCCACTTCAAAGCCAGAGGGCTATTAAACCTTATTTTGAGTCAGGACCCCTCCCCAGCAGTGTTTGAAAGCAGGCCACCTTCACAAAGAGGTGTGGCCCCCACAAAGACTACACAAGGGTCTTCTCTCCTGCCTTCAAGGCAAGTCTGAGTTGAGATGACATCAGTGGCCTGCAGACACAGGGACCAGCAGAAGGTGGGATGTCCGGGGAGCCTCTGTTTTTAAATCTCAAAACAGTATGAACTTTCCCTTCAAAGAAAATGAAATGCTCTGAAATGAAAGATGATGGCATAAATTAAATAGTAGAGACGTGACTAAACACCAGTTATACAATTTTTTAAAACATCCTCCTATATTTATAAATTTTTTCATAATGTTACTTTAAGGGTATTTTAACTCCCTCTGTAATTATACCTCAACACTGACCAAATGATGCTTTTTTTAAAAAAAAATATTAGTTTTCAAAGACCTGTTTGACCATTAATTTCCTGTAATGGCTGCTGAAATCTTATTATCTGCATTTTATTGCTATGAAAACTAAAATATGGAGCAGTTAAGTGACTACCCAGAGAACAAGTGGCAGAATTGGAAATAGCACCCAATATTTCATCCGACCTATTAAATCAGGCTTCTTGCTAACCTAGAGCTGCCTCTTCCCACACTAATCTACTTTCGATTTGTGACTACTCATGTCTTTATGCCAGCCTATTAGGAAACTACAGTTGTTCAGCATCTAGCTATATATTAGATGCGGCTAAATATTTCATTACAAGAGTAATGAGGATAGAAGAAACTTTTTCTTAGAGGACAAGGCAAGTTATGACATGCCATCTAGTGCGCCCTGTGTCTACAAAAGGGAGTCCTGGTATAGAAAAGAGGCAGTGAGGAAAATGTTCAAGAAGGATTTAGATCCATTAATGTATAATATACTCCTAATATATGGCTTTTTACTAAGGACTGCGGTTGTCTGAACACCCACCCCCCACTTTAATTTGCCTCTCTCACAGCATTACAATGTGGGTCCGTTTCTGCCCATTTTATTTTCCCAACTAAATCCTAAAGGCAGGGGTTGTCTCTTATACCCTTGTGTGTCCTCCGCAGGGCACAACAATGTCTTGTTCGTGGTAGCTATTCAGTAAGACACAGCTGAATGACAACAACAACAAAATGAACATTTTGGATCCCATCACTAGTTATTTGAGATGGACAGCCCGCAGAATCAGGCTTACCCATTTTACCTCAATCCTGGGCACCCTGGCAAGGACAGAGCACTGGGTGGAATGAATTGCAAGTCTAAACTAGTCGCAAGTCTCATGCTCTAGAATCACACAAACCAAAGGAAGGGTTGCACATTACACTCTACTGTTGAGATTAAAAGAATAAAACCAAGTGGATACAAACCCCTCCTTTAGTTTCTGCTCTGATCCCCAGGAGGAAGATACGTGTATTTCTCATCAGGCCAGAAAGACCAGTGTGTTTCCCTAGATGAGAAATAAAAGTCTTAAGTGAAAGGTGTTTATTTCAGCTATAGAGGGAACTCCTGGCAAACTTGTCAGCAGGGAAAATTGGTTTATTGTGAAGTAAAAGGAAAGTCCCAAATAATTAGGAAGCATTCTGTGCATCCCAAGAAAGGAAGTCAATAGCAACATTCCAGTGTGTGTTGTATCTAAACTAAACCACAAAAGTAGCTTTTTACCATTGCATGCAAATGATGTCTGGAAAATAGCCTAGTTTACATAATTGCACAGCTGTGGGCAGTCTGGCTTCCAAAATTCAGGATGCATCTTGATAGCATGTGTCAGACCCATAAAAGGGTTAATTTTGAAAACAGCCACTTTCACATACAGATGGAGACAGAGTGCCATCATCAATGTTTAATCAATCAATAGGCATTTATTCCTATGATATAAAGTTTACATTATCCTCCATCTGGAGGGAGTAAAGGAATAAGGAAGGGGATCTGTCAAAAGCAAAATTACTTCTTGTTAGCGTTGCCCCTATCATTTCAGTTCAGCTTAGTACATGTTAATCTTTTTTATGACTTAAATAAGGCAACGAAAGTGATTATACTTTAACCCTCTTGTGAATTTCTCAAACCCTTTAATCTAAACCCAACAATTTAGACCAGGCTCTGGAACGAGCTGTCAGATAGTCGTCTTCTATCATGATCAGATGATTGGCTAGTTTACATTTCTTTACCAGTTGTATTCAACTCTATAGTTCCAGATTTCTCGACGCCTCTCTTTCTGCAGCAACTCTGCCCTCTGGTTAATTTCTAAGTCTAGGAGACAATGTTGTAGCATATAGGAATGTGCACTGCAGGTTCCAATAGATCCATGTTTGAATTCCAATCCCCTAGAACAGCCTGTGTGAGTCCCTGAATGATATTCTAACCTCCCTAAGGCTGTTTTTTTTTTTTAATCTGTAAGATGACTACACTAATGGCTGCCTCACGAACTCACAAAGTCCTTGTGAGGATTGAGTGGTAGCGCATATATGAAATCCAGACCTCTGAATACACAGCAATGACTTTTCCCTACCCTCAAGTGGAAGCACTTGCTTTCTCTGAAGCTAGAGTAGGGTTTTGTTAGTCTTGCTATTTGTTTCCTTTGCTAGACTGTGGCTCGTGAATTCACCTAGGCAAAACACAGTGTAGAAGAAACAAATTTGTGTCTTTCATTTGTGAAAAGACTAATTAGATAAAAGGGGGGGAGGGGAGATCAACAGTGCAAATGTGGTTAGTTGATTACTGGGCAGTAAAATTATTTATTGTTATTTTGATATATTATTTAAATTATTATTGTTACATAAGTTTGATAATTCCCAATACTCAGAATTGAGTGGGGGGGGGGGTGAATAGTGAAAGTCTATATCTTCCTAACAGGGTAAATAATACAGAGGAAGGCACATTGTCTAAATGCTTGTACCATAGAATATATGTGCTATTCTCCACTGTATCTTAGCTCCTAAATTTGAAAGTTCAGTAAAGAAAGATGCATATAGGAATTTATAAATTCTTGCTGTGCCACTGAGGTTTCTCCATTCGTGCCTACAGTATTAAAGACTCCCAAAGGAAGGGTCTCTAAGCCGCCTGGACTTTTAGTGACAATCATCTATTATGTGCAGAAAACCTCCAGGAAGAAAATAGAGAGCTGCACCATTATGTTTTAAGTTCCCAGATCAACATTGGCAGTTTAAGATAATACAAAAACATAATTCTCATTGTTGCAATTTCTCCTTAGTTCAAGGCAATGTGGGCAGCCATTATAGTCCCACATAAAATCAGTACGTACTAATGAATAATGAATAAAGGTTTACTCCCAAACCAGACCATCAGATGGAAAGTCTAACTTGATTTCACAATCTAAACCATTGTACGCCCACTTGGTCTGCTTCTTGTTCTCTGCACGTCCTGCTCCTCTACCCACAAGCTGCTAAACCACTAAGCCAACCTATCACAACAAGTCCAACCTGCTTCTTTCCTCGAACCTACACTTGGCATCACAATCAGGAATTTTCTACAGTAATGGGGCGCCTAGGTGGCTCCGTCAGTTGAGCATCCAACTTCAGCTCAGGTCATGATCTCACTGTCCAGGAGTTCGAGTGGTCTGTAACTTCAAGCAGGACATCAGGCTCTGTGCTGACAGCTTAGAGCCTGGAGCCTGCTTTGGATTCTTTTGTTGTTGTTGTTGTTAGTTATTTATTTTGTGAGAGACAGAGACAGAGCACGAGCAGGGGAGGGGCATAGAGAGAGAGGGACACATAGAATACAAAGCAGGCTCTAGGCTCTGAGCTGTCAGCACAGAGCCCAATGCGGGGCTCGAACCCACAAAACCCACGAACTGTGAGATCATGATCTGAACCAAAGTTGGACGCTTAACCAACTGAGCCACTCAGGTGCCCTGGCTTTGGATTCTTGATTCCTCTCTTTCTGCCCATCCCCTGCTTATGCTCGCTTGCTTGCTCTCGCTCTCTCTCTCTCTCTCTCTCTCAAATATAAGTAAACATAAAAAATTTTAAAAATAAATAAAAGGAGTTTTCTACAGTAAGAATCTAGAGTGCAGAGTCTGAATATTGGGTAATTCTGATGAAGTGAGGGTCCCATGAGGTCGTCCACTAGGCATTGCTCCTGATGGGAAATCAAACCCGTTGAGGCAGAGTGGCAGTGGTCTCATTTCTGACGGGCCCTCCTGAGAGAAGCAAAGACTGGACAGAGTGCAGCCCATAACCAATCCCCAGGACAGAGAGTGAAAGAAATATTGCATTTCTTCATTTTTCTTTAAGTCAGCCTAAGTCAAATTCTATGCTTCAGCCCCTGTGATGAGTAGAAAGGTAGAGTTCAGTTATTTTGGAAGCTTCCCACCACGGGGCCACAGGAAAGTCACTGGTTCTCAAGAAGCACAGAACCTCAGGAGGCCCCACTGGTCATGAGCCATTTGGGGACCCAGGATACAACAGGGTCCCCAAGGGGTCTTCTGGTTCCCGTCTTTGGGACATGGCAGCTCACCTGCTTCCGCTCCGCTCATGGGGCCTGGAAAAGCTCTGGTGAACTAGAAGACCCAGGCTTCTTGATGAGCACCCTTGGCAGACTTCTTTCCTGAGGAGCGCCCCTCCCTTGGGCTGCTGCCACAAGGGGTGCATGCTCCCTGCTACTACTGAAACGCTTCAACCTCCAACCCACTCCCTGTCTAGGGTGGAAGATCTCTCACCCCCCACCCTCAATGCTCACAAAAGCACTCAGCTCTCCACTCCTTCTCTGGGGAGATCTAATCTCGTCTGAGTGGAGGCATTTAAAATATCAAGGAGTGCTTCTACTTCTGAAGCAAGAGAGGACAAACCCTTCCTTTCCATTAGAGAATTCTGGGAAGGGTAGAAGTGACCTGAAAAGTACAACTGAAATCTCAGAAAATTAGCCTGTGTCATTGGTCCCATAAGCAAGCAGGTAACAAGCATTGCCCTCAATTTTTTTTCACCTGGAAACTGGGTAGGACCAAATGTTCCTGATGGAGAAGAGTGATAGGAGCCACAGGTAAATGTATCAGCTCCAGGGACACTGGCTAAGTGTGAGAACCGAGCAATAATCCTGGGTGTTTCAGGGCAGCGCCCCGGAGTGCCTTTCCACCCATCCCTCACGTGATTCTGGGGAGAGGTTCGCATGATCTGGAGTGGGAGTGACTAAATTAGACAGGAAAGATGAAATGAAAGAGTCGTGATACAAAAAGCATGGCAGGAATCTGCAAATACAAGAACCATCCTGCTTTGAGCCTAAAACCCAATTGTTGAGTAGATAAAAAAGATGTAGTACACACACACACACACACACACACACACACACACACACACACAGTGGAATACTACTCACCTACGAAAAAGAATGAAATCTTGCCATTTGCAACAACATGGATGAAGCCAGTGTGTATTATGCTGCACAAAACAAGTCAGTCAGAGAAAGACAAATATACAGTTTCACTAATACATGGGGTTTGAGAAACACAACAAACAAATATAGAGAAAGGGAAGGAAAAATAAGATAATACAGAGAAGGAGGCAAACCATAAGAGACTCTTAAATCCAGAGAACAAACTGAGGGTTGCTGAAGGGGAGTTGAGTGGGGGATGGGCTAGATGGGTGATGGGCATTAAGGAGGGCACTTTTTGGGATGAGCACTGGGTGTCATATGTAAGAGATGAGTCACTGGGTTCTACTCCTGAAGCCAAGACTGTATGCTAACTGACTTGAATTTACATTTTAAAAAATTGACATTTAAATAAATAAAAATAAATAAAATCCAACTGGATTTTGGAAAGGTGGAATGGATGACGGGACCTATACCAGCAGGGGGCGCTGAGGGGGAAGAGAGAAGCCCCCTCCCAGACCACTGTCACTGCCCAGAGCCAGCTAGGAGCTGGAAGAAATCAGATTTACCTGGAGCTACATGGAACATGGAAGGGCACAGATTGGACAAGGAGAGACCATGAGGCAGCAGATCAAGAGGAGAGGTGAGGCAAACACGCCTGACACTCAGAGACTCTGCCAGGGAACGGGGGCCCCCATCCCCTGGAACCCCACTGCAGAAGGCACTGCAAGCATCCACATCTACTGACATTCACCGTAGCAGACACTTCCAACTCTGCCCTGTCAGTCTGGCATTGCTGAAAACACTTTGCACTCTATGCTTTTCGCACACAAATAAAAACCCCTTAATACCATAAGAAAACAGTTAATCTTCTTAAATGACAAAGTATCTCAGTCTGGTGCCGATGTGATTTGACTGAGATTGAACTTAGGCAAATGTTTATGGGAACAGGAAGCAACGATTAACAAATTCATTAATTCAATTACAGCACGGGGTAACTCCTCAATAAATGTTTGTTGTCACTGCTGCTGATGATAATTAAAATCCTGTTTATAGATGGGTTGTGATGTATAATCATTTCATAACTATCTAAGTCCTTATGCCTTGATGAGAACTATCATTATGTGTAAATATTGACTAAGGCTGAGACTCACACATGCCATTGAAATTCAAGTTTATAATCCACTAACCAACAGGAATGAACTAAACTGGGATGTTGGTCCAAAAGAACAGCTGATCGGCTGGAGGTGCAGTGCTGACAGGATCCTACGTCATGGTGTCTTGTGGTCCCGCTTTCCTAATCTATGGACAATCTGGGCTTGCCTGACAAACTTAACACACGACTTCTGGTATTTCTTCATCATGTAGTGCCTTTGAGGATTTCTCACGGTGAAGGTTCTTTTCCTGGTACAAAGCCCCAGGAGGAGGCTGGGAGACCTGGAAGTCTCAATGGGCTGGTGGTTCTCCCAGTGACACCCCCTGGGATCTGCTTATAGGTAAAGAGCACCTTGTCCTGAGCATGACCCAAAAAAACATACTTTGTTTTCTAAATGTCAGCCCAAACTGGTAAGAACCTAAGTAACTGAGTTTGGTTTCCTCCGCCACTCATTCACACATTTCCTAATTTTGCGCAGTTAAGTTACAGGTTGAATGGATAGGACACACACATAAACTATTTGATTATTTACCAGATAGAAATGAATTTATAGGACACTATTTGGCAGGGACTTCGAGGAAGTCAGGCAGCACCTTTAAAAATCAATAAACCCAAACCCAAACTCACATTTTGCCACAAGTTACCCAACAATGGCATCCACCCCTCAAGCGATAAGCAGAGGGTTTGCAACACGAGGTCTCCCAGAAGGGAGTGGCAGCCTTTCCCTGCATAGAACTCGGGGTTGGGGGTGGTCTCTTTTACAGGCATGAGTGTGATTTGTAGGAAGGGGCAATAAATATTAATGTGCTTCCCTTCTGTGTTTCCGTACACACACCTTCTCTCATTTGGAAGTATTTATTGAAGGGAAGGGATAGAGTAGAAGGCATTGTGAGTATTCAAACAGAAATTCAAAGAGAAATCAAGTGTTTGTGTTTAGCTTTCAGCATTCAAAATTGAGAAACACAATAGGCTGGAAAACAGACTTTGGAGAGAGGGGAGAGAAAGAAAGTTTCTGAATTCCTGTAGTATATCAGGAACTAAGCCTAAGGGCTCAGATCTTAGATTTCTTTCCCCAAAAATGCAGATAAAATTCCCCTTCTGCTTAGGACCATTAGGCCATTACACTTGTTGCCCTAATGAAGAAAGAGGTATGTCATAGAGGAAGACAAATAGACAGAAGATTCGAAGCCTTAAAGAAAAATTTAGAAGCTGCCTTTTCTAGAAGGGGATCATTGAGAAGTGCCAAGAAACCAAGTTCCAACACCAAGCATCTCATAGCCTACTCTGTATCCTTAGGGTGAGGTACAGCTTGTGAAGCGTCCAGCAAGGTATGGGAGGTCCAGCAAAATTTGGGCTGGTAGCTCATTCCCAGAGCGTAGTAGGGAGTGACGGCAAGCCTTCCACTTGGCTCCAAAGAATGAATAACTCCATCAGGGGAAAGAGCATCACGGGTCCTCTGACATGGGTCCGACTCCCGTTGGTGTACACAGGGACTCTGGAGGAATTCTGTGCCTCGTGCGAGAATGCAGAAGGGAACCAACAGACCTGGGTTAGGGTGGTAAAGCTCTCAGGTGGGGGCTTTCAGAGAAGGGGCAAATGGCCCAAACCAGTTGTAGACATGAGTACATCAGCCTCCCAGAAGCTGGATGCTACCAGCCATGCCTAGTGGTCCCCAAGCCAGGGGGTAGGAAAGCCAGCCTCTCTACCTTGGAAGACAGTAGGGGATACAGTTGACTTCACCTCCAGGAGGCTGCATGTCATCGGGAAGGGGAGCAGAGCCAAGGATGGGAAATCTGAGCCACCCAAAGAGGCAGAGGCTAACCTACACATCAGACGACGTTAATGGAATTTTACTAAAAGGTGGGGTCCCCTGCCCTCCCCCCACCCATACCCAGCAGACGAGGGCTTGTGACTGATCAGAATATTGATGAGGTTGGGGCGCCTGGATGGCTCAGTCAGTTGAGCATCCAACTTCAGCTCTGGTCATGATCTCACAGTGTGTGAGTTCCAGTCCCACTTCGAGCTCACTGCTGTCAGTGCAGAGCCCTCTTCGGATCCTCTGTCTCCCTCTCTCTCTGCCCCTCCCCCACTCACTCATGCACACACACTCTCTCTCAAAAATACGCACTAAAAGAAGAACAATGGAGAGGTCCTATTTTGGGGTGAAGTAAGAAGAATGCAGCATGAACCAATTTGTAACTTGGGTCAGGAGGTCCAGGAGAAATCTAAATCAGTTACATGTGTAGATGGAAGATTCTAAGCCTTGGGAAGAGTCAGTGTTACTGATCTCAAGAACATAAAATGTCAGGGCACCTGGGTGGCTCAGTTAGTTGAGTGTCCAACTTTGGCTTGGGTCACAATCTCATGGGTCATGAATTCCAGCCCTTTATGGGGCTCTGTGCTGACAGCTCGGAGCCAGGAGCCTGCTTCAGATTCTGTGTCTCCATCTCTCTCTCTGCCCTTCCCCTGCTCACACTCTGTCTCTTTCTCTCAAAAATAAACATTAAAAAATTTTAAATAAATAAAATTAAAAAGAAATGCCATTCTTTTCATTCACTTAGTAAAAATATTATTTTGTATTGTGTGTTGGTTTTGTATTGTATTATATATTTGTGTACAACCCATAAATTTTTTAGTTATTGATTTTTTCAGATTGATGAGCATAGGTGCCAGGACATTTTTTTTAACATTTATTTATTTTTGAGAGAGAGAGAGAGAGGGAGAGAGAGAGAGAGGGAGAGAGAGAGAGAATGAATGGGGAAGAGAGACGGAGACAAAGAATCTGAAGCAGGCTCCAGGCTTTGAGCTGTTGGCACAGAGCCCAATGTGGGGCTCAGACTCGTAAGCTGTGAGATCATGACCTGAGCTGAAGTCAAAAGCTTATTCGACTGAGCCACCCAGGCACCCCTGGTGCGGGGACATTTCTTCTCTTCCTCCCCCTCCTTCATGCCTTGTCTGGGTCATCCCATACTTGCACCTCCTCTGGGGTAGATCAAACCCTCCCCCTCCCTCCAGGGATGAAACAGGAATGGAATCACTGGCCGTATGATAAAGCAAGGCCAAAGAGAAGAGGGGGTACTCGGGTGTCTGTGGCAAGGTGATGAAGAGAGAGAATGCCCTCAGGCTGAGAACTGCCCCCGAGGTCCAGGAGACAGGCGGCCACGCAGGAGTCTGTGAGAAGAAAGAGTGAAGGCCCCTATGTGTGGTGTGCGGAGCAGACAAGAGCCATGTGAAGAGGTTTGCTAAGCCACGTCCTATTCTCAGGCCAAGGGGAATTATGGATTGCAGTGGAGATTCTTGCACCAGAGGTTAGGATACTGGAAACTTGTATGTATCAGGGGAGGGGTGGTCGGGATTAAGAAGAGCAAGACTGGCCAGTAAGACACTTGCTGGGAATGGCCGTAGCATCCTTCTTCCAACATGAAGAGCAAGATCACGAGATTACACAACACAAAGGATCCCCCAAATACGTAAAAAAAGGTTCCTTTTGTTTTGTTGTTATAAGTTGGAGTGGGATGAACCACTGGATTCTGTTCCTGAAATCATTGTTGCACTCCATGCTAACTCCCTTGGGTGTAAATTTAAATAATAAGTAAATAAATAAATAAGTTGGAGTGATTCCCATAGCTAAATAATATTTATTTAACTCCAACTTTCTTTTGGAATACGGAAAGAAGTATCTCACACATACATATTGCTGGTCAGAAACAAAGTCATAACAATTTTTTAAGTTATTTTCAACCAGAGGGGCACCTGGGTGGCTCAGTCAGTTAGGCATCCAACTTCTGCTCAGGTGATGATCTCGCAGTTGGTGGGTTTGAGCCCCGCGTCGGGCTCTGTCCAGCTCCAAGCCTGGAGCCTGCTTCAGATTCTGTGTCTCCCCCTCTCTGTGCCTCTACCCTGCTCCTGCACGCATATGCGCGCATTCTCTCTTCCTCTCTCTGTCTCAAAAGAAAACATTTAAAAAAATTGTTTTTAAGCCACGTTAAACCAGACCCATTTGTGCATGTGGATGTGTGTGTTTACGATAACTATGCTTTCCAAAAATTAAAATATAGGGGGCGGAGGGTAGAGGTGGGGTATAGTGTGGGTAGAGAACACATCAACATTTCCAATTCCTGGAATAGTCTCCTGCCACTTACTAGTGATATGTTGGACTGCATGCAGGATTCTGAATGTTTGTGTCTGGACACCTTTTCCATGGATTTTTAATCCAACCTCCCCCCAAATACCTGTCTTCACACCTTTTTATCTTGCTCCTGAATCTCTACAGCAGGAACAAACAGTAAGAGACAAGCAAGCAGTCAGACGGAGCAAAGAATGATGTTGAGGTTCACGGGGTGTTCAGAAAGTAAGAAATATTCATGGTGGTGGGTGGGCATTTGACGTAACTACTATAAAAGTTAGTGGCTCTTCACCCAGACACAGTCTCCAAAAAACACCCATTTTCTGGTGCCTGGGATGGAGTAAGAAGACTGATCACCTAAATTGTTAGATTTAGATAAACAAATAATAATTTAAATACATAAAATGATTTAAATAAATAAAAATAAATATCTTTCTGCATCAATTCATTTCAGCCTGAAAAGCTCAACCGTTTAAATTTGCTTAAGAGAGAGAGAGAAACCGTGTTCTTCCCTTTAATGTGGTGAGACTAATAGAGGAGTTTGGGGGTGAGGAGCCCCGTGTTTTGTGCCGTGCCTTTGAAAACAGAACAAAACACAATGTCCGGAGATAAATGGTCATTTTCTGAAGGCTGCGATTTTCTTACAAATTCTTGAGGAAATGTTGCCACCTTCTGGACGAAAAGGCAAGGAGCGGTCATCACAACCTTGACATCCAGCCTGTTCATAAACTCGTTTATGTCGTTAGTAAAGAAGGATATTGCTTTGGCTTCCTTTCTTTTCTGTCATTATGCCTGCACAGCATTGATACACTAAAAACAAAATGAAGTCCCTACACAAGCTCTAATCATATGCAAAATAGAACAGAGAGCCCATTTCACCAATTAAACCGATTCTTCAAAGGAGGAATGATCAATCACACTGACAAAGTTTACCAGATTTTTAAAATCTCATTTGCAGACTTCTTAACTCTTACAGGGCTCGAAGAAGGTAGACAGAGTCTCGCCCAGGTTTTCTCTTTAGTTTTATTCTATTAATGCTTTTTATCTCTCTAAAATGGGTTTCAGTCTGCCTAGCTAAATGGTCTCGAATCTGATTTTTTGAATCGATTTTAGGGTTTTTTTTAAGTCATCCATAATATTTTGAGCATCAAAGAACCGAATGCCAAGCACTCATATCCCAACCAACTTTAAAATGTTTACTCCCCTTTACCTGGCTAGTGAGCCCATTCGCATTAGGCCAGCTAACCAGCAAACGTGTTTGCAATAAATAAGGCGACTATGGTGGACCTGGTGGTTTCTTTGAACACCTATGTGTTGGGCTCCCTGAAACAGCCAGGGAATTAGCACACATGCCAGCAAAAACTGGAGGTCGGCTTTGTCAGGTTGAGGTCTCCAATGTGGAGAAGTCTGCGAGTCTAGGACGTTTATTTCTTGGGCGAATGCCCCTCAGTCTTGCTCTTCTTGGCCCCTCCATGTGTTTATTCACAACCTGGCAGGGAAGGTGTGACGTCTTTCTGAGTTTAGTCCGGTCCGTGAGGTCATGGCGGGTGGTAATTGACAACCTCGGGCACCTGCAGAAACTCTCCTGGTATTTATACCAGGTGGGGGCAGGGGCGGGGAGGTGATGGAGAGCCGGTGCTGGGGTCCCTGGAGCCGCGCGTGGATCGTCCTCTGCATCCCTAACCCTGGGGGCAGGTGGCCACGGAGCCCTGTCACCTCGTCCCAAAGTGGGGTGTTTCTTGCGTGCTGTTCCCCGGCTGGAGGCAGCGGAAAGTTTCTTGGTAAGTGAGATGCGTGCAAGGGAAGGAGGGGAGGCAATTTTCTCTGACCAAAAGGTCGATGGTTCTTTTCGTCGTCCACCAGACGCTTGCTGAGATAAGTACTTCAAATATCGCCCGCGAGGCCGGTGCTCAGATTGCGTGTCACGACAGGCCCCCCGGGGAAGCGGCAGGACAGGGCACAGGGACCGGGGGCTTCATGCGTCTGCCTCCATATAATCTCAAATTACCAGCTGCAGAGCTGACTTTTAAAAGCACAACCTCACGGCCGACTAGCCGCCTTCCAGGGGATGCCACATCGCATGGGGGGTTTGAGAGACTGCTTGGAAAGCACAAAGAGAAGGAAACGGGGGGGGGGGAATAGGAAAAAGAAATAAAGCATGTTCTTTTTAGAAATACTTTTGTTTTGAATTCGGAAGTCCTTGGTGTAGAAACGTCTTTGGTGCTGGCGATTATCTGGACCTGCAAGTGCTAGATTGATTCGCCGTCCTGCAGACAACCAGGGGCTGAATATCAGGGAACAAATGCATTAATCACACGGCAGGGGCTGGATGCCAACCAGCATAAAGCCCACTGCTCCCCGCGGCAGCCATCGCAGGAACATTTCCACAGACCACACGCTCCGAAGTAGCTCTCGGAAGTCACATTACAGACGGTGTGGGTTTTGGAGGGGTGGGGGAAATTGAACTCGACTTTCTCCGAAACCTGCATTTAGAAATAAATGTATTTACATTTAGCCTTGTGTTTTAAAAAGAGCAAGAGGGAGAATCTTTGGAGCAGAGTCATTACAGATGAAACAAACACACGGACGAGCACACACACACGGACGCGCACACACACACACGCACGCACACACACACACACAAAGGCTTTCAGGGAGACACAGAAAATAATGTTTAGCAATTACGGTCCACAGCTGCTGCCGTTACAATGTGCGCGTGCTACACAGGTGTGGCCATTATGACAATGAATAGCACACATTAAAGGTGCCATCCATCGGGGTAATAATACTAGGGTTGAAAAGGTATTTTCATTAGCAGCCTGATGTTAGGCAGGAAATAAAATAAGGTGTTTCACAGCCAGCCTGATGGCTCAGGTGCCACATGGGACGCCCAAGCCGGAGATTAATCCGGGACTCATATGTGTGTGTCTGACGGTGGGAATCTGGCAACGGCTAGCTGGAGAGCCCACCAGATCTTGCGTTCTGAAAAAAGGCTGCTGTTTTGGGAAACTGAGGGATCTCACTGTCAATAGACTTAGCATCAGTCAGCATGACCTCTTTCCCCGCCTGGCACCTACTGTTCTCTGAACACTAGAAATATTGTTGGGGAAACAAAAAAATAGGGCCCCAGTGGATGGGCCCCACAGGAAAGGGAGCCTGGAAAAGGCTTCCTCTCTCCTCCCTCAGGCCTTTTCTCTGGACGGTACCATCGCTGTGCCCACCTCCTATCACAGAAACGCCCCTCTGGGGTCTGGCTGTGGAGGTTTGATCAACCTGTCCGCTGACTGTATCCCATTCATTTCACTCCCCTGCCTAAGTTTCTCCCATCACCAAACTCTCCAAACGCAATGGGAAACAATTTCAGGCAACCAACACATTCTTGTAGATGGACAGTTGAAAGAAGCTGGGTAAGGGGAGAGCTTGGGGTGGTGACTGCAGTGTGAGTTTCAGAGTCAGAAGACCAAGGACCAGGTCTCGTGTTCCCGTGTGCCACCTTGGTGACCTTGAGCAAACTGCTTAAACTCTTTGAGCCTCTGCAATATGGGGATAATAGCGTCTGCCACGGAGAGTTGTGTTGAGGTTCCAATGAGACCAAGTCTATGAAAATCCCTGGCAGCACGCATGGAACACCGGAGACACAGAGTAAATGGCGGAGCGAATTGGAGTAGCTTGCGTTTAACCATATTCGTCTTCCTCGGGGGATCTGTGAATATCCTGCAAGTGATTCTAGGCAACAATGTGGAAATCTGCATCCAGAAAGGAGATCAAGTGCCCTAGACCTGTTTCTCTGGGCCACAGAGTCTACTTCAGACCAAAGCAGATTTGGGAGGGGGGTGTGGTGTTAAATTCAGCAGAAGAAATGTTTTCATACAAGTGATAAAACAAATCATTGTATGACGGGGCAGGGTTTTGAAAGCGGAGGTTATCAGGCCCAAGGGGGGCATTGGTCTGGCCACCGGGCCGGGCGAGCTTCCCCAGGGCCCAGGTGGACAGCTGCCCACAGCCTGGCAGTCTGGAAGCCGGCCTGGCTCAGAGTGGCCCTAGGGCACGCGGGGGCACTCGGCCCTCGCCAGGCTGAACGCCATCCTAGGGAATGGGATAGGCCCCAGCTTACCAGGGAAGGTGGGAACGCAGCCTCTTTTTAGAGGCCTTAAAAGTGAGGAGAGGATTAAAATTAATTTGAAACTTCCCAGGAAGCCTGCATAATGAAAACGCTGGCTGGCAGGCTCGAGATCTGGAAGACTCACACGGCAGAGCTCCAGCCAGTGGCGGCCTGCTGGGAAGATGAACAATGACCGTGGAAGAGGAGGGGGCGGTGGGGGCGGGGGCGGCCGCCGGCAGGGCGAGGAGTCCTTCAGTCAGGCTCTCGGGGACCACGGGACCTTGAGATGCTCTCCTCGTGTGCTCCTTCTTTCCTTCTTTTGACCGGAAGTACCGACCACGTCGTATGAACGGCACATCCTATCCATTCATGTGACCTCAGGATCCGTGTTTAAGAAGCAGAGAGTCTAAAGGAAAGATAAGCCTATGGACAAATAATAATGAGACTGTGTTTAAGTATTTGGCAGGAGAAAGGGGTGTCATGAGGACACTTCAGAGGGGTACCTAGGGGGTTCAGGAGAGATTTTTTTTTAAGAAGAGGGCATACCTAGACTGAAATTAGGTTGTGAATGCAGAATGCAGAGGCCTAAGGGGAGTGCTTGGGCCCCTCTGCAAACTCCTGACTTCAGGGAGGGGTGTGGAGGAAGAGGAGAGGCTGTGGGGGCAATGGCTACTCCATCTTGCACACCGAACGTTCTAGGGAAGGGAGAGCATTGAACCAGAGGACTTTAGGACAAAACACACAGCAGTGGCCAGGCTCCAAGATGGCCACCGAAGATTCCCTGCCTGGTATTTAGTCCCTGCCCATACTGCACCAGATTCGGCTTAGGTGATCAGAATATGCCAGAAGTGAGGGCATGTCCCGTCCGGGACTAGGTTATCAAAAGACCTTGCAGGAGCGTCTGGGCGGCTCAGTCAGTTAAGTGTTTGACTCTTGATTTCAGCTCAGATCATGATTTCACAGCTCCTGAGCTCAAGCCCCACATCAGGCTCTGTGCTGACTGTGCAGAGCCTACTTGGGATTCTCTCTCTCCCTCTCTCTGCTCCTCCTCTGCTCCCTCTCTCCCTTCTCAAAATAGGCATTTAAAAAGTAAATAAAAGACCTTGCAGCTCTGCCATCTGGAGTCATTGACTCTGGGGGAAGCCAGCCGTCCTGTCTGAAGCAGCCCAGGGCAGACATCACATGCAAGAGTCTGAGGCCTTGTGAGTTTGGGAGAAATATCTCCACCCCAGTCAACCTTATCAAGCCCGCAGCCCTGTCTGACATTTTCACTGTACCCTCATGACGTACCCTGAGCTGGAACCCCCAGCCAACGTGTGCTTCTGAACCTCAGAAAGTGTGTGGGAAAATGTTTGTTGTTCTTAAGCTCCTAAAGTTTGGGCTAGTTTGTCACATGGCAATGGATAGCTAATACACCTAATTACATGGGAAAAAATGTACATTACTATGTGTAAGAACAAGTTATAAAGAAAAGCATATATTGGATAGGACCCTACTTTTTACACATTACAGACTTCTTTGTTGCATTTATAGTGATGAAGGTTTTTTTAATTTTAAAAAATGTTTAATTTGGAGAGGAAGACAGGGTAGAAGCAGGGGAGGGACAGAGGGAGGAGCCACAGAACCCGAAGGCAGGCTTCAGGCTCCAAGCTGTCAGCACAGATCCTGCGGTGGGGCTCAGACTCACGAGCTGTGAGATCATGACCTGAGCCAAAGTTGGATGCCCAACTGACTGAGCTACTCAGCCACCCCATGAAGTTTCTTTATTAATCTTTATATCAAATGAACCATCGAAGTAATTTTTAAAATCTGAATCTCCATATCAATTAAGGATCATAAATAGCATTAAAAAGCGGGTCACCAGGGGCATTTTACAACTACAAGCTAATGCCTTGCAGTGTCGTGAAGCTACAGAGGAGGTCTGCTTGCTGTGCAGGCGGGAGGCCGGGGACAGAGGAAACCAGTTTCTCAGCAGAGAAGGACAGTAACCAGAAGGCCTGGGCAGAATGCTGGAGCCAAATGATTCCCAATGCACTTTTGGGGCACTCAGGGCCAGGGCAGACACCCAGAAAGGCCTCTTCTTTCAGAGAGGAATGTGGGAAGGAGCCATTGTTGGCAAAGAAGGAAAACGCACCTGTTCAAGGATTCCTGAAGTTGCGTGAAAGGAAGCCATTTTACCTGCTGGCCTCAGCAAGAGGGACCAGAGGTCCCAGTAGATATGAAAGAACCTTCTCACGTAAGGTGTCCCAGAGACGCCTCTCAGGACTGGTCTGATGATGGTCCAGCATGCCAACTTCTCCAGGATCGCTCAGAAGCTACATTAGCCTACTTGCCTTTTCTACCATGTTGGGCACAACATCTCTTAGTTGTTCAATTGATTAAAATGACATTAAGGATCTAACTCCTTATCATTTTAAAGTCTCTTCTCTTGAACACTTTTGTGATCTATTGAAGACTTGAAATGTGTTATAAAAGTGAGGTTTAAGTTCATACCAGCTACTCCTTTTTATTTTTGGGGGAGGAGGGGAAAGGAGGTTCCTAAAGTGTATTAGTCACAGATGTGTGAGAAAGTCTCCCCAGCAGTGCCTCTGAGTGAAGATGTCCTTGTCCCCGGACGTCAGGGTGACAGGTCATATTCGAGCCCCATGCACTGAGGGTGAAGCACGCTGCTGTCAAAGGAGAGGACGTTGGGACAGTGGGGTGGGATGAAACCATCCCCTGCATGGCCTGAGTGAACATGGGGATGCCCTGTTCTGATCACTGTTTAAAAAGCCCACTCTCCAGGGGCACCTGGGTGGCTCACGTAGTTAAGCGTCTGACTTTGGCTCAGGTCGTGATCTTGCGGTTCATGAGTTCAAGCCCTGCATCCAGCTCTGTGCTGACAGCTTAGAGCCTGCTTTGGATTCTGTATCTCCCTCTCTCCGCACCTTCCCCAGCTCACACTCTGTCTCTCTTTCTCAAAAGTAAACATTAAAAATTTTTTAATTTAAAAAGCCCTCTCATCAGTGGATGCCAAAGCCTTCAGTCGGGTTTAGGAGTGTGATTGTGAATGACAGTTTCCACAAAGGAGGAAAGGGAGGGAAGACCTTAGGTACATGAATATTAAAGAAATCATAGAAATACATACCAGGAAAAGACTTTGCTTTTTAGCTACTGTGCTTAGAACAGAGCCGTGTTTATCGAATTACCTCTGACTCCCTCCTCAGCTTCAGGAGCTTTTCTCCTGAAGACCAAGCACCCAACCTAAACTGTGTATTTAGATTTAGAAATACCTGCTGACTCCTTCTTCACTAAATAGAAGTCTATTTTCTAGGAGTAAACATCACATTTTACCTATGATAAAGAACTTAATCTCAGGTCATGTCATCCTGCCTTCTCCAAGGTACTGGGAAAGCCCCCAGTCCGAATTGTACCCTCACCAAATTGCTATTTTCCTTAAATAGAGGGGCTCCTTTTGGTCTGATACCATCCATAAAATAGCCCAACTACGGCAAGACCTAGTTAAACCACACAAAACTTTAGTTTTACAACTACTGTCTGCATAAAAGGTCACTAAGAGAAATCATGAAGAGAAAAGGCAGATCCTTAGCTGTGACGGTTTTTATCGGTTATAGACTTAGTGGCCACTTAAGTGGGAAAAAAATGTATTTTTCCGCAGTACGTCTGTACAGTTCTTTCTCCGAGATGCCCACCATTACTCACACATTCAGCTTTCATTATGTCCCTCAACATAGACGACAGAACAAGAGAACCTTGTATTCCTTTCTCCCAAGCGTGGCTAGACTTCCAAATGTCTTTCTTTTTAAGAAATGCCTAAAAGAACTTTATATAAAGTTTAGTGGCCCTGTTGAACGAAGAGGGATAAATTTTGCTTCATTCCATTCAGGCCAGTGGCAGAAGCTGGCCTCTGTCAAATGGCTTTGTTGTCATTTGGTGGGTGACCAAGATAATGATGGGAAGAGGGTTTTTCCCCACCAGATTTCTTCACTTTCAAATCTGGCTTACATCGAGGATTCAGGGTGCTTACAGCACATAGCATTGTCCCCTCCTTTCTCACCTACTCTCTTGTTTCTTTTGTATGAATAAGCAGTTTTTACTCTTATTCGTACGAATGTTTGTGATAAACCACAAAACCTGAGGACTCTGTTAACCTGGTGTGACCTTGGAGCTACTAGAATTCCTCATAAACCTCCCCATACACAAAAAAACTACCATCTTCACACTTTGAAATAGATTTAACTCAGTTGGGGCACCTTGGTCGCTCAGTCTGTTGAGTGTCTGACTCTTGATTTCAGCTCAGGTCGTGATCTCACTGTTTGTGAGCTCTAGCCCTGTGTGGGGCTCTGCGCTGACAGCATGGAGCCTGCTTCAGATTCCCTCCTTCCCTCTCTCCCTCCCTCTCTGCCCCTCCCCTACTCATGTAAACATGCTCTGTCTCTCAAACATTAAAAAAAAAAAAAAAAAAGATTTAACTGAGATGGTGGTGGGAAATGTCAGCATCCAAAGCACATAGCCGGAATGAGCAAACTCTGCTTCTTGGAGGCTGCCTGTTTCTGGGCAGAGGTGTGCAAATTGAGTGTGCAGCTGCTGATAAAGCAGGGCCTTAGGGCACTGTCCGCTTACAGCTGTTTCCCAAGGGCTCTTGCCTATTGCTGTAATCTTTGCCAGTGGCCTGTTTAGCCAAGTTCTCGGGCACCTAGGCTTTCCTCCTTGTTGTAAGGTCCATTGCAGGTTATTAAATTTTGAGGCTTACATGGTTTATGAAATTCCTTTCTTGGAAGCAGATTTAGCAGTAAGATGACCCTCTTCCCACCTAGGGATGTATGTGACCTTGTTTCTTGGCTCCTGGGTGTACTCTCTGTGGGAAGCTGCTTAGCCACTTAGAATTGGTTTGATTTATGATCTTAGTATGATAGGCTTATGGTTTTTAATTTAAAAATACTGAGACTTTACTAAAATATTCTGAGGGGGATGAGGATATTTACTTCTATACTTTTTTTTAGAAATCCTGTGTTCTAGCCTAAGTTTTCCCTGGATGTGGCAAATAAAGTTGTGTATTTATGGATAGGCATAAACGTTTTGAAGACAAATCACTGGTGTATTAGAAAGAACATGGGCTTGGAGAGTCAGGTAAGCCTGAGTTCAAATCCTGGATCTCCCATGCATGACCACCTAACCTCCCTTGGCCTCGGTTTTCTCATCTGTAAAATGAGGATGCAGGCTTCCCAGTCTGCCTGCATGATGCTCCTTATAATGAAGGAGACTTCAGAGGAGTTCTTGAGACCAGAGACGATTTGGGTACTTCTAGCGCAGGCCAGACATAGAGTGAGTATTCAAAATGTTTGCCGACTTGAATGAAATTGGACCACTGGGAGGCTGTGAGTTCATTTTCTCCCAATTCAAGTGCTGGTGACAGATTTTTCGTCCAAGTGGACTCAGGACAAACAGGACCCCATGCTCCCACCAGTAAAAGAGAGAAGGAATGACTCCAGAGAGGGTTCTCAGGATGGTCCAAAAGGAATTCCAAACGTCTAGTGATATCATGAGACGTCAGATTTGTTTGTTTACATAAACTTCTGCCAAGTGTGAATTTAACACCCAGAAACATATATACAAAATAATGGCTGCATGTCTCTGGACAAAAGGTCCATTCACCCGCTGAGGGTTTGGGCACCACAGTCAGAAGCAGGGACATTCATGGGGTCTTTACCCAGACAGAGTTTCACAATCCAAGATTTTACATTTTGTTTTAGCTCTTTGACCAATCACTATGGGACCAAAGAACTGCTGTGTGACGTCCTGGTCACTTGGTTTTCCCATGAGAGGCATCTCTGGGTTAACAGACTATCACCCAGGTGATCACTGTTACCTTCAAAATGGAAAAGAGCCATGTCATTATGAAGTGACTTACATTACCCAGAATCCCTTCCCGAAAAGGGAGATAGGCCTTGGGGACTTGAGGATAAGGCAGCCATTTTTAAAAATTGATTTTCAGATAAGTAATATGTTCACATTGTTTAAAAGCTATAGATGTAAAATGTAAACACTTTGCCAAGGACAGAGGAAATAAGAATGGCAAAGGACAGGGGCGCCTGGTTGACTCAGCTGGTTAAGCATCTACTCTTGATTTCAGCTCATGTCATGATCTCACGGTTCGTGAGATCGAGCTGCACATCAGGCTCTGTGCTGATAGTGTGGAGCCTACTTGGGATTCTCTCTGCCTCTCCCCTTCTCTCTCAAAAAATAAAGTATTAAAAAAATTTAACAATAAAGGGCATAAGAATGGCAAATAAGTACTTCTTGGTACTAAATCTTGCTAAAAAATTCAAATTAAAACCATGATGACCCATTAAAATTGCTAAAAGTTAAAATACTGACCATCTCAAGTACTGTTAAGAAGGTGCAGCATCTAGAACCCTCCTACATTCTTGGAGGGAATGGAGGGGAAAAAACTACAGGAAGGGAGTTTGGCAGTTTCTTATAAACTACATACATTTGCAATACAACCCAGCAAGCCCGCTTCTGAGTACCTGCCCTAGAGAAATGAAAACCTGTCCCTCCAAAAACGTGCATACGTTTTTACAGCGGTTTCATTCACAGTTCCCCAAAAATGGAAATAAGTGAAATATCTTTCAACAGGTGAATGGATAGACCATGGAACATCTATACCATGGAATACTACTCAGTAATAAACAGGGACAGGCTACTTTTACACACAACAACTTGAATCTAAAACTTCATGCTAGTAAAATAAGTCCTTCTCAGAATGCAATATTCCATTTATAAGACCTCCGTAAAAAGGCAAAACTACAGCGATGGATAACTAACCAGTAGTTGCCAATGGTTGTGGGCAGGAGGGTATAACTACAAAACAAATTTGAAGAGAGGATAAAACTACTACATGATGAGCCCGTGTATTAAAATTCATAGAACCATACGCCCCCACAGTCAACTTTTATTTTGAGAGAGAGACAGCATGTGCATGTGTGCAAGCTGGGGAGGGGCAGAGAGAGAGGGAGAGAGAGAGAACCACAAGCAGGCTCAGTGCTGTCAGCGTAGAGCCCAACCTGGGACTCGATCTCATGAACGTTGAGATCATGACTTGAGCCAAAATCAAGAGTCTGACACTTAACTGGCTGAGCCACCCAGGTGCTCCGCTACGGTCTGTTAACTTTTAAATAAAAATTTTAAGTACTACAAAAATGATAATTCAAAACATTTCTCATTTAAAAAAAAATTGAAGTGTAGTTGAGTGTTTCTCTTCTTTAACCTCTGCCCAATCCCTTATCATTGCCCAGAGGATACTACTAGTTTCTCTCACAAAACCTTTATACTTGTACAACCAGAAAATTTATCAATCCTCCCTCTTTTAACACAAAGAGTAATTTTTAATACATTCTGTCTTGAACTTTGAATTTTCACTTAATTTATCTCAAAGACCTTCTCGTATCCATGCATAGAGAACATTCTCCTTTTTTTATAGAAGTGTATAATATTTTGTTGTATGGATATACCATAATTTATTTAATCCCTTAATGGCAGACATCTGGTTTGTTTCTCATCTTTTACTACTAAAACCATTAATGCGATGAATGATTTTGTATATATATAACCTCACATATGTGCAAACTTATCTATAAAATAATTCCCCAAAATGCAATTGCTGCATCAAAAGGATAAATGTATTCATAAATTGTAGTAGAAATGGCTAAATTGCCCTCCATAGAGGTTGTATGAATTTACACTCCCACCAGCAATGTTTACAATCAGAGAAACCATTTTTGAGAGCTGAGAACAAAAAGGAAATGAAAAACCATGGAATAGATTGCATTTGGAAAAGTATTTGCTTCAGAAACTAAATGCTAGGTATCCTTTCCTTCAACAAATTTTATCAAGTATAAACTATATTCTTTAGCAGAGCATTTACATTTTCTGTTGGATCTCATCTGAAGTAAGAGGCAGTCCTAGCTCTCAATTTATAATGTGGGGGGGAAAAGACACCTACAGAAACCTGTTAAAAATTAGGAACACATCCAATCACTCACCACCTCCAGGAAGCTTTACCACCAGGTCTATTTGCTGCATTCCTATAGCACAGCCTTTAAATTCATCATATTTGAGATGATCTATTTTCATCTCAGGGAGCTTTTCCAGTCAGGGACCAATTCTTTTTCATCACATCTTTTGGGGGAACATGTCTGGGTGTAAATATGTGTAAGTGATACCCAGCACTATAACCTCAGGCACAGAGCCTGGCATATAATAGGAACTCCGTATTTACCCAATGGCAGCATTGGGGGGAGGAATTTGAGAGCCTTGTTACTGGCTTTTAGAATCATGTCACAGGGACAACTAAAGTTTGGAGTTTGCAACTTCGAAACACAACAAAATTTCCTATCAGTCAATTGGCAAAGCTCCAGGACACTTCTTGCTATTATTGCAGTGTCTTTGCCTCTTCCCCTTCCCCCCCAAAAAATGCAAAAATTTCAAGTGTCCCCATAACCATTGGACAAACAAAATCTCCTATGACATAGACGTGTGTTAATGATAGTGATGGACCTGGTTTTCCAAATATGAGGAGGAACCTTTGCCTTTTTGGTCTGCTTGCCATTCCACTGAAGTCACAGACTGCTATTACTGATTTCCTTAAGGGTACTCCGATTAAGAACTCCTAAAATCACAGTATTCTAGAACTTACACGGACCCTAGGAGCTTCCTATTTACTCTTCATTCTCCATACTGCTTCTACCTTAAAGAGAGTCCTCTAGAGCTGCTTAAAACAGTGCAGAGTCTTACCTTTTCACTTAATTACAATCTTGCCAATGCTCTGCCAGTTTCAGAAGCTGGTTTCTGGTGATGGTGGTGATGGTGGTGGTGCATGAGCCCTGGCAGCATCCATGTTGGCAGCCACGAGCTCCTGATTCATAATCCTGTGCTTTATTTGCCAAGAGTAGACCCAACTCAAATGCTCAAAGAGCCCAGGAAAGGGAGCTGGTCCCCCCTCCCCAGCATTGTGTGCTTTTGCAGAAAGGAAATGAGTACCCATGAGGCCGGCTTCTTCCCCTCACCCTATCTCCTGAATGCAGTTTTTCCAATAATTTAATAACATTCACAGGGATATTAGATTAATTGGATTTTAATTCCAAATGACTGTGAAAGCAGAAAAATGAGTCACCAGCTCATACTAATGAGAAGATCTATTAAGGGCTCTTCTCTGATAGACACATACAGCAGGGTTATAAATATTTCATATCCAATTAATTGAATTTTGCCCCCTATATATGACACTGCCCTGAAACATCAATCAAATAGGACCAGAGAAAGAACAGAGGGATGGAAGAAAAACCAGGAACTCCTTTGGAATAGCAACTACATGACGACCAAGTTCCCACCGCCAGCCCCCAAATCTCCCCCCACCAACCCAGAGCACCCCTGCCATTCACACAAGGCCTGCAGAGAGGAACGGGAAGCATTCACACCAACTGCAGCTGGTTCCATACGGCAGGGAAATTAATGTTAATTAATCAGACAGCAGTTTTATACAGGGCTATGTGCAGAAGGTTATTTGAGTCCTGCTGCAAATAGATTTATAGGTGTAATTGCCATGTTGAATGACCCTCCCTAAATAGGCTCATTAAACTGGCCATCAGTCAAAAAGTCTAATTGAAGCCATGCAGTAGCCTGCAATCGAGAACATGCGGCTCTCGATAAACAGAGCTTGCCCATGGCAGCCTGCGCTCTGGACGGTTTAGATAGGGCTGCTGGCCATTCTTCGGTGGCCCTAGCTTCTCCGGCTGCCTCCAGCCCATTATCTTGGTAGGAAGGCAGAAGCATGCTTCCGACGCAGCCTTGCCCTCTTCCTGTCTGTCTGCTCCAAGAAAGCCCTAGGAAGTCTGGTATGGCAAGCACGGGGTGGAAACCCCGTGCATGTCAGGTAAATAGAATTTTCTGAGAGGCATGAATGATCACCGCCTCATGCTCCATTATCTCGCCAGTGTAGCTGGGCAGGGGCAAGTGGTCAGGCGTGCACGGGCCATCGACCGCGTGCATCCCACGGCCGTTGACAAACATGTTGTCAATTTCCTATTCTTTTTTATTACCATACTTTCATGTGTGAAGAATAAATACAATATTTTATCGTAATAAATATTAATGTATTAATATAAATATTTATAATATAAATATTATTCTCTGTAACAAAGAAAAATACAGCTCTTTTTATTGGGAATCTGAAAGCTTTTGTGGGTCAGTTATGTGAATTTAAATCCACTTCTTTGATGTTCACCACAGCATTTTCTAGAAGAGTGAAAAATTAGAAACAACTTCAATGTCCACCAATAGGAGACTGGGTATTCAAATTCTGATATTTACAGACCATAAAATCCTAAACAAATATTAAAAATAGCTTGGAGGGAGATCCATGTTTATTAATCCAGAAAGCTGTCCCTGATCTATGTTTGTATGGGAAAAGGAATAACGTGACCACACATGGTGGTTTTCATCGCTGACTGAAGATGCAGAGGAAATATAAAATTTTTTTCTTGGAGCTCATCTCCTGGCTTGCATCTCTCATGTAGTAGTTAGTAAGATGAAATGAAAAAAAAACCCAAATCTCCAATATTGATTAAATTTAGTCCAATCTGATTATGTAAATAGTTCCTTCAACTAATACTCTCTTTTAGGGAAACTTCTGTTTCTTGATGGCACTCCTGTGGCGGCTAATTTTATGTACCACCTCGACTGGGCCACAGGGTGCCCAGAGATTTGGTGAAATGTTATTCTGGGTGTGTCTGGATGAGCTCAACCTCTTGATCAGTAGACTGAGCAAAGCAGACTATCCTCCACAGTGTGGGTAGGCTCATCCAATCTAACAAATGCCTGACTGGAACAAAGACTGAATAAGAGAAAATTCTCTTTCTCCCTGCCCATCTTCGAGAAGGACATCAATCTTCTCCTGCCTTCAGGCTCAGACTAGAACTATGCCACTGGCTCTCCTGGTCTCCAGCCAGCCACCTGTGGGTAGAGACAGACACAGAGACTGAGAGAGTGGTCTCCTCCTGGCTCCATTTCCCTAGAGAATCTGAATAATATGCTCCTTTTGCCCAGATAGCACCCAGGTGTGGAAGCTGAGGTGTGTGTTGCAGTAAAGGGAAGAGCTGGGTCTTTGAAGGTCTTTTCAGCCTGGTGTCCAGTGGGCTGTCTCCTTACCCTCCATCCAGATCCTTAGCCAGGATCAGCTGATCTATTTCTCCATTTACCCAGAGCTGAAGCTCTTTCCTGGCTGACTTGGGCTAACCTGGGTTTCACAGTCCTCAGACCCCAAGATCCCTGGGAAGGTCTCCAACCAGTCTGCAGGCGCAGGGACCCACCCCTACCTCTGCAGCTAGATCATTCAACCCTACTTAAGAAAATGCCCAAAGTAGTTTTGCTGATCCTCCATCCAGAGCCCAATTCACCTGGGAGGTTAGGGGGATGAGGAAACAAACCTCAGATCTCCTATGGCCTGACTGTGCTCACCTCCAAGATGGGAACACAGTATCCAGGCTGAGTAGTCTTACCGACAGAGGACCTCTTCCCAGGGTCCTAAATAATGAGTCAGGGCAAGGGCTTCCTCCTGCCTTCCATGTGACCTCCTCTTATGAAAAACAAACATCTATCCAGGGACATCAGGAAAAAAGTGGTCAAAATGTTATGTATTTCATTAATAATCCTCAAAGAAAAGCTTAATTGTATGCACACATGTCTCTCCACTACCTTAACTCGACTCTTCCTCTCAGTTGCTAATAACAGGAAAGTGAGGCATAAAATACCAAGTCACGTGCTCACAAGCTCACCATGAATAAATGGGAGAGACAATGTCCGAATCTCAATCTTCTCACTTCAAACTTCCCCACTGTTTCTCACAGCATTTAAGGAAAGCCAGATGTGAAGAATGCTTTTAACCAGTTAGGCAGGAATAACTTGCTTGTTATTTTTAAAAATGTTTTCATAAAAATGATGTTTGCCACATAAAAATGTGGCTTCTTTTGATTGCAGGTAACACATCAGTTTCAAATTCATTGAAAGAAAACAAAGCTGGGAGGGATGGGGAGCTAGGGGAGAAATGAAAATTCTGGGGTTAAGCCCACAGAGCCCAAGAGCAGGGCTGCAGAAGAACTGGGTCAACTGAAATCTCAGCAAAGAATGAAAGAAGCGATATGGATGTTCAATTTTTCAGAAAGGGAGCTGGTTGCCTCTATCCATTGATTCAGTCAACAGAGCATGAGGGCATCTATATGCCAGATGTTGAGGGACAGAAAGACACATGAGTCATGGCCCTTGCCATGAGAGGGCTCGCTGTCCAAGATCCAAGTTCTTCCTGGAGCTGTGCCCTGTGCTCTTTGGGACAATATGTAGATTGGTGACTGATTGACCACTTAGAGTGCCCCAATGCCAGAAGTTGGGCCTCCCTAGGGACCCACTCATCTTAGATAGTCTGCTAAAGGAGAGACTTTTTATCTGGATGCTTCCCAATAGAGAACTGTGCTGAGTCTCTCGAGATATAGCTTGAACAATGAAGAAAAGAGACCTAAGTGTCAAGAGACCTGTGTTCTAATACAAGATTCCTCTCCTCACTAATTATGTGACTCACCTATCTTGACTTCCAGTTCCTCCTTTGCCAAAGAAGCCAAATGATAATCTCTGTCTCCTTCCAACTATAAATGCTAGGTATCCAGAATCACCGATTCTCAATTACCCCTTATTAAAGTTTATTTGTATTGATATACAGTCGATGTAACATTATACAACTTTAAGGTATACAGTGCGTTGATCTGATACATTTATATAAGTACAATATAGTTATCACAATACTGTTAAATAACACTTCTATCCTGTCATATAATTATTTTCCTGTGTGTGGTGAGAAAAATGAAGATGTAGCTTCTTAACATCTTTGAAACTTATAATACAGTATTTTTGTCTATAATTGTTATGCTGCGCACTAGATCTCCAGAACTTATTTATCTACAGGTTCCAACTTTGTACCCCAAACCACGTTTCCCTGAGTCCACAAATCCCCAACCTCTGGTAACCATCCCTCTACCCTCTTTTATGCATTGGTCTTTTTACATTACACACAGAAGTGATCTCAAACAGTATTAGTCTCTCTCTCTGACTCATCTCACTTAGCACAATGCCCTCAAGGTCCATCCATGTTGTTGGAAATGGGAGGCTTGCCTTCTTCCATTTGGCTGAATAGTATTCAGTTGTGTGCAGACACCACAACTTCTTCATCCATTGACACCATTTCTTGGCTATTATGAATAATGTTGCAATGAACATAGTAGTGCATGTATTTATTTCTCTGATATCCTGTTTTCATTTCATTTGGGTAGATACTTAGAATTGCCGTATCATATGGTAGTTCTTTTTTTAATTTTTAGAAGAACTCCATGCTGTTTTCCATAGTAGCTGAATTAATTTTCATTCCCGCTGGCAGCACACAAGGGCTCTGATTTCCCCCACACCCACATTAATACTAACTATCCCATCTTCCTGCTCTTAGCCCTTCTAACAGGTGTGAAGTGATACCTCATTGTGGCTTTGATTTGCATTTGCCTGATGATGAGTGATTCTGAACCTCTTTTCATGTACCTGTTGTCCTTAAAATGTCAGCTTTGGAAAAATGTTTAAATGCCCATTTTTATTTTTTTTCCATAATAGTTTATTGTCAAATTGTTTTCCATACAACACCCAGTGCTCTTCCCCTCAAGTGCCCTCCACCATCACCACCACCTGTCTTCCCCCATCCCCCCTCCCCCCAACCCTCAGTTCATTCTCAGCTTTCAATAGTCTCTCAAGTTCTGCATCCCTCTCTCTCCCCAACTCTCTCTCCCTCCTCCGTTCCCCCTGGGTCTCCATTAGGTCTCTCTTGTTTTCCTGCTAGACCTATGAGTGCAAACATATGGTTTCTGTCCTTCTCTGCCTGGCTTACTTCACTCAGCATGACACCCTCAAGGTCCATCCACTTTCCTACAAAGGGCCATATGTCATTCCCTCTCATTGCCATGTAGTACTCCATCGTGAATATATACCACATCTTCTTGATCCATT